>NC_091059.1:23998503-24346670 GCF_000393655.2 Nicotiana sylvestris
AGATCTCGGAGGGATTAATTGCTACTCTCATACTTTAGGATGCCCTCGTCCTCTTAGTGGGACTTATGGAGAGTGTGGCCTAGGCTAGAGTATTTCCTATGGCATCAGTTATCTTTCAATCTTGGGGAGGAGCTTAGACTCCTTGGACTCACACTATGCAGCAGATGGCTTCCCTGTATCAGACTCCGACGGTTCAAATAGTTGGAGTGGTTCAACTCAGTTTTGCTACACAGCCAGAGGCCCATAATTTTTCTGCGGGATTGAAGAGGTTGGATAAGTTCACCAAGCACTTTCCTATTCATTTTGGTGGTACACCTTCTGAGGAACCACAAGATTATTTGAACCATTGTCATGAGGTTTTGCCAACATCGGTATTCTGGAGTCCAATGGCATCGACTTCATAGTGTTTCAGATGACCATCTTTGCCAAGAGATGGTGGCAGGATTATGTTTGAGCTAGACCAGCAGGTTCACCTCCACTCACTTGGGATCAACGTTCAGCTATTTTTGGAGAAATCCATCACTTTCACTATAAGAGAGAAGTACTACAGCCAGTTTGAACATCTACAATAGGGTAGTATAGATTGCTATCCAGTACGAGACCAGATTTGTGGACCTATCCCTCCATGAAACTATCTTGATTCGTACTCATAGGGAGAGGGTGAGGACACACTTAGATGGCCTTACTCTTGGTATCAAGTTATAGAAGGCCAATGAGGCTAGGGATGATATATCTTTCTAGAGGACTATAGAGATTGCTAGACGGATCAAGGGGAATCAGGGTCATGGTAGAGAGGCGGTATCTGAGAAAAAGCCTCGTTATTTTGGTGGCTTAAGTGGTGCCTCATATGGAGGCAGAGATTCATTTGGTAGAGGTTATCCTCACAGGTCGATTCAGTTAGCGCTTCAGGTTTCACATGGTACTTAGGAAGTCGTGGTTCTTATAGGTCTTGTCCTCAACAGAAAGTATTCAGCACATATTTTTCTCTTACCAGTGCACCATTGTAGAGTTACTATGATGGTCACTCAGGTCATCAGGGATCATCTTAGACTCAACAATTGGGCTAGCTGTGGGGTTGTTTTGAGTGAGATAACACAAGCCATATCAGGAGGTACTGTCTTAGATTGAGGATCAACCAACCACAGTAGGGTACTCATGCCATGATTCCGATATCGGTTACTCTATTGCCCGTAAAGCCAGCCCGAGGCGGGGGTCAGGTAGCTAGAGGTTGTGGTCAGGCCGTTAGAGGTGGAGGCCAGCCAGTTAGAGGGCGTCCGAGAGGCGGAGCTCAGAGTGGTAGGGCACAACCCCATTTTTATGCATTTCCTGCTAGACTCGAGGTAGAGTCGTCCGATATGGTCATCACAAGTATTATTCTAGTTTGGCATAGAGATGCATCAGTTATATTTGATCTGGGTTCCACTTATTCATATGTACCATTCTATTTTGCTTTGTTAGAGATTATATTATACTAGACCAGGTACGTCGTGCTTGTGTGGTCTCTATGGGTAGTTATGAGACTAGGGTAGAACTTCTTCTTCTTGGTATGGTGGATTTTGGCGTGATTTTAGGCATGGATTGGTTGTCACCTTATCACGCTATTTTGGATTGTCACGCCAAGACTGTGACGTTAGCTATGCCGGGGTTGCCTTGATTAGAGTGGAGAGGGACTCCTAGCCATTCTACTAGTACGGTCATTTCATGTGTGAAGGCTCGATGCATAGTGGAGAAGGGGTGTCTAGCATATTTTGCCTATATCCATGATCCTAGTGTGAAAGTTCCTCCCATGGATTTAGTACCAATTGTGCGCGAGTAAGATATTTCCTATAGATTTGATGAGGATGCCACCCGATAGAGATATCGACTTCTGCATTGACTTGGTTGCGGGCACTCAACCTATTTCTACCATACCATACCATATTGCCCTAGTTGAGTTGAATAAATTGAAGGATTATTTGCACAATTTTCTTGATAAGGGATTCAATAAACCTAGTGTCTTGCCTTGAGGTGCACTAGTGTTGTTTGTGAAGAAGAAGGATGGGACAATAAGGATGTGTATAGACTATCAGCAATTGAACAAAGTCACTATCACGAACTAGTATTCATTGCCGCGAATTGATGATTTATTTGACCAGCTTCAAGGTGTCAAGGTGTTTTTCAAGATCGACTTGAGATCTTGCTACCATCAGTTGAAGAATAGGTCATCGGATGTCCCTAAGACAATTTTTTGGACTCGGTATGGTCACTATAAGTTCCTGGTGATGTCATTTTTCTTGACCAATGCTCCAGTAACCTTTATGGATTTGATGGATCGGGTGTTCATGCCCTATTTGTATTCTTTTGTGATCATCTTCATTGATGATATTTTGGTTTACTCCCGCAGAAGATAGGAGCATGAGCAACATCTGTGGATCATACTTCAAACTTTAAGGGATCGTTAGTTATATGTAAGGTTTTCAAAGTGTAAGTTCTAGTTAGACTCAATGGCTTTTTTGGTCCATGTTATATCTTACGAGGGCATTAAGGTGGATCTTAGAAGATTGAGGCAGTTTAAAATTGGCCTAGACCTGCTTCAGCTATACAGATTCAGAGCTTATTAGGTTTGGCAGGTTATTGCCGCTAATTTGTGGAGGGATTTTCATCTATCTCAGCCTCATTGACCGAGTTGACTTAGAAGGGTACTCTTTGCAGATGGTCTGGTGTATGTGAGTTGAGCTTTCAGAAGCCCAAGACTGCATTGATTACAACCCTAGTATTGGTGTTTCCTATAGGTTGGGGATCTTACACTGTCTATAGTGATTCATGGTTTATTGGTCTTGGCATGGTATTGATTTAGGACAATAGGGTGGTTTCCTACACGTCTCGGCAGTTTAAAGTTCATAAGAAGAAATACCTTATTCATGACTTAGAGTTGACAGTCATTGTTCATGTGCTGATGATATGGAGGCACTATTTGTACGCCGTTTATTGTAAGATATATATTGACCATCTTACTCTCCAGCATATGTTCAAGAAGAAAGACCTTACTTTGTGACAGTGGAGATGATTAGAGTTGTTGAAAGACTATGATATCGGTTGTTAAGGAGGATACAGTGCAGTGGGGTGGCGCTAAGGAGGTTGTGATTGGTGATGATGTTGTTATGCCTCCAAGGCCGAATTTGTGTTCCAAATATTGGTGGGTTGAGAGATTTGATCCTTGAGGAGGCTCATAGTTTGCACTATTCCATTTTTCCAGGTGTCTCAAGGATGGACTGTGACTTGAAACAACACTATTCGTGGCGAAGAATGATGAAAGACAATGTTTCCTATGTATCTCGGTGTTTGAATTGTCAGCCGATGAAGTATGAACATTAGAAACCGGGTGGATTGACTTAGAGAATGGATATACCAGAGTGGAAATGGGAGCACATCATTATGGATTTTGTGTTAGGCTTACCATGAACCTTGAGGATGATGCAGTCTGGGTTATTATGGATCGGCTCACTAAGTCTACACACTTTATTCCGCTGAAGACTTCCTATTCTTCAGAGCGGTTTGCTCAGATCTATATCCAGGAGATTATCTACCTACACGGCGTCCCCATTTCCATCATTTCTACCCAAGGCACATAATTCATATTACATTTTTAGAGAGCTGTGCAGCGTGAGTTGGGCATGTAGGTCAAGGTAAGGACAACCTTTCATCCTCAGATGGACAGACAGTCCGAGCACATTATTCTGATCTTCGAGGACATGTTACACTCCTATGTTATGGATTTTAGAGGTTCATGGGATCAGTTTCTACCACTCGTGGAGTATGCCTACAACAACAGCTACTAGTTTAGTATTCAGATGGCATCGTATGAGGAATTATATGGGAGGCAATGTCTCTCGTTGATTGGTTGGTTTGAGACCAGAGAGTAGGTTGTTGGGCACAGATTTGATCTGTGATGCTATGGAAAAGGTTAAGATGATTCAGAAATGACTTCGTACATCTCAGTCTAGGCAAAAGACTTATGCAAACCGGAAGATTCAAGATGTAGCTTATATTGTGGGCGAGAAGGTTCTTCTTTGAGTGTCGCCTATGAAAGGCGTGATTCGGTTTGGGAAGAAAGGCAAGTTGAGCCCAAGGTTTGTTGGCCAGTTTGAGATCTTGGAGAGAGAGTTGGGGAGGTTGCTTATAGGCTTGTATTGCCTCCTAGCCTAGCAGGGGTACATCCGATATTTCATGTTTCCATTCATTGGAACTATCATGAGGACCGCTTGCATGTTTTGGACTTCAACATAATGCAACTTGATGAAAATCTGACCTATGAGGATAGCCATTCTAGCGCGGCAAGGTTGTAAGGTGATATCCTTTTGTGGAAGTGCAATGGAGAGGTCAGCCGATCGAGATAGCTACGTGGGAGTCCGAATCTAGTATGCAGAGTAGATACTCACACCTTTTCACCAGTTCATATACTTTTCTATGTCCGTTTGAGGACGAACATTTGTTTTAGAGGTGGAGAATGTGACGATCCACTAGGTCCTTTTAAGTCTTTGTTTCCTTGTTCCAAGTCTTTTATTAGCCTCATTTGATATTTCTTGATTTGTGCGCATGGTCCGTGTCATTTTTCAGAAAGGTTTTACGTAATAATTTGAAGAAAAAGTAATTTTTGACTTAAACTAGCACTTGAGTTGACCACGGTCAATATTCTTTGTAAATGACCTCAGATCGGTGTTTTTGACATTTTCGATAGGCTCGTATGATATTTCTGGCCTTGTACGCACTTTTGGTTGGGATCCGGGGTGACCCGAGCGGATTTCACCATATTATGTGAAAAATCATGAAAATTAATTTTCAAGTGGAAAATCATGAGTTTTGGTTATAAATTCTTGTTATTTGATGTTGTTTTGATCATTTGAGGTAGCAAGCAAGTTTATATGATGTTATTATACTTGGATGCATGTTTGGTTTGGAGCTCGAGGGGCTCGGGTGAGTTTCAGATACGCAATAGATGATTTTGGATTGTTTGAGGACTGTTGATGCCTCTTCTTTTTTTCTAGTATTTGTTGCAGATCTCGCAATTACAAGGTCTGGCTTGCATTTGCGAGCACGGGTCAAGGCTAGGTGACCTCGCATTTGCAAGGAGAAGGTTTGCTTTTGCAAGGAGAATGTTCACTTTTGCAAACTGTCAATCGCTACTTGTGAGCATCTTGGTCGTATTTGCAATCACTAGCAAGATAGATCAGTTTCGTGATTGCTAAGTTTTTGGGCCCATTTGCGATGGGGGTACATTGCATTTGCAAACAATTTGTCGCATTTTGCGACTTCTGGTCTTTTGATGCGCTGATCAATTTTGCGATCCGTGCGTCACAAATACGAACAAGTGTTGAGAATTATGATAACTACAACTGGGTAAAAAGGGGAGAAATGAGACTTAGTTCATTTTATATCATTTCTTAACCTTAAACACTCTAGAAGTGATTTTTGAAAAAAGTTTTCTTCCCAAATTTATTGATAAGAAACTCTAATCTACTTTCATTCAATTCCCCATTACTTTTTATGAATTTTTAACATAAAATCTAGGATTTTCATGGCAGAAATTAGGGGTTTGGTTAGAATTTGGGGATTTTGTAAAATTGAGATTTAGACCTCAAATTGAGGTCAAACTTCAAAGAAAATCATATAATCGGGCTCGGGGGTGAATAAGTAATTAGATTTTTGTCCAAATATCGTATTTTGTCCAAGCGAGCCTAGGGTTGACTTTTTAAAATTCATTAAAGATCGAACCTTTTCATTCACGGGTAGTTTCTAAAGCTTATTTTTAATTGTTTGATTGATAATCTGCTAGATTTGGGTTGATTGGAGGCTTAGGTGAAAGGCAAGGTCGTGGTTGGTTGATTGATTTGGTTGCGGAGTGAAGTAAGTATTGTATCTAAATTTGACTTGAGGGAATCAGTACTTGTTGGTCTATTTGTTATATGAATTATGTGGGGGAAATGACGTATATGCGATATGACAAGTATATATGCACCATCGTGGGGTTAAAGCATGAGACATTGGGATTTACTTCCATGCCTTTATTTATTCCAAGTTATCTCTTGTTATATGCCTTAGCTGCTATATGTTCTTGCTTGTTATCCATGCTTTACTTGTTTTTAAACTGTAACTTGTATAGATTCGTTCATTTCTCACTCAATATATGCTTACATGTTACATGTTTCTAATTGCATTTGTCACGACCCTAACCTCGACCCGATCGTGATGACGCCTCTCATGAAGACAAGGCCAGCGAACACTTCTCGTTTCCAATTATTAATAGTTAAACATTTAAGATATGGTCTAAACCTGACAAAATAAATCCAAAATAACAATGATAACATAAATACGCGGAAGAACACCCATACACAGCCCTAATCGAGGTGTCACTAGTCATGAGCATCTATAAGTCATAATACAAATCCGCTAAGTCAATAAACTAGTACAACTGTTTGAAAAGAGATAGAAGTGATAAAGGAGTAGAGGCACAGGGCTGCGGACGCCAACAACTACCTCGTGAACTCCGAATGTCCGCCTGAAGCTGGAGGGATATGCACTCGGGAGCGGAACCAGCTATGCCTGAATTTGCATAGAGGGTGCAGGGAGTAAAGTGAGTACTCCAACTCAATGAGTAACAAATGTAAATAACGACTAAAATTAAGAAAACAAGAAAGGCACAAGGTATTCTATAATGAAGCAGTAAAACCATTTAAAAACAGTAAACCAGTGAAAAGTTAAGTAACAATCCTTTTTCAACAAGTAAACAGGTAATTGACAGGCAATTAAGGTAAAGTAAACAAATAGAAGTTCGCCCCTTAGGCACAATATCAACAAATTCGCCCCCCGGGCAACATCTCAGAATAGTACCAGCCCCTTGGGCCATCACATAGAACAATACCAGCCCCTCGTGCTCAATCTCACATCATAATGGGTACCCGCGCTCACTGGGGGTGTACAGACTCCTGGAGGGGCCCCATACGGTCCATGCGCAATATCAAGCCACCTCGTGGCATCATCACTAGGCCCTCAGCCTCATATCAATCAAGCCACCTTATGGTGTACATATCTTAGGCCCTCAGCCTTATAATCAATATCAAATATTTCCTCATAACATAGGCCCTCGGCCTCATAATCAGTATCAAATGTTTCCTCACAACATAGGCCCTCGACCTTACTCAGTCAAAAATCCTCACAAGCCACTCGAGCAGTAGTAAAACATGTTTCTCAGCCCAAAAATATCGTTTAAGAGATCATGTAAGTGTTTAAGACAGAGTAAACATGGTTGAGTACGAAAACAGTTAAATATAACATGACTGAGTTAAGGTATAAAGTCAAAACAGTGAGGAAATACCAGTAAGAATCCCCGAAGGGTTCAACTAGTTGGCACAAGGCCCAAATATGGCATCCAACCCAAATAATGATGAAAACAAGTACATTTCAGTCAAATATACGGTAAAATCATCGGTCGGGATGGACCAAGTCACAATCCCTAATAGTTCACGACCCTACGCTCGTCATCAAGCGTGTGCCTCACCTCAATATAGCACTACGATGTGCATTCTGGGGTTTCAAACCCTCAGAACATCATTTACAATCATTACTCATCTCGAACCGGCTAAATTTCTAGCTCGCGATGCCTTTGCCCCTCAAATCGGCCTCCACTCACGTCGAATCTATCCAAAATTAGAACGAGGACGTCAAAATATGCTAAGGGAACGAAGCCCAAGCGAAAACAATCATTAAAGGACACAAATCCCAAAATTACCAAAACCCGACCCCCGGGCCCACGCCTCAGAATAAAATAATTATTATACTAATAGGTTCCTTTTCTCCTCATGAGTTCATACATATCACAAGTTCTGAAATCCCACTTTTTTCTTATGTGTCATCATATTTTGGTCATTATTTGGATACGCCCCGTGAGTCTCTTATTTCACGAGTTCATGTATCTACTCCGGTGGGCGATATTGTTTTTATGGACCGTGCATATTGGTCTTGTGTGGTGACTATTGGGGATTTGGATACCTGAGTGGACTTTCTATTGCTTTGTATGGTAATTTTGATGTGATATTAGGCATGGATTGGTTATCTCCGTGTCGTGCTATTTTGGACTGTCATGTTAAGACAGTGACATTGGCCATGCCGGGTGTGCCACGAATTGAGTGGTGAGGTTTGACATATTATGTTCCCACTAGGGTGATTTCATTTCTGAAGGCCCAGTGGATGGTTGGGAAGGGTTGTTGTGATGACCCAAAAGGGTCATCTTTTATTTTAAAATCCATTTCCGTGTTTTGAGGCCTTTAAAACCTCCCTTTATCTTCCCTCGATTTTCATGCACAGTCCGTGCATGATACCGGAAAGCTTTTGTATGAAAAATTTGAGAAATAATGAATTTTGCCTTTAAAATTGATTAAAGTTGACTTCGATCGACATTTTTGGTAAACGAACTCGGACCCGTGATTCGACGGTCCTGTAGGATCCGTAGTAAAATATGGGACTTGGGTGTATGCCCGGAATCAAATTCCGAGTTCCCTAGCCCGAGAAAAGAATTTTTAAAGAAAATTATTTGCTGGAAAATATAAAGACTTTTGGAAATGAATTGGTGTGTGTTTTGATGGTATCAGGCCCGTATCTTGATTTCGGAGCCCGGTGTAGGTTTTAAATAATAATCAATTCAAATCTGTGATATTTTGTAAGTATCGGAATTGATTTGGTATGAATCAGACTTTTAGTTGAGAAAATGTAAATTTCAATATTCTTAAATAATTTCATGAATTTGAGGTTAAATTTGTAGTTGTTGATGTTATTTTGATGATTTTATCCCACGAACAGGGCCGTATGATGTTTTTAGACTTCCGTGCATGTTTGGTTTGGAGCCCTGAGGGCTCAGGTTAGTTTTGGATAGGCCGCGGGGTGAGTTTGGACTTAGATAAAATTTTTGTTGCAGCTGGTGTGTCTTGCAGGCTCTGATCTCGCAATTGCAAGATCAGGCTTCGCAATTGTGAGTCCAACAGGCTTGAAATTGCAAGGGTTTGATCGCATTTGTGAAGAAAGCCTAGGCCTACCATGTTCGCATTTGCGAACTATTCTTCGCAATTGTGAAGTACAAGCTGAGGGGGGACTGATCGCATTTGCGATCTTTTAGCTGCAATTACGGAGGTTGGTGTTCGCAATTGCGAACATCCCTTTACAATTGCAAAGCCAGTAGTAGTGCGATGGTTCTCGCATTTGCGATGTCCCTACGCATTTGTGAGCTTTGAAATTCCGACATCTGCTACCTGTTAAGTGGGATTTTGACGGGATTTCAACTCGTTCTTTCAATTTTTCAAACCCTAAGCTCCCATAGGCGATATTCTTGAAGAGAGTTCTTCCCCAAATCATAGGTAAACGATTTCTAACTTATTTATTTCAATCAATAACATCTTTTTACATGATGTTATCTTAAAATCTAGCATTTTTCATGGGGAATTGAGTGTTTTTGGGTAGAAATTAGGATTTTCAAATTTTGGGGATTTGGACCTCAATTTGAGGTCACATTTCAAAACTAATTGCATATTTGGGTTCGTGGATGATTGGGTAGTCGGGTTTTTGTTCGAACATCGAGTTTTGACCAAGCAGGCCTATGGTCGTCTTTTGACTTTTTGGGGAAAACATTTGGGAATTCATATTCATGCATTAGAATTGGTTTATTTAGCATTTATTGATGTTATTGAATTAATTATGGCTAGATACGAGTGAATTGGTGGTGGAATCGAGAGGTAAAGCGGTGGTTGAGTGTTGAATTACCCGTTGGATTGAGGTAAGTGTTTGGACTAACCTTGACTTGAGGGAATATGAATCCCAGACTTATTTGCTATGTGAAATTCCATATGTGTGGCGTATAGGTGTGGTGACGAGTATCTATGCGCCACCAAAATTACCATGTTTAGTTGTTTCCTTTCCCCGTTTCCTATTATATCATTCCTTGTCTTAATTGCTACTTGCTTAAACTGTTTCCATGCCTTAATTGCTACTTGTTCATAAATGCTTCCATGCCCTAATTGCTACTTGCTCATAAGTGTGTCCATGTCTAGTTGCTTCATATTAACCGTTGCTCTCCTTATTGAAGTAATCAATTGTTTCCTTGTTTAGTCTTATTATTCTATTGGTCCTTATTGGTTTATGGGTGCCTCGTGGTACACCTTTGTTGGTCTCTCTGTGTAGATTACACTAGGGAAGTTGTTTAATCATAGGGATGTCCTATTGCGTGAATTTAGGTATAAGTACATTAGAGGATTTTGCTTAAATTTGTGAACATTTGTCTTCATTTTTGTGATTGGTGTTGATTTGTATATTGAGATCGGGTTGCACGCTGCAACATTATTATATGGGATCGGATTGCACGCTGCAATAGTATTATATGGGATTAGGTTGCACGCTGCAACAAGGAGTAATAAGGGTGGATATGTGGGATCGGGTTGCACGCCGCAACAAGAAAGAATAAAAGTGAATATTGATTCTGTTGTTGTATATATGATGGGATCAGAATGCGCGCCGCATCAGTTGTTGTTATGTGTTCATTATCTATTGAGGTCTGTTAGTGTGATGCTGGAACACCCTTAAGGATTGGTTATAGCTGAAATTTAGTGGAACAGTTGGGTTTTGGATTTACTTAGTGCCAGTTATTGCTTTAATACACTTTGAATTTCCTTTTGTTTAGTATAAACTATTGCAGGTTGTATATGTTGTGTGCCCTGCCATAGTCTGGTCACTAATTCATCGAGGTTAGGCTCGGCACTTACCAGTACATAGGTCGGTTGTACTGATACTGTACTCTACACTTCCTGTGCAGATTTCGGAGCTAGTGGCTGATCAGAGTTCGAGAGTGCTGCCTTAAGTTTAGGAGACCCAAGGTAGTCCTGCAAATGTCTGCAGGCCCTGACGTCCCCTTCTATCTTTACTGTATTCTATTTTTACTTTTCCTCCAGAACATATGTATATTTTTCTTTCAGACTATTACTTAAAGTAATCATAGTCAGTTCATGAGTTGTGACTCCAGTTTTGGGTGGATGTTACTTTGGTTTTCTATAATGCATAAAGTTAAACCTTTAAACTGCTTTTTTCCACAATTATTTCCACTGTTTTATATTGCTAAGTAATAGACATTTGAAAGATAAAAGAAAAAGATAGAATGTACTGAAACGTTAGCTTGCCTAGCAGGTACAATGTTAGGTGCCATTACGGTCCCGACGGTGAGAAATTGGGTCGTGACAGTTGTCTTTCTTACTTAGCCTTTGTGTGGATGTCAGTGTAGAGACTCCTAGTATCGATTCTGTTCTAGTATCGAGGGACTTTCGGAATGTATTTCCTGCAGACCTACAGGGCATGCCACCGGTCAGGGATATTGACTTTGGTATTAATTTGGTGTCGGGCACTTAGCCCATTTTTATTCCACCGTATCGTATGGCACCGGCGAAGTTGAAGGAACTGAATGAGCAGTTTCAGGAACTCCTTGATAAGGGATTTATTCAATCTAGTGTGTCACTATGGGGTGAGCCTGTCCTATTTGTGAAGAAGAAGATGGCACTATGAGGATGTGCATTGATTACAGGTAGTTGAACAAAGTCACAATCAAGAACAAGGATCGTTTGCCTCGTATTGATGATTTATTCGACCAACTTCAGGGAGCGAGAGTGTTCTCCAAGATTGACCTCAGGTCAGGGTATCATCAGTGGAAGATCAGGGACTCGGATATCCTTAAGACAGCTTTCAGGACCCAATATGGTCATTATGAGTTCCTTGTGATGTCTTTTGGGATGACCAATGCCCCAGTAGCATTCATGTATTTGATGAACAACGTGTTTCGGCCTTATCTCGACTTGTTTATTATTGTATTCATTGATGATATTCTGGTATACTCGCATAGTTAGGAGGAGCACGCTGAGGATTTGAGAGTTGTATTGCAACAGTTGAGGGAGGAGAAGCTTTATGCAAAGTTCTCCAAGTGTGAGTTTTGGCTCAGCTTAGTGGATTTCATGGGGAACTTAGTGTCCAGTAAGGGCATTCAGGTTGATTAGAAGACGATAGAGGCGGCTTAGTGTAGGCCCAGACCATCCTCAGCCATAGAGATTCGTAGCTTTCTTGGTTTGGCGGGTTATTACCATTGGTTCGTTCAAGGATTTTCATCTATAGGATCACCCTTGACCAAATTGACTCAAAAGGGTGCTCCTTTCATATGGTCGGATGAGTGTGAGGTGAGCTTTCAGAAGCTTAAGAATGCCTTGACCACAACTCTAGTGTTAATTTTGCCATCAGCTCCCGGTTATTATACAGTATATTATGATGCTTCTCGGATCAACATCGGGTGTATGTTGATGCAGGAGGGTAGAGTGATTGCTTATGCTTCTCGGAAGTTGAAGCCCCATGAGAAGAACTACCATGTTCATGATTTAAAGTTGGCTGCCATTGTTCACACGTTGAAGATTTGGAGGCATTATCTTATGGTGTATCTTGTGAGGTGTTTACTGATCATCGTAGGCTCCAACACTTGTTCAAACAGAAGGATCTCAGCAGCAGAGATGGTTGAAGCTACTAAAGGACTATGACATTACTATTTTGTACCATCCGGGGAAGACCAATATAGTGGCCGATACCTTGAGTAGGAAGGCGGTGAATATGGGTAGTTTGGCATACATTCCTGTTGGGGAGAGACCTCTTGTCGTTGATGTTCAGGCTTTAGTCAATCAGTTTGTGTGGTTTCTAGGTCTTCCTTGTTTGATCGCATCAAATAACGCCAATATGATGATCCTCATTTGTTTATCCCCAAGGACAAGGTTCAGCATGGCGATGCCAGAGATGTGACTATTGGTGATGACGGAGTATTGAGGATGCAGGGCCGGATATGTGTGCCCCATGTGGATGGGCTTCGAGAGTTGATTCTGGAGGAGGCCCACAGCTCGTGGTATTCTATCCATCCGGGTGCCACAAAGATGTATCAGGATTTGAGACAACAGTAGTGGTGTAGAAGAATGAAGAAAGATATAGTAGGATTCATAGCTCGGTGCCTCAATTGTCAGCAAGTGAAATATGAGCATCTAAGACCGGATGGCTTACTTCATCAGATGGATATTCTAGAGTGGAAACGGGAACAGATCACCATGGATTTTGTAGTTGGACTCCCACCGACTTTGAGGAAGTTCGATGCTATTTGGGTGATTATGGATCGGCTGACCAAGTCCGCGCACTTCATTTCGGTGTGCACTACATATTCTTTAGAGCGGTCAGCTGAGATTTATATCCGAGAGATTGTTTGCCTGCATGGTGTCCCAGTTTCCATCATTTCAAATAGAGTTACTCAGTTCACATCGCAGTTTTGGAGAGCCGTACATCGAGAGTTGGGTACTCAAGTTGAGTTGAGCATAGCTTTTCACCCTTAGATGGATGGGCAGTCCGAGCGCACTATTTAGATATTGAAGGACATGATGCGCGCTTGTGTCATTGATTTTGGGGGTTTATGGGAACAGTTTCTACCACTTGTGGAGTTTGCTTAAAGTAACAGTTATCAGTTAAGTATTCAGATGGCTCCATATGAGGCTTTATATGGGAGACGGTGTAGATCTCCAGTAGGTTGGTTTGAGCCGGGCGAGGCTAGGCTTTTGGGTACAGACTTGGTATAGGATGCTTTGGACAAGGTGAAAGTGATTCAGGAGCGACTTCGTATCGCGCAGTCAAGACAAAAGAGTTATGCTGACAGGAAGATTCGAGATGTGTCTTATATGGTTGGGGAGAAGGTTCTAGTGAAAGTTTCACCCATGAAGGGTGTTATGAGATTTGGGAAGAAGGGAAAATTGAGCCCTCGGTTCATTGGGCCGTTTGAGGTGCTTCGAAGGATTGGGGAGGTGGCTTATCAGCTGGCTTTTCCACCCAGCTTGTCGAGTGTGCATCAGGTATTTCATGTTTCTATGCTCCGGAAGTATATTGGCGTTCCGTCTCATGTTTTAGATTTCAACACGATTCAGTTAGACGGTGATTTGACTTATGATGTGGATCTAGTGGCTATTTTGGAGCGGTAG
This sequence comes from Nicotiana sylvestris, assembly GCF_000393655.2. Lineage (NCBI taxonomy): Eukaryota > Viridiplantae > Streptophyta > Magnoliopsida > Solanales > Solanaceae > Nicotiana > Nicotiana sylvestris. The sequence goes on from NC_091059.1 coordinate 24,012,555, forward strand.
GTCCGAAAGTTGAGATCAAAGGACATAGCATCAGTGAGAGTGCAGTGAAGAGGTCGGCCCATGGAGAAGGATACTTGTGAGACCGAGCGTGAGATGCGGAGCAGGTATCCACACCTGTTTGAGGCTTCAGGTATGTTTCTAGACTCGTTTGAGGACGAATGTTTGTTTAAGAGGGGGGATGTAACGACCCGGCCGGTCGTTTCATGAGTTATAGCCCGTTTCCCTCATTTCTTCTTCTTTATGTGTTGTTCAACTATATTTCATCGTATCGTATTGGTCGGTTCGGGTTCGGAGTGGTCTTGGAGTGGAATGAGACATTTAGCCTCTAACTTAGGAGCTTAAGTTGGAAAAAGTCAACCAGATGTTGACTTATATGTAGAAAGTCTTGGATGTGAATTCTGATGGCTCGAATAGCTCTGTTAGGTGATTTTGGAATTATGAGTGTGTTCGGAAGGTAATTCAGGGGTCCGTGGTAGAATTAGGCTTAAATTGGCGAAATTGGAAATTTGGAATTTCCAGTCGGCAGTGGAAATCTTGATATCGGGGGAGGAATGGAATTGCAAAAATTAGAGCAGGTCCGGAGTTTCATTTTTGACATGTATGCAAAATTTCAGGTCATTCGGAGGTGATTTGATAGGTTTCGGCATTTTTATGGAATTTAAATGTTTCTAAGTTCTTAGGCTTGAATCCGAGGTTGATATGGTGTTTTGTTGTTGTTTGGAGTGTTCCGAAGGCTTGAATTAGTTTGAATAGTGGTATATGACCTGTTAGTATTTTTGGTTGAGGTTTGAGTGCCTCGGGGTGATTTCGGATGGCTAACGGGAAGCTTGAGTTAGAGAAATTGCAGTTGGCGCTGCTGTTCTGGTGGAACCGCAGGTGCGAACTCCGCAGGAGCATAAAGGAGGTGCAGGTGCGTGGAGGACCGCAGGTGCGACTTAGTATATCGCATCTACGATGACGCAGGCACGGTAAGTTGACCACAGATGCGAGGGCTGGCTAGTTAAGTGAAATCCGCATAAGCGGATAGTTTTTCGCAGACACGGAAATGCAGGTGCGCTTATGGGGTCGCAGGTGCGAAACCCCTGGGGCAGAAAATATAAAAAGGTTCCTTCGCAAATTTTCGTCATTCTTCACAATTTCAACTCAATTTTTGTAGATTTTGGAGGGTTTTGAAGTGGGAATCAAGTAGAAACTCGTTGAGATAAGATTTTTGAACTTAATACTCGTATTTATGGTGAATTTCAGTTGATTAAGCATGAATATTGTAGAAATTAAGGGTGAAATTGGGAATTTAGGATTTGGAATTTGAGTGTTTAATTTGATGAGTTGAGAGACCGAATGAGGTCGGATGTTGGTAAATTTGGTATGAATGGACTCGTGAGGAAATGAGGTTTCTAGTTTTGTAAATTTTGTTGGATTTCGAGATGTGGGCCCAGGAGTCGGGTTTGGCCAAATTCGGGAATTTTGGCTTAATTTGATAATCTTTGTGCGGGCCTTGTTCCTTTAGCATATATTAATGATATAGTATTGATTTTGGTTAGATTTGGAGCATTTGGAGGCCGATTTGAGAGGCAAGGGCATTGCCAGCTAGAGTTTGGCTTGGTTTGAGTAAGTAACGCTTCTAAACTTGGTTTTGAGGGTTCGAAACCATGAACTATGTGTTCTATGATTGATTAACATTCAGGTGACGCAAATGCCAAGTGACGGGCGAGAGGGCGTGCACCGTAAGAATTGTAGCCTGGTTCATTCCATGGCACCACTTAGTGACTCTTTCTTGCTGATATTTGTGTAGTGATTATGTGATTAAGTAAAAGAAGTTTAAATCACGCTAATTATCATGTTAGGGCTTCACGCCAAAATTGTTGAGACCCGAGTGGTCCTTTCTTGATGTTATATCATTAGTTTCATTGATACTCTGTACTCAGTCTTGTTCATGCATATTCTATTATGTCTCATCCTCGGTTGTTATCCTTTGGCACATCATATCATTGTTTCGGGCTAGTATCAAACATTGTGAGCCCGTGTGTGAGAGACTGGTGTAACGACCCAGTCGTTCGTTCTGAGAGTTATAGCCCCATTTCCCCCATCTATACTTATTTATGTGTTGTTCAGCTATGTTGAGTTGTATCGAATTAGTAGGTTTGGGTTCGGCGTAGTTTTGGAGTGAAATGAACACTTAGTCTCTTAGCTAGAAAGGTAGGTTAGAAAAGTCAACTGAAAGTTGACTTAGAAGTAAATAAATTTGGATTTGGATTTTTATGATTCATTAGCTTCGTTGGGTGATTTTAGACTTAGGAGTGTGTCCAGAATATAATTTGGAGGTCCGTGGTAGAATTTAGCTTGAATTGGTGAAAGTTGAAAGTTTAGAAGTTCTTAGCCTTGAATTCGAGGTTGATTTGGTGTTATGGTATTATTTTGGGTGTTCATAATGTTCGACTAAGTTCGAGTAGTGATATATGACTTATTGGAATTAATGGTTAAGGTCCCGAGGGCCTCGAGTGAGTTTTGGATACGTTTGGGTTGTGTTGCTCTCGTTTTTCTTATGTTTCTACGTCGTTTCTTCAAGCATAAATGATATTATATTAAACAAATGAGGTCTTATTTCTTCTTTTGATTAAATCATTAGATCCGTATTGTAATTACGGACCCGTAGCAAAAAGAATCATCGAATTTGGACATCGTATGAAGATTTAATGGTCATTTTACTAAAAATTAGGTTGCCAAATTTTTCAGATTAATTATGAAATTGTCACTGACGGCGTATTTAAATATCTGCATTATTTGCAAATATTAAATCTAAATATCTCATTCATTATAAGGTCAAATTGAGTGATTCAAAAAGCCTAACTTGACTAGAATTTCACAAGGAATCCATTGAAGGCATAAAATACGAGTTTCAGGATCGTTTGGCATGAGAAACGAGGCAGAATAGCTGGCAGAAAAATATATAAAACAAGAGGTTTGTTCATTCGGTCATATTTTGAGTTGGGGAGCTCGGATTAGGGCGATTTTGGAGGCGATTTTTACCATATGGATTGGGGTAAATGTTCTCTATTCGATTTTGGTTATATTTCATGAATCCATCTTCTTTTTTGGGATTTGATTGATGATTTCAAAGTAAAATTGAGGGAGTTAGGGCTTGAGTTTTGTAGAGTTTTAGGTAGGGTTTTGAGGGACCAAACGGAGTCCGATCTTGATAAATTTTATATGGTTAGACTCGGGAGAGGACGAGGTTTATTATTCTGCCATTTTAACTGATTTTGAGACATGGGCCCAGGGGTCGGGTTTTGGCCGATTTCGGATTTTTGGTATATTTTGTAGCTTTTATTATGGAATTTGATTCGTTAGTCTATGTTGATGGTGTTAATCTGATTATGATTAGATTCGGAGATTTTGGAGACCGGGTCTAAAGACGAGGTCATCCCGGAGTAGGATTTTATGCTGTTGAGGTAAGTAACAGTTTTACCTCTAGTTTTGAGGGTATAAACCCGAAGAATTTGATATTGTGTGATTATTTGGAGGTGATACCCACGCTAGGTAACGGCCGTGTGGGTGTATACCTCGAGGGATGGAGACTTGGCCCGTCCCGTGGGGCCTCATGGCCATCATCTGTGTTTACGTAGTTACTTGTTGTTGAACTTGTCTGCCTTCATGTTAGAGATCATGCTTAGCCTTTATTCATGCTCACATTATTTGTACTCAGTCATAGAAATTATTGTACACGTTTACCTTAGTCTCTATTATTTGCTAATATGTTGTGATACTTGATGTGGGTTGTGTCCCCTTATTTGTTGATGATGGTGAGGCTAGTGAGATACATGATTGAGTAAGGCCGAGGGCCTGGTTGTGAGGATATTAATACCATTGCGCGTGAGTTGTCCATGTAGCATGTGAGCTGACCGTGCCGGTCCAGGTATTGATACCATAGCGCGTGAGTTGTCCGCATAGCACGTGAGTTGACCGTGCAGATCCAGGTATTGATATGATAGCACGTGACTTGTCTGTGCTTAGCGCTTGGGCTTTGGGAGCCCTCCGGAGTCTATACACACCCCCAGTGAGCGTAGAGTGTTGAGTGTATTGAGTGTTGAGTGTTGAGACTTGAGTGCGAGTGATGAGTGATGGAATGACACTGCTGTGAGGTTGCATTTACTTTTGTTGTTGCTGCATTTATCTATTAAATTTCTTTGTGGCATTTGTTGGTTTTATGGAATTTACTTGTTTATTTCTGTTTATTTTTAGATTGTTAAAATAAATAATTGGACTGTTTTACTTAGCTCATCACTACTGTTCAGTTCCTTAGTTATTTCTGTTACTACTGAGTCGGTTGTACTCATACTACACCATGCACTTTATGTGTAGATCCATGTGAGTTAAAGCGCGGAGATCGTTGAGTTCAGGCCGGCTATTTGTGGAGATTACAAGGTAGCTGCTAGTGTCCGCATGACCCTGTTACTCCCCTTGTCGTTTCTTCTTTTGGGCAATTAGACATGTTTATAGCTTTAGACGCTCATGACTTAGTGGCACCCTGATGTTTGGGGCTAGTTTTCGTATTTTTCTATATTATATTTAGAGTTGATTTAGTTTATGAAAAATTTAAATGTTGAAATATTTTATTTATTTCTTATAATCGGTTTAGTAGTAATATTTGGGAAATAGGTTTGCCTTGTAACATGATAGGCGCCATCACGACCATGGTTAGAATTTGGGTCGTGACAAGGTGGTATCAGAGCCTAGGTTACATAGGTCTCACGAGTCATAAGCGAGTTTAGTAGAGTCTTGCGGATCGTTACGGAGATGTCTGTACTTATCTTCAATAGGCTGCAGAACCTTTAGGAAATTTCACATTCTTCAATTCTTATCGTACGGTATTAATTCAGCTTGAAGTGTAACTCTTTGAATTCCTTCCACGTATTTGCATGCACACATGAGAGCTCGGTATCAGTTGTGCATCGACGACTTGTGATTCCCTGGATAAGGTGCGAGATGTGATTTCTGTGTGGTTATGTTGGGCTAGTCTGGAGGACTTGAGGCCAAATTTTGACTGTAGATTGACCACTGAGGTGTTGATTGTGTGAGTGCATGCTTGTGGACCTATATGTCCGGTAGTGTCCCTATTAGTGGATATGGTGGTTGGATGGATATGTGATGAGTATGATGTGACTGCGAGATGAGTTTATATGATTTAAATGTAACAAGAAGGTATTGCTGAAGGTTTCACATATTTGAGACTCCAGGTATGTTTTTAGACTCGTTCGAGGACGAATGTTTGTTTAAGAGGGGGAGGGTGTAACGACCCGGTCGTTCGTTTTGAGAGTTATAGCCCCATTTCCCCATCTATGCTTATTTATGTATTGTTCAGTTGTGTTGAGTTGTATCGAGTTGGTAGGGTTGGGTTCGGAGTAGTTTTGAAGTGAAATCAACACTTAGTCTCTTAGCTAGAAAGGTAAGTTAGAAAAGTCAACCGGAAGTTGACTTAGGAGTAAATGAATTCGGATTTGGATTGTTATGATTTGATTAGCTTCATTGAGTGGTTTTAGACTTAGGAGTGTGTCCAGAATATAATTTGGAGGTCCGTGGTAGAATTAAGCTTGAATTGGCGAAAGTTGAAAGTTTAGAAGTTCTTAGGCTTGAATTCGAGGTTGATTTGGTGTTTTGGTGTTGTTTTGGGTATTCAGGAGGTTTGACGAAGTTCGGGTAGTGATATATGACTTGTTGGAATTATTGGTTGAGGTCCCGAGGGCCACAGGTGAGTTTCGGATAAGTTTGGGTTGTGTTGCTCTCATTTTTCTTATGTTTCTACGCCGTTTCTTCAAGCATAAATGATATCAAATGAGCTCCTATTTCTTTTTTGATTGAAGCATTAGATCAGTATTGTAAGTACGGACCCATAGCAAAAAAGAATCATCGAATTTGGACATCGTATGAGAATTTTATGGTTATTTTACTAAGAATAAGGTTGCTAGATTTTTAAGATTAATTACGAAATTACTACTGACGGCGTATTTAAAAATCTGCACTATTTGCAAATATTAAAACCTACATATCTCATTCATTATAAGGTCAAATTGAGTGATTCAAAAACCTAACTTGACTAGAATTTCATAAAGAATCCATTAGAGGCATAAAATATGAGTTTTGGGATCGTTTGGAATGAGTAATGAGGTAGAATAACTGGCAGAAAAATATATAAAATAAGGAATTTGTTCATTCAGTCATATTTTGAGTTGGGGAGCTCGGATTTGGGCGATTTTGGAGGCGATGTTCATCATATGGATTGGGGTAAGTGTTCTGTACTCAGATTTAGTTATATTTCGTGAATCTATCTTAGTTTTTTGAACTTGATTGATGATTTCAAAGTGAAATTGAGTGAGTTAGGGCTTGAGTTTTGGAGAGTTTTAGGTAGGGATTTGAGGGACCAAACGGAGTCCGATTTTGATAAATTTTATATGGTTAGACTCATGAGAGGATGAGATTTATTATTTGCCATTTTTAACTGATTTTGAGATATGGGGCCGGGGGCCGGGTTTTGGCCGATTTTGGATTTTTGGTATATTTGTAGGTTTTATTGTGGAATTCGATTCATTAGCCTATGTTGATGGTATTAATCTGATTATGGTTAGATTCAGAGCTTTTGGAGACTGAGCCTAGAGATGAGGTCCTTCCGGAGTAGGATTTTACGTTGTTGAGGTAAGTAACTGTTTTAACTCTGGCTTTGAGGGTATAAACCCGGAGAATTTGATATCGTGTGACTATTTGGAGATGATACTCATGATAAGTGATGGGCGTGTGGGTGTATACCTCGAGGGATGGAGACTTGGCCCGTCCTGTGGGGCCTCATCGCCATCATCTGTATTTACGTAGTTACTTGTTGTTGAACTTGTCTGCCTTCATGTTAGAGATCATGCTTAGCCTTTATTCATGCTCACATTATTTGTATTGAGTCATAGAAATTATTTTACATGTTTACCTTAGTCTCTATTATTTGCTAATATGTTGTGATACCTGGTGTGGGTTGTGTCCCTTTATTTGTTGATGATGGTGAGGCTAGTGAGATATATGATTAAGTAAGGCCAAGGGCCTGGTTGTGAGGATATTAATACCATATCACGTGAGTTGTCTGCATAGCACGTGAGTTGACCGTGCGGGTCCAGGTATTGATACCATAATGCGTGAGTTGTCCGCGTAGCACGTGAGTTGACCGTGCAGATCCAGGTATTGATATGGTAGCACATGAGTTGTCCGTGCTTAGCGCTTGGGCTTTGGGAACCCCTACGGAGTCTGTACACACCCCTAGTGAGTGCAGAGTGTTGAGTGTATTTAGTGTTTAGTGTTGAGAGTTGAGTGTGAGTGATGAGTGATGGAGTGACATTGCTGTGAGGTTGCATTTACTTTTGCTGCTGCTGCATTTATCTATTAAATTTCTTTGTGGCATTTGTTGGTTTTATGGAATTTACTTGTTTATTTCTGTGTATTTTTAAATTGTAAAAATAAATAATTGGACTGTTTTACTTAGCACGTCACTATTGTTCAGTTCCTTAGTTATTTCTATTACTACTGAGTCGGTTGTACTCATACTACACCATGCACTTTATATGCAGATCCATGTGAGTTAGAGCGCGGAGATCGTTGAGTTCAGGCCGGCTATCTGTGGAGATTACAAGGTAGCTGTTGGTGTCCGCATGACCTTGTTACTCTTCTTGTCGTTTCTTCTTTTGGACAGTTAGACATGTTTATAGCTTTAGACGCTCATGACTTAGTGACACCCCGTTGTTTGGGGCTCGTTTCCGTATTTTTTTATATTATATTTAGAGTTGATTTAGTTTATGAAAAATTTAAATGTTGAAATATTTTATTAATTTCTTATAATCGGTTTAGTAGTAATATTTTGGGAAGTAGGCTTGCCTTGTAATACGATAGGCGCCATCACGACCATGGTTAGATTTTGGGTCATGACAACTGGAGAGTGATGACTGAGTGAGGCCGAGAACCTGATTATGAGTTACAGTATAGGATCGGGCTACACGCCGCAGCAGGATATTGATTATGCCTTCGTTGGCTTGTTATAGTGCTTAGGCTGAAAGGAGCCCCTCCTGAGTCTATACACCCCTAGTGAGCGCAGATGATATTATTAAGAGATGGATTTCACTGGACATGGATTTGTTCGAAGTACTGATACCTGGAGATGGATTTCTCCGCAGGGTTGGATTACCCTTGTTCCTCAGTACCAGTCGACTTGAGGTCAATGTGTTGCATAGATTCTTGGATGGATTTCCCTGGGCCGGATGGCCATATGCGGTACCGAGGGGTTGAACACCTGAGAGTGGGAGCACACAGTGCATTTTTCATACATTCCTGGCATTGACATGTAGAGTTTTACTGAGCTTTATACTTCACATTGTCTGGATTAGTACTTTCTTTACTGTCAAGTTAAAATTATTGAATTGCCAGCATGTTTACTTTCCTGTACAATTTTATATGTGTTATAATTGCTGAAGTTTAGTCTGTCACTACCTGTCAGTCCATAGTTTGGACTTGTTACTTACAGAGTTGGTGTACTCACGTTACCCCCTGCACCTTTTGTGTTGATCCGGGTATCTCAGGGCATGGTAGCGGCTGTTGATTGTTCCAGATGCGAATTTCACCAGAGTTAGCGAGATAGCTGCCTGGAGTTCACAGTCCCGCCCTTCTTTATCTACCCTCTAGTATATTTTGGATATTTTCGTACTGTTTTGGTCTAGTTATGTTTCGAAACAGATGTAGTATTGTTCATGACTTAGTGACCCCGCCCTTCTTTATCTACCCTCTAGTATATTATGGATATTTTCAGACTGTTTTGGTCTAGTTATGTTTCGGAACAGATATAGTATTGCTCATGACTTAGTGACACCCGAGGTTGGGCGTTTTATTTGCCGCTTTTATTTTGTATTTTGACTTTACATTTTTATGGAATTTCAGTTGAAAATGATATTTTTTAAGCTTTAAATGAAATGTTGAACTATTTTGGAAATGTGTCGGCTCGCCTAGTTTCACGATAGGCGCCATTACGATCGGATCGGTTTTTGGGTCGTGACACATAAGATCTAAATTAGTAATTAATATAATCAGATGTGATTGTTCCCTTAACCTACTTGTTGTGATGGTCAGCTAGGTTGGTAAAGTGTACGAATATATTATGGAAGTCTTAGTTTCCTTGTCGTTTATGTCAACTTTAGGCTTGTGAAGAGTTAGCCTTAACATGACAAAAATCCCCTCCCCCCCCCCCCCAAAAAAAAAAAAAACCCTCTCCACAAAAAAAAAAAAAAAAAAAGAAGGAAGAAGACACAAATTAAAGGAGAAAAAAGAAAAAAAAGAATTTAGAGAATAATATTTTCTGTAATTAACTTGATTATTATTTTAGGCACACAATACAATCCTTATACAGCTCCAACAGACTTCTTCTGACCTTTTAGATAGGATATTTATTATAATTGTGTCCTTTAATTTGTAAGGTTTCCCTTAACAAGAAAAATAAAAAGTCTTAAAAAAGAATCTGAATTAAACAACTTTTACAATTGTTTACTGGTTGACCAAAGCCTCAATTGATCGATGGATTGTCAACACAGAAATTGAAAGGTAGATAGGATTGAAAGGTTTGTGCAAACTAATGAGAAGAATATCTAGAAGTAAATAATAATTATTGATACATTGAACCTGATTACATTCTTATAATATTTCCGTTTTTTCTCTATTGACCGTTTATTAAACATTTAAGATAATGATAATCTACATATGAGGCGTGATCCTGTCTACTCTTTTAACGACTATTGTGATTGAAAAAAAAATGAACAGGAAAAATCTAGAAGAAAAGAATCCAAGTCTACTTTCAATTATATGGCTGTCATTTTCGTGATAGAACTTAAGAAAATATCACCATCTGGCTAAACATATCGTGCTAAATATAGAATTTGAACTAAAAATAAAGAGTATGGAATATTTTTTATTTTCTTTAAAGAAAAAGTTTTCGTCACTTGTTAGGGAATGGTAATTGGTCTATGTCACGACTCGGAATTCCCACAATTGGGACCGTGATGACGCCTAACATTTCACTTCCTTGGCAAGCCAACGTTAGAACAATTTAACCATTTTTAACAGTCCAAATTAAATGATAGAAAGAACTAAAATAACTGTAATAATCTAAAGTGAAAATGCAGAAGCCATTACTAATGCAATATTTAATACAACCTTGGACCCGGTATCACAAGTGCACGAGCTACTAGAATAGTATAAATAAAGGTCTGACTAAAACATAAAGTTGGCTGAGAGAAGATACACAACTAATAAAAAGCAAAGGGGACTCTAGGAGCTGCAGACACTAAGCATGTGTACCTCAAACCTCCGTAAGCTGGCCAACCCGAGCACGCTAATAGCCGCCGCTAGGACCGACTCCAAAATCTGCACAAGAATTGTAGAGTGTAGTATGAGTACAACCGACCTCATGTACTCTGTAAGTGTCGAGCCTAACCACGAAGAAGTAGCGACGAGGCTAAGCCAGGTCACTTACACTATAACCTGTACGCAATAGATAATAAAGACATGAGAAGAAAATACAGAACAAATAAGACATCTAACTGAAGAAGATAGCTAAATCCTCAAAGAAAAACCAGTGACAATCAGAATTACCAATCCTTAGAGTTCCGTATGAAAAATATCGAAAACCCGCACAGCTCAAGGAAATAGAACCACATAAATTATTACAGCGCGCAACCCGATCCCACCGTACATCACAATCCTCCCTTATTCCACCGTAATAATATCAACAATCAGAAATAAAAAAATATATGTTGCGGCGCGCAACCCGATCCCACCGTATAACAAAATCAGTATCATAGCTCACCCTTATTTCGCCGTATCAATCCATCCTTATTTTATCTGTTGGTACGTGCAACCCTATCCCACCATATCAGTATCAAATATTCAATAAGTACAATCAAATCAATAACTCAAATCACAAGAACCTCTATGATTGACGAATATGAAGCTGAATCCGAAAGAAAGCTTCGTACCAAATCGAGGACTCACATATGTAATATTTCACGGCAAGACAAGTGCGGTAAATGACAATTAAAAGGTTCAAGTAAGTCAATTAATGCAATAACAGCGAGTTATGAAAAAATGGAAAGGTCTAACATTTTTAATAGAAGAAACAATGATTAACAAGTAGCAAATAAAGTGTGGAAGGGATTTAGAACACATAATAGTTAAGGAAATGGGATAATTAAGGAAGAGCGGAAAATCAGGAAAGCAAGTAATTTGTCAACGGATAACCATTCGTCACCTCGCATATACGTCACAACACATGAAATTCACATAGTTCGAGGGTTCCTAATTCCCTCGAATGAAGGTTAAACTCGACACTTACCTCACTCTGCAGTCAACTTAGAGCTCTACTGGGGGCCTTTCCCCTAGAATCTGCTTCCAAACCACTTGTATCTAACCACAATTAACTCAATAACGTCAAATATTACTAAAGGAATTAATTAAGATGCATAAATTTAGGATTCCCACACTTTTTTTCCAAAAAGTCAAAAATCGACTCCGGGCCCGTTTGGTCAAAATCCGAGATTCAGACCAAAACCCATTTATCCATTTGGACAAAACCCCTAATTCTTCCTAAATCCCTAGTTTTTTACCAGCAGAATACATCGATAGCCCCTTAAAGTTGTTATTACTTTTTACTTAGACATTTTATCTCAAGTTTGTTTTATTTGAATGTTTTAACCAGGTCTTTATTGTGTCATTTAAACACAATATGCTTCAAGCGCGTGGAGTCATCCAAAAAACAAACTCACATACTTCTTGCCAGAAATGTATAGCTTCTGCCAAAAACAATTCCGGCCAACTTCTCTTTTCTTCTCAACATGATATGGGCTCACCAAATTCCCCATACTTGTTTTTTCTTCTATCGGATTCCCGATCAACCCGTCCCTCATTTTCTGCGTTCCTGTGTGGCTTTCTTCCATAAAGCCATGAAAATAGATTAAACTTTGTTCTTCTAGATCAAACAAAAAGTAAGATTCTTCTCAAATTTAAAAGCTATCTACATTTATTCTTAAAATTTGGGAAATAAAGTTACAACCATATCTCGATTTACCATGCTCCACTTCAGCACTACCAAATATAGATTGGCCTCGGAACATTATAGCCTTAGCAAAAAATAACTGGGCAGAAATAGATCACTAATTGATTCACTTATGACAAAATTTGGCCCATAATGGGCGGAGCCTCCATGTCCGTTTGTCAAGTTTGCCAGACTTATTTTGGGAGATTCATGGCATTTGAGACGATTAAATTATCTGAGCTTTTGTAAGCTTTTGGGAATGACATCAGAAAGAATTTTGATGGAACAGAATTTGCTCAAGGTGGGAGCTGGTGACAATTTTAGAGATTGAGCAAATATGGTTGAGGATTAGTCTGTTGGGGAAGATGATGATGCATGAGGTGGGGTTCTTGTTTTTACTATATTTTATTTTATTTTCAAATTGTTTTTAATTTTTAAAAGTTAAATCCACGTGTCGTCTATTTATTCGTCACTTTGGCGTGTGAATTACATGCATCTTTTGTGTTTGGCTGCCTACAAATTTTGTGTCTAATTGACACAATAAAGCCTTGGTTAAAGTATTCAAATGGAACAAACTTAATATAGTGTCTAAGTGAAAAATAATGACAACTTTATGAGGTTGTTAATGTATTATGCCTTTTTACCATGGAGAACAAAAATTAGGGCTAGAAATTAATGGGTGATGTTAGAAATGGAAGAAAATAAGTTAAAAGTGTACAAACTTATGAATTATTTTTGGGTTTCTCTTCAAAATCGCTTCTAGGCCGAGCTCCAATGGAGAATTTATGAAAAATTGGAAAAATCCCATTTTTGTCTATTTTTAATCATTAACGACAGGTGTTCATCGCGTTCGCTTTAAACTGGATGCGTTCGTGAAGAGCAAAGCCTCATTGGATTATGCGATCGCGAGATATTACACACGTTCGCGAAGGTTTAGCCCTTCTAACCCCTCGTTCACGAGGCTGGCTCGCGTTCGCGTAGTGTAACCTCAAATCCCCAGCCCAGCTTATCTAACGCTACTGGTTCGCGTGTGACTGGCCACGTTCGTATAGAACAAACCCCCCAATGCTCCACGTTCACGACCATGGTCTCGCGTTCGCATAGAATAAAATCCTCGCCAGTCCTAGATCCCCTTCGCGATCGTGAGAATGGCTTCGCGATCGCAAAGCATATGACACCAAATACAGCAGAAGCTTAAGAAACAAGAAATTTTCTAAGTTTAAACCATCTGTAGCCTATCTGAAACCCACCCGAGCCCTCGGGACTTCAAACTAAATATGCACACAAGTCCAGAAACCTCACACGAACTCGCTCGCACGATCTAAACACTAAAATAACGCCTAGTACTACGAATCAGACACCAAATCAAATAAAAATTTTAAGAAAACTTAAAAAGTTCTATTTTAACTTTTGGACGTCCGAAACACGTCAAACTAACTCCGTTTCTCACCAAATTTGGCAGACAAGTCATAAATATAGTAATGAACCTATACTGAGTTCTGAAACAAAAATACGAACCCGGTATCAACAAAGTCAAATATTGGTCAAACTTTTAAATTCATTAAACCTTTAAACTTCAAATTTCCGACTAAAAGCGATAACACAAGCTAGGGACCTCCAAATTCGATTTCGGGCATACACCAGGTCCCAAATTACGATATGGACCCACCGGTACTATCAAAATACGGATCCGGGTCCGTTTGCTAAAAACATTGACCGAAGTCAACTCAAATGGATTTTTAAGGAAAAATTTCAAATTATATCAATTTTAACATAAAAGCCTACCGCAAAACGACTCGGACTGTGCACACAAATCGAAGAAGATTAAAATAAGATATTTGATGTTTCGAAACACGTAATTAGAGTTTAAAAGTCTAGATGACCTTTAGGGTCATCACAGTCTGTTCCAATGGTGAGAGGATGGGATGTGCACCTAAATTGATTAAGCAAGTGCATGGATAATAACTTAATATATGAAGGAGAACATGTAGCTGCCTTACTAATATAGCTTTAATCTTTTGTTAAAAGAAAAAGAAAAGATATCTTCCATCAACTTTTTTTATTTTCTTTTTTATGTTTCCTTTTTTCTCGGAGACGTGAAGGGGAGGGAATTGATAGAGAAGTCATGTACCAATAAGATTGGTCGTTTTGAGTACTAGCATTTATTTCTGTATTTCGAGACCTCTTATTGATTCATTTGATGTTATATGATTTGCGTGTGTGGCCTGTGTCATTTTTCGAAAAGTTTTTAAGTGAAATTTTGAAAAAACACGATTCTTTTAAGCGTATTTGGTTGGGGTTCCGGGTGACACAAGCGCGTTTCGGCGCATTATGTGAAATTTTTTGAAAAAATGAGTTTCAAAGTTAAAATTTTGAGTTTTGATGATCGATTATTAATATTTGATGTTATTTTTATGATTTGAGTTAGCGAGCGAGTTTGTATAATGTTAGTAGACTTGTGTGAATGTGAATTGGAGCTCGAGGGGTTCGTATGAGTTTTGGATGTGTTTCGGAAGGTTTTGAACTACTGATACATTTTATGGTGCTTCATGCAATGCAATTGCGATGACCTATTCGCAATTGCGAGACCGCTTTTGCGAAATCAGGCTCGCAAATGTGATATCTGGGGAGGAACTGTGACCTTCGGTTTAGCGTAGGGGGCATCACTAATGCGACTTGGTGGGAATCGCGATGCTTTTATCGCAAATGCGACTGGAACTTCGCTGGGCAACCTTAGCAAATGCGAAGGAGGCGTCGCTTTTGCGAGCTGGGCTCTCACTTTATGTTTTGATTCTAGTATCGGGCACAACTATGCCACCAATTCAATAAACAACAATAGATAATAAACAATGGCAATGAACCCATCCAATTCAGTAAGTTCAGCATTAGTCGATTGAGATTGAGTCACATTCTCATCCAGATGAGTGTGGACTCATGAGTCGCTTACGATAGAGGACCCTGTTGGCAGTGTACACGCTAGTTTCATAGGCAAAAAATTTAAGAAGACTTGACATTAGATTCCATCTAGTTGCTTATATTATGTATTTATTGGTATTAAGTTATTGTCATGTTTCAATGATGGTTGGAAATTAAGCTAGGGTTTGCTCGGCTACATTGTTGCTGGATGTCGATCACGGCTATTCAAATTTGGATCGTGACACATTTAAAAAGTCATAGAGCTATGATTTTTCAAACTTAAAAGGTTAGGGAGGTTCAATGTAATATATTCTCATTATTATTACATTGGCTAAAGAAGTGATGTTATAATTTTTTACCTTTCAATTTACACCACATTTTTTTTGTGTTTCCCACCTGATGTTCGGAATTCATATTGGGATCCGACTAAACTCGGATTCGCACATGGAAGTCCTACATTGGGAGGTAAAGAGCTCCCTAACAAAGGCGATTCCATACCTAGGGACTCGAACCCGAAATCTCTGTATAAAGATGAAGGTCGTACTTATCACTCTATCACAACCATTGTCGGTACAACAAATTTTTTTGTTGGTGCTAAAAGTGAGATTATCAACGACTAATAAGCGTGGCATACACTATATTTAAGTACATTCGATCTAAAAAAAAGGAGTGCTATAAAACTATCTTCACGCAAGGGGATTGAAGGAAATGGGACACGAGGCATTTATGTTCTTTCCCATTTTTGCAAGTGAATGTTTTCGCAATTTAGTTCCATTACGGTACGTCTCGTTTGATATTGTATTCCATTTATTTAAAGAGTGCTCTTGATTATTTTAAAGAAAAGAAGCAATTGGGTAACCTAATTTCAAAAAGTATCTTTCAGTAATCAAATAAAACATTAAAATAGAAATTAATTAATCAAGAGGAAGCTCTATTGGAATTCACGAAAATAGCACGCTTCAATCTATATTAATGAAAGTTCCAATGATTATTCCCCTTTATTTATATTCTTTTCTCTATTTTCTTGGCACACTACAGAGTGTTTTTATTTTTTACATTTTTCCTATTTAAAAGATCACTTTCTGCTTGGAAGCGTTAGATATTTCCAAATCAACGGAGTAGTTGGTTAGAGGTATGTTTTCTTGATTAGTATTCCTTAGCAAGGCATAAAATTGCAATATATTGGGACATAATCCCTTGAGGATCTTGTTGATAAACCTAATCCAAATAACTTGTTGTTTTGTTCAAGTTTATTCTAATAGGGGCCTTATGAAAAATGGGAATTGAAGAGTGGGGCTAAGAAAGAACTAGCTAAATTATATAAATATATATCGTTGAAAAGAAGATAGATACTATTCCAAATCAATATTCCTTTCTCGTCCGCCACCCAAATCTATATAATTATTTTTAAAACCTTACTACTTCTCTGAAAATGACCGTCCAGATAAACAATGATGGACCAAGAATGTTATAGTGACAGATATCTTTGTATTTTTATGCAATGTATTGTGGGAAAAGGTATTCCAACTTTGTGTATTTATTAGGTTGGATTAAACCTGTCCAAAGATAATGTTTACATTATATGATATTGTTTGCTTTGTGCCAAACTCGTACCATTTTTTTCAAAAGGTATCACACCATAAAGAGATTCATGTATTTTGTATGTAGACTCTCCATCTTTTCAGCTATCAATATGAGATGTTGTTCGCGCACATAACAATCTTCCACTCAAACTAAGCTTCATAAGGCCCATCACCATGATCCACGGTTTTTCCTCTCTAATTAAGTTCCACATGGCCTATTTCCACGACTGTGGGTTAATTTTTGAAATTGACCGTATGCCACCCACATCGTCAGATTATTTATGGCAACTAAAACTCACAACTAGCTTCTTCTGATGTATGTGTATCCAAGCTCGTAAAGGTAAGCAAACTGAGTCATGCATGTTTACTCTACTATCGTCATACTCGTCGCATTGAACCTGGGCACTGATACTAGTTGTTGGGATCGACTAGCCCGAAAATACTTCTAACATGATGTGATATTATCTGCTTTGGACCAAGCCCGTATGATTTTTCTCAAAAGACTTCACACCGTTAAGAGATCCTACACCTTACATGTAGGCACCAATCTTTTCAGTTACTAATGTGGAACTTTATTCAAGCACCTAATATATTAATTTTCTCCTGTCAATGAATAGAGAACCAATCATACGTAAAAAATTCATTTACTGTTAAGTTGGGGATTGAGATTGTCAGTGTTTAACCAGGATTTAATTTTATGAGTAATATGGTAATTGGATAGTAACAAGTGGTGCAACATCAAGATATGCACGTGACGACGTTCCAAGTGGCGGATAATAGTAGGCTAGTTGTTACAATATATCTCTTTTTACTATATATTGTTATAAAACTAAAAGCAATTTACTATAAATTTGAACAAGATAATAGAGATAGAAAGAAAGAAGAGAATTTATTTCTTCTTCAATTGCGTGTATTTTCCTATCTATTACAAGACTTTTATACAGGCATGAAAAGTGAATAAAATATGTCATTGAATATGTCATTAAGCATTTGTAAAAATCATGGAGGAGGAGTAGACATCCACCATGAGATTTATCTTATAACACTCCCCCTTGGTTGTCCATAGATAATGTGCCTCGTTAAAACCTTATTAGGAAAAAACCCTACGGGAAAAAAATCGTAATGAAGGAAAAAGAGTACACATGTTTAGAAATACGTCTTTTGGTTGCCTCGTTAAAAACCTTGCAAGGAAAACCCAGTGGGACAAAACCTTGTAAGAGAAAAAGAGTACAACGCATATTAACTCCCCCTGATGAGAGCATCAATTCACATCCTTGAGCCTTCGCATCTCAATCTTGTACACTAGTTTCTTGAAGGTTGACGTCGGTAGAGATTTGGTGAACAAATCAGCCATATTATCACTTGAACGAATCTGTTGCACATTAATATCACCATTCTTTTGAAGATCATGTGTGAAAAATAACTTTGGTGAAATGTGATTTGTGCTATCTCCTTTTATATATCCCTCCTTCAATTGGGCTATGCATGCTACATTGTCTTCATACAAAATTGTGGGTAATTTGTCACAGTTCAAACCACATTTGTCCCGAATAAAATGTATTATAGACCTCAACCAAATACATTTCCGACTTGATTCACGAATAGCAATTATCTCAGCGTGATTAGATGAAGTAGCCATGAGTTATTGCTTAGTCGATTGCCAAGATATAGCAGTGCCACTACATGTAAACACATAGCCTGTTTGAGATCGAGCCTTGTGTGGGTTAGATAAATACCCAACATCGGCATAACCAAGAAGATCAAGACTGCAATCATTGCCATAAAATAATCCCATATCGGCAGTCCCTTTTAGATACCGAAATATGTGTTTAATTCCATTCCAATGTCTCATTGTAGGAGCAGAGCTATATCTTGCTAAGACATTAACTGAAAAAGTTATCTCAGGCCTTGTAGAGTTAGCAAGATACATTAGTGCACCAATTGCACTAAGATATGGTACTTCAGGACCAAGAAGCTCTTCATTCTTTTCTTGAGGTCGGAACGAGTCCTTATCAAGTGATCGAACAATCATCGGAGTACTTAATGGATGTGCTTCATCCATGTAAAATCGTTTCAATACCTTTTCTATGTAGGCAGATTGATGAACAAAAGTCCCATTTTGCCAAATGTTCAATTTGCAAACCAAGACATAATTTTGTCTTTCTGAGATCTTTCATCTTGAATTCCTTCTTTAAATAATCAATTGCCTTTTTGAGTTCTGTAGGAGTTCCAATAAGGTTTATGTCATCAACATATACAGCAAGTACAACAAACTCCGATGTTGTTTTCTTTATAAAAACACATGGACAAATGGCATCATTTATATAACCTTCCTTTAATAAATACTTATTAAGGCGGTTATGCCACATTCTTCCTGATTGCTTTAGATCATACAAAGATCTTTGCAATTGGATTGAAAATATTTCCCGGGACTTTGAATTATGTGCGTTAGGAATTTTAAATCCCTTGGGAATTTTCATGTATATCTCATTATCAAGTGAACCGTAAAGGTAGGCTGTAACCACATCCATTAAATGCATGTCAAGTTTTTCATGGACAACAAAACTAATGAGATAACAGAATGCTATAGCATCCATAATAGGAGAACATGTCTCTTCATTATCGATACCGGGTCTTTGTGAAAATCATTGTGCAACTAGACGTGCCTTATATCTTTGTACCTCATTTTTCTTATTCTTTTTACGTACAAAGACCCATTTATATCCAACAGGCTTAACACCATTAGGTGTTTTCACTACAGGTCCAAAAACTTCACGTTTCGCAAGTGAAGTTAATTCTCCCTGAATAACGTCTTTCCATTTTGGCCAATCATCTCTCTGTTAAAACATGTTAAATTCTTTTTACGTACAAAAACCAATTTATATCCAAAGCGCACAATTTACATTTGTAAGTATGGGTATAAAACATGTTAAAATCCTACTTATCAACTCCCCCAAACTTAAACCTTTGCTTGTCCTCAAGCGAACAAAACAAAACCCACCCCTCAAAGGCAACATCCAAGCAAGTTCAGCTTATCCTAAAGTAACCTCAACAAGCGTCAATTTGGACTAACAATTTCCCTCAATGCGAATGCATCATTAACACATTTAAACTTTGAAAGCTTGTGGATCAAGTGTGACACAAGAGCTTCAAGAGTTGACACATTTCATCAAAGAACTCAATTACCTTGGCCATTGTGGAACCCGAACT
The DNA here is from genome assembly GCF_000393655.2 of Nicotiana sylvestris. NCBI lineage: Eukaryota > Viridiplantae > Streptophyta > Magnoliopsida > Solanales > Solanaceae > Nicotiana > Nicotiana sylvestris. Next base: position 24,032,361 of record NC_091059.1, read on the forward strand.
CAAACACCATCAACTCTCCCTAAGCGAACCTCACCTTTTTGAGTATTATCACACAAACCGAGGTTGATGGATTTCCACTCATCTCTCTCAAGGAAGAGGCCACAAGTTCGGCTCTAAGTACCATATGCTTGCCCCTTATGTAAGTATCCACTAATGTAGGTTCCGTTCAACTCAAAATCATGTAGGGCTTTTATGGAGTCATTGTGAAGGACATAGTTTTGTTCAAGTGGGTTCAATCTTCCCTTAAGCACTTCTTTTGATTAATTTCGGCACACTTTCTTGACTCATTTGAGTATTCACTTCTTTTTTTTCTTCAAGGGATTAGAGAGATACATTGTCACCTTTTTCCATGCAATTCAACACATTTCTCCTTTTTTACTTTTTCCTCACCCTTTTTCACTTTTGTTTTCTTTGAATCCCATTTTTGACCTTATTCAATTGGGTCTTTCTTTTTTGTCTTATCTTTTCTTTTTCTTTTTGGTTTTGTACCTTTTTACCACATTGTTTTCTTTCTTGTCTCCCCCCCAAACTTAGACGTTTGTCATCTACTCAAGGGAAAATTTGGGTGCCACGAGAGGGTATTGTTAAGAATGGGTATAGGCTTGTAGCTTCAGTTCTTGAAAGAAGAAGGTTCAAGGCTCAAAAGGGTTAACTAGGGATCATTTCATTGGTAGGTCATGGAATTTTTCAATCTTAGCATTTTGGATCAAGGAAAGCCTACAATCACTTCTCAAGCCAAATTTCACCTAAGATTTTGCCTCAACAAATATTCGGGGCAAGTTCTAGACCATCGGCTCGGGACCTGGACTCGCAAATTGAATTCTCACCACACACACTCAAGGATTGCTAAAGATGTCGAGTCGAGGGCCCACAATGACCTTAGTTACGATTCAAGCGCACAATGGTTCAATACGACCACATGATGACTGTTTGGTCAACACAAGAGTCTCAAGGCCACGACTTTCACCATCCTAAGCACAACATTATGTCTTTGACCATGGGATCAAAGGCAAATGTGTTAGGCCCAAGTGAAGCTTTGCCTGAGGTATCCTTGACTGCAGAACTTGAAAATCAAAAAACAAAAAATCAAAAATGGACTCAAACCCTTAAGAAGGTTGTCACGCCCTCTATCATTGGGAAGAGCCACCCGGTTCACACAACACTCTACCCTTGGAAAGAACCGTGGCATTAAGAAAACCAAGGGCTTATTGCAAATGACAAAACAAAACAAAAAGGCTACGAGCTTACTAAAAAACCCGAATGAATATGTACAACAGGGGAGTAGAATATACAACGGGGGGAATGAATATGTACATAAAGTAGAAAAGTAACTAGAATGAAAAGTTATATACAAGCCAACTATCAACTAGCAACATAAGCTAAGAATCAAATAAATATGTACAATCATCCCAAATGTATCAACCATCAAAATACAAAATAGTAGGGCGCACCCCCACAAATAAAAGCTGGCATTGACCCCAATGCCAACTACCAAAATAAGCATATAAATAGATAAAGGATTCAGAGTGGCTCCTCAAGCCTGATCCGTCGTCATGGGCTGATCAATGGTCCCCTGGTCCTATGTACTGGCGGAAACCTCAGACTGATTTCCGGCCTGCTGCTGCTCTGCTGCTGGGACAGGGGCCGGGTCATGGACCGGCTGAACATCTGGTGGAGCACTGGAAGTATCCTTTTGAACATGTGCTACCTCTATCACAACACCCTCAGTGCTAGGAAGCTTCCTCTTTTTCCTTGGGTGCCTAGGCTCCTCCTCCTACTGTGGCTCCGGTACAACTACTGATGGTGGAGGTGCTGACTCATCAAAGAACAAGTCTAAAGGCAACTGGTCTGCCTTTATCTTGTCAACATTAGCTCGGATCTCCTTTACCTCATCCTTGGATGCCCGAGATTTTCTCATCTTTTTATGTTCTCGGGCAAGCTCCTTTAGAGCTTTGCCCTGTGCATCAACTGCCTTTGTCAAGGCAGCCTGAGTAGCCAAAATCTTCTCATGGTTAGCCAGGAGTGTCTTCAATGTCTCCTCAATGGACTGAGGAATCTCAACTGTGGCCGGAACAGACTGGGCCGCAACTGTAGTAGCCAAAGTGGACAACTTGGATGCCGAGACTAACATCCAGTTGTTTAAACTGGCCAATGTCTTTGCTAATTGCTGGGCCGTGAGGGGTTTGGATCTGGAGGTGGGAACCATTGGGCCAGTTGAAGAACTGGGACCTGCAGAGGAGGATGGGATATCCGGAACAGTAGTGGCAGCGGGAGTGGGTTGCTCAACAGAGGCTTCTACTGCAACTGGCTCCTCAGACTGGTCAGTCGGGGCAGAGGTGGATGCTTTTCCCTTCTTATCCCCCTTCGGGTTGTCCGGCCCCTGAATATTAAACCATGAGAACGGGGACACCGGCCAGACTTCAACATCGAAGGGGTATTTTTTTACCTTTGCATCTTCAAAGTACATTGTGAGGGTGTTCGGGTAGGGGTAGTTTCTGTCCGTATCAATGCCAATGGATGTGATCACACTGTACATAACATTCCCCACATTGATGGGGAAACCTGCCATGATGGACGTAATGAGAACCGCTCGGGCGATTGGAATGGTTTGGTCATGGGACGAAGGGTCCAACCTGTTGCTTTCAAAAGTTAACCATTCTCTCGCCTCAAAATTAAGGTCCTTTCTCAGTAGTTTCTTCCCCACTTGAATCCATTCCGGAATGGTACCCGGCTGAGTTAAGAACTGTGCCACCCAAGGACGAGCTTCCTCTTTCAACGCTAATTTCTCTTTGTACAAAGCGTATTCCTCCTCGTTGAAACCCAAATATTCGTTTAACGCCTCTACCGAAAACACTATCGTCATATCCCGCACTTTGGTTGCAATTGATTCTTCTTTGGTATGGGCCATATTGTAGTAGAATTCCTTCACAATATGTTCATTTGCATCAATCAGCTTATCTTTTAAGAAATCCCACCCCACTCTAGTAAGAAATTGATCATAGACTCTGGGAAGGTAGGGTAACAAATCCCGGCTGACTATTCTTCTTTTTGGAATCAGCTTCTTCTTTGGCCACACTTCCCGAAATTTATGAAAGTCTACCTCGCTGACAAATCTGTCCTGCCATACAGCTGGGTTTCTACTTCTTTCAATTCCCCCAACTCTAGGTATCCCACTATCTAGGACCTCCTCATCATTCTTGTTTTTGTCTTCTGCACTCTCCCTAGATTCTGAAGCTGCGGAAGAGGTGGAGTATTTGGTACTGCCTGCTTCTGAGCCCTCATACGACTCAGGTTGTATAACAATTGGAGCTTTAGCAGCGCCTGCGGGGGATTTCCACGAACCCATTGAGAAATCCTGGGAGGGGAGGTACTCACTCCCCGACTGCTCTTCATCACTCACCACCTGCTTTCTTGTTTTTAGCTTTGATTGGGGAGTGAGTTTCTTCAATTTAGCTTTACCTCCATGGGAGGGGTCACCTCCCCGTCCGGGTTGTTTAGCTCCATGACCTCGTTGGTTAACCATTTTCTGCACACAAATAATTCTAACATTGTTAGTTCAGGCAGTCATAGAATATAAGTACAGAACAGAAGCACAGATAGAGAATAGCTGACAGTAGTGCGGACCGCACAAACCAGGCATGTGAACCGCACTAACCAACTTTGGAATTCAACACCTCTCTCATTAGGGGTCATGTGGACCGCATGAATAGGGGGTGCGGCCGCATGGGAGCCAACGCGGTCCGCACAAACTGGTCATGCGGCCGCATTGGCCATCAGATTGAAAAGTGTTTCCCTCTAAACCTCACCCATGCGGAACGCACAAACATGGCATGCAGCCGCATGGAGCATGGCGCAGACCGCACAAACCCGGCATGCGGTTGCGTTGAGAGAATCAACCTTTGGGCTCAAGGTTTACGCAGACCGCATAACAGACTGATGCGGCCGCGTGGGGTATGGTGCGGACCGCACAAACAGGGTGCGCGGCCGCGCTATGCTGTAAATACAGGGGCAATTAGGGCTTTAATTACTGGGCTCAAATCTTTCATGTTTTAGCATCCTACTTTGTCCCTACTCATTTATAACATGCCCATCATTTCAAAGAGCAACAAGAACACTATAGAACTATTCTAATCATGAAAAAAGGAAAATCAAAAAGAAAAATTGAAGAAGTTATGACTAGGGGAACATATATAAAGTTTAAATTAATGCCAAGTAAAGAGTAATGTGAGAGATATGTTACCAGGAAAACGAAGAAATTCCGTTGATATTAACACTAAGAAAGATCTCTAAATGTGAACAGTAACTTTTAGGGCTCAGGAGTGAATTTTGGCGAAAAGTTCTACTGATGACCCTAATGGTCTATCTATAGGAAACAAGGGGGGACCATCATTTACCGTCCAGTGCGGCCACATGAACACGACCATGGGCCGCACTGGGACTTACCCTCTTTACCTAAAGCTGCAGCAAAAGCACGCGGACTGCATGAAATGGGATGCGGCCGCATGAGTACCATGCGGGCCGCACAAAGTGGGACGCGACCGCGTGAACAAAGTTCAGAGACTTGGCAATAATTTCCTTGGTCGGTGCGGACCGTGCAAAGTGGAATTGCGGCCGCGTCGGTCACTATTCAGAGACTGTTGTTTTACACAGTTGTTTTTGCACTGGTTCAATCGCAATTCCTGCAACATCTCACAAACCATTAGCTCAAAAATCCTAATCTACTACTGAAATCAAAAATAAAGAAAAAGACATGGGTTGCCTCCCAAGAAGCGTCTGATTTAACGTCGCGGCACGACGCATGTTACTATCAAAGTCACTTCAAATGAATGAGTGCCACCACGGCACTGTCATCAAACTTTCCCAGGTAATGCTTGACACGATGCCCATTGACCCAGAAAACTTCACCATTTTTGTTTTTGAGATCAATAGCTCCTAATGGGGTTACACCGATAACTTCAAATGGACCACTCCACTTAGACTTAAGCTTTCCCGGAAATAACCTCAACCGGGAGTTGAAATGAAGAACCATGTCACCAACTTTGAATTCCTTCCCCCGGGCATACTTATCGTGAAGATACTTCATCTTGTCCTTGTACAAGGACGAGATGGAGTAGGCATGAAATCTAAACTCGTCTAGCTCATTGAGTTGCTCAACCCGGAGATTCGCAGCGACATCCCATTCTAAGTTCAATTTTCTCAAGGCCCATATAGCCTTATGCTCCAATTCCACCGGAAGATGATAAGCTTTCCCAAACATCAACAGGTACGGAGACATACCAATCGGGGTCTTGTATGCTGTCCGATAGGCCCAAAGAGCATCATCTAGTTTCTTCGACCAATCAGTTCTCTTGGCATTGACAGTTTTGGACAATATATTCTTGATCTCTCGGTTGGAAACCTCAACTTGGCCACTCGCTTGAGGATGGTAAGGAGTGGTCAACTTGTGATTTACACCATACTTGGCAAGCAATAAATCAAAAGCCCGGTTGCAAAAATAAGAGCCACCATCACTAATGATAGCACATGGAGTGCCAAACCTTGTGAAGATATTCTTTTTCAAGAATGCCACCACACTTTGAGCTTCGTTGTTGGGCAAAGCGACGTATTCGACCCATTTTGACACATAATCAACCGCTACCAAGATATATGTGTTCCCATAAGAACTTACGAATGACCCCATAAAGTCGATACCCCACACATAAAAAATGTCCACCTCTAGAATTGTGTTGAGAGGCATCTCATCCTTTTTAGAAATCCCACCGGTTCGTTGGCATGCATCACATCTCTTGGAAAAATCATCGGCATATTTAAACAAGGAAGGCCAATAGAAACCGCAACTAAGCACCTTAGAAGCCGTTCTCACCCCGCCATGATGACCACCATAGGGAAAGGAATGACAAGCCTCCAAAATACTCAATTGTTCTTCTTCCGGGACACACCGGTAAATCACACTATCGGTGCAAATCTTGAACAAATATGGCTCATCCCAATAATAATCCAAACTATCCCGCTTAAGCTTCTTCCTTTGGTTAGAAGAGAGCTCATACGGGATAATACCGGTCACAAGATAATTTGCCATATCAGCAAACCACGGTATATCATGCATAGATACCGCAAGGAGTTGTTCATCCGGGAATGCATCATTGATTTCAAGGCCGTCAGAAGGCCTCCCCTCTTCTTCCAAGCGGGACAAATGGTCGGCCACTTGATTTTCACTTCCTTTGCTGTACACAATTTTGAGATCAAACTCTTGAAGAAGAAGCACCCATCACATCAACCTTGCTTTTGAATCTTTCTTGGTCAACAAATACCTAAGGGCGGCATGATCGGTATGGATAATTACTTTGGCCCCCATAAGGTACGGTCGGAACTTTTCCATGGCAAACACAATAGCTAGCAACTCCTTCTCGGTGACTGTATAGTTTCTTTGAGCTTCATTCATCGTCTTGCTTGAGTAGTACACCAGATGGAACATCTTGTTGATTCTTTGGCCCAAGATCGCCCCTATAGCAACATCACTAGCGTCACACATGAGCTCAAATGGCAAGCTCCAATTGGGTGCGGTAATGATAGGGGTTGTTGTCAACTTGTGTTTTAGAAGCTCGAAAGCCTCCATGCACTTCTTATCAAAAACAAATTTGTCTTCCTTCTCTAACAACTTGCACAACGGATTAACTACCTTAGAGAAATCTTTGATGAACCTTCGGTAGAAACCCGCGTGCCCCAAAAAGCTCCTCACCCCTTTGACAGAAGTAGGGGGGAGGTAACCTTGAAATGACTTCAATCTTGGCTTTGTCAACTTCAGTACCTTTCTTCGAAATCTTATGACCCAATACAATACCATCTTCTACCATAAAATGGCATTTTTCCCAATTGAGGACTAGGTTTGTATCTTCACATCGGGTCAATACTCGGTCTAAATTTGTCAAACATTCCTCAAAGGAGTTTCCCACCATGTTAAAATCATCCATAAAGACCTCCAATGTATCTTCCACTATGTCGGTGAAAATTGCTATCATACATCGTTGAAAGGTCACTGGGTATTACACAACCCGTAGGGACATGTAAAGGTCGTCTTTTCTTGATCTTCTGGGGCAATGAGAATTTTATTGTACCCCGAATACCAATCTAAAAAGCAATAGAACGACTGACCCGCAATACGATCAAGCATTTGGTCGAGGAACGACAACGGGAAATGATCCTTTCGAGTCACCTTGTTAAGCTTTCTATAGTCCATACAAACTCTCCATCCTGTCACCGTCCGAGTAGGAATCAACTCATTGTTAGCGTTGGTTACCACAATCATCCCACCCTTCTTCGGTACGCATTGCACCGGAGAAGTCCATGAGCTGTTAGAAATAGGATACACCACACCGGCGTCAAGACACTTGATAACTTCCTTTTTGACCACTTTTTGCATAGCTTCGTTGAGTCTCCTTTGGTGTTCAAGTGAGGGCCTCGCATCCTCCTCCAATATGATCTTATGCATGCAAAAGGCGGGGCTTATGCCCCGTATATCCGCCAATGTCCATCCAATTGCCCTCTTGCGCTTTTGTAGAACCGCCAAAGTGGCGTCAACCTACACGTTAGTCAAACAAGATGAAAGAATAATAGGCAAAGTGAAATTAGGGCCCAAGTATTCATACCTGAGGTGAGGAGGAAGTGGTTTCAACTCCAACACCGGCGGCTCCTCAATAGATGGCTTGGTTGGGGGAGTTTTGCGATTCTCAAGATCCAAAGATAACTTCCTAGGCTCATAAGAATACGAGCCCATACCATGCAAAGCGTTTACACATTCAACTCTCCCAGCATCATCATCAACATCCATGTTCAAGAGAGCAGCTTCAAGTGAGTCTTCAACATTCACCATTGCACTTGTGTCATCCACTATCACCGCCGTGACAATGTCAACAAATGAGCACACCTTGGTGCTATTCGGTTGCCTCATAGATTTGCATACATGGAACACCACCTTTTTATCACCAACACGGAAGGTCAACTCTCCCGCCTCGACATCTACCAAAGCCTTCCCAGTAGCTAGGAAAGGTCTTCCAAGGATAATTGGAACCTCAAAATCCACCTCACAATCCAAGATAACGAAATCGGCCGGCAATATGAACTTATCAACACGAACAAGGACGTCATCAATAATCCCCAAAGGTCACTTCATTGACCAGTCTGCCATTTGAAGCCTCATAGAATTTGGACGAGGTTGTCCGATTCCCAAGGTCTTGAAGACCGAATATGACATTAAATTGATACTTGCCCCCAAGTCGCAAAGGGCTTTTGCAAAGTCGGCACTTCCAATGGTACATGGGATAGTGAATGCGCCGGGATCCTCAAGTTTTGGAGCCATAGAATGCACAATTGCGCTCACTTGATGGGTCATCTTGATTGTCTCACACTCCATTGATCTCTTTTTTGTAACCAAATCTTTCATGAACTTTGCGTATCCCGGCATTTGCTCGAGTGCCTCCACCAAAGGCACGTTGATAGTCAAACTCTTCATCATTTCAATGAATTTCTTAAATTGGTTGTCACCCTTTTGGTTGGCCAACCGTTGAGGATATGGCGGAGGATGTCGAGGTAAGGGTGCTCGAGCGTTGGGAACCACTGGCTCGGGCATATCAATCATATGTTCCCTAGACGAGTTCACAGCCTCTTGTGTTTCTTCCTCAACCTCATGAACATCAATCCACACATCATCTCTCACACTTGATTCAACTACATCTTCAATCACTAAAGGTATTTCATTATCTCGTAACTCATCTTCATCCAACGTAACTTGGTTTCCTCTTGAGGCATGCAAATCACCGCCTCTTACACTTCGCGTTGTCACTGCCATCACATAATTATTGTGCCCACCCTTAGGGTTTACTATCGTATCACTTGGTAGAGCACCCTTTGGGCGAGTATTTAAAGACTGAGAGATTTGGCCTAATTGCACTTCCAAGTTCCGGATAGATATGTTATGCGAAGCTAATTGGGCCTCGGAATCTTGGTTCTTTTTCATCATTTGCTCGAACATGATTTCAATTCTCCCCATCTCGCTTCCGGATGAACTCATACTTTGAGAAGGAAAGGGGGGTGGATTGTTCGGTTGTTGGTACATGGGGGGCCTTTGAAAACCTTGCCCCCGGTTGCCTTGGTCCCCGCCATTGTTCCATCCTCCTTGATTGTTGTTGTTGCCCCAATTATTGTTATTACCATGCCAATTTCCTTGGTTGCCTTGATTACCCCAATTGTTGTTTTGGTTGTTGTTATTCCAATTACCTCCGCCTTGTTGTTGATTGCCCCAATTACCTTGAGGACGCCATTGTTGGTTTGAAGATTTACCTCTATTCCCTTGATAGTTGTTAACATATTGGACCTCCTCGCTTTGATCATCATAGCACTCATTTGAATAACCACCACCATCATTGTTGTTGTCATATTGTTCACAATTACCTTGAGGTTGTTGTCCTCTTTGCCTCCTTTTCAACATAGAAACACCTTCCATTGCGTTGACTTGGCGCGGGTTTTGGACTTGTTGCAATTGCGCCTTTGCCAATTGATTCATAGTTGTTGTAAGCTCGGCTATAGCTTGGCCATGATCGTGCAATTCCTTGTGCAAATGGATGACCGTGAGGTCACCTTGGGGCACGTTTGCTCGGCTTTGACATGCCGAAGAGGTGTCGGCCATTTCATCAAGTACATCACATGCCTCTTGGTAAGAAAGTTTCATAAAGTTCCCTCCGGCCAATTGGTTCACGATGCATTGATTTGTGGTATTGATGCCCCGATAAAAGGTTTGTTGAATCATAGCCTCGGTCATATCATTATTAGGGCACTCTTTCACCATTGTTCTATATCTTTCCCATATCTCATGCAAAGGTTCCATTGGCTCTTGCTTGAAAGCTAGAATTTCATCCCGAAGAGCTGCCATATGACTTGGAGAGAAGAACTTGGCAATAAATTTGTCTGCCAATTCATCCCATATTGTAATAGAATGATTGGGGAGCCTTTCTAACCAATCCAATGCTTTACCCCAAAGAGAAAACGGGAAAAGCCTCAATCTCAACGCATCCTCGGACACGTTTGTCTGCTTGCTACCCCAACATGTATCCACGAACCCCTTCAAGTGCTTGTAGGCATTTTGATCGGAGGCACCCGTGAAATAACCTCTTTGCTCGAGCAAGGTCAGCATAACATTTGTGATTTGAAAGTTCCCCGCCCGGATTCGGGGAGGAACAATAGCACTAGCATATCCTTGATTTGGCAAAACTCTAGGAGCCACTCTCGGCGGTGCCGGAGAAGGGTCTGGAATGTTGTTGTTCTCATTTGCATTTATATTGACACGTCGTCCTCTCCGTAGAAGTTGAGGTAAGACCTCATCTTGTTCTAGATCCTCTACCTCATCCCCCACTATCACATTACCGAGAGGGTCATTTGCATTAAGAGCCATTTTACCTGATTGATCGACAAAAACAAAATTAGTAAACAAGAAGGAAAGAGAATAAAAACACAATTCTAGCTACACAAATAGTCAACACTGTAAGCTCCCCGGCAACGACGCCAAAAAGTGGTAGAAGTACTATACTACATCTTGTCGTTGTAGTATAGTGGTAAGTATTCCCGCTTGTCACGCGGGTGACCCGAGTTCGATCCCCGGCAATGGCGCCAAAAAGTTGATCCAAGCGAACTCAACCTTACACAACGGTAGGAGGAGCGGGCGCTAATACTTTTACCCGAATAGTGGTATCGGGGTCAATTTCCACAGGGAGCTTGGAATGGAGTTGCGTATTTATTTAGACTAGGAATGCCTGTTTGCTCCAAATTGTACTTCTACCAGTTTTTGGGTTTTTGTTTAATCACTACTATTATCAACTACAAGTTTAAGCTAATTATGCTAAAAGGGTATGTTCTAAGTTGTGATTAATATAGAGAAAGGCAATAGGGTTGTGGCATCACCTAGGTGGTTAACTAACGGGTAGAGGTTAGTAATAATAGATTGACATTTTTGGGATTAATGTTATTTTCGTGCACATTTATACTCACTCTCACACCTCTTGGTAGAGAGAGCGATTTTTCCCAATTGACTCTCTCGAGATCAATTGGGTAGGCCAATTAGACCAAACAACTAGGGTTAAAGTAGGGTGATTACTCTCTCGAGGTTTAACCCGTTAATTGGGACTACCATTTCTCATGGATCCACCCCAATTTCTTGTTGGGTCAATTTTGGGGTCATAGATTCTCTTTCTCAAGAAAGGTCGAGACCCACTAAGCTAGAATCAATGTTTGCAACTATCAATCCTTAATTAAACCATAAGATTAACCCAAATAACAAACACCCAATATCAATCTATCAGTAAGAAGCAACACCCATTAATTACCTACACTAGGGTTGAGCCACAACCCTAGCTAATAGGTTTAGCTAGACATAATTAAAGCAGAAAATGAAGAAATAGAAGATGAAACAACCATATTAATTAATTGCTAATGCTAAACTACAATAATCTATGATGAAACTAAGCTAAAAATGCCCAAGATAGGCCAAAACATAAATCTCACGAGTGCAGCAGCTGTCAGTTATACAAAACTTGACCTAAAAATGGTAAAATATTCTATTTATAGTGGGTTGGAAAAACTGGACAAAAATGCCCCTGCGGGGTTAGTGCGGACCGCACAAAGATGGCACGCGGCCGCATTGGGTTGCTTGACCTCTGAATCTTGCTCTCTAAAAATGGTGATGCGGACCGCACAAAGTTGGGGTGTGGCCGCATGAAAACTGGCGCGGACCGCACAAAGTAGTTGTGCGGCCGCATGAAAGGTTTTGCAGCTTCTCTGAACTTTACTGATGTGGGCCGCGTGACCATAGAGTGCGGCCGCATGGGAGGAAGCGCGGGCTGCATGAAGTTGGACGCGACTGCGTGGTTTGCTTCTGGAATGTAATACTCTTTGAACTTATTGGACGCGACCGCATAGCAAAATTGTGCGGCCGCATGAGTGAGATGCGGGTCGCATGAATTGGGACACGGCCGCATAGGTCATGGTTTGTAAGTTCACAGTCTCTGAACTTTTATGGTGCGGCCGCATGACATGATGGTGCGGTCCGCACCAAGTTCTGAATGTCTTCACTCTACTGATCTTTGGCACTTGAGCAGGTTTCACTCCAATTTGAGCCGATCTTTGACAATTTGTCACTTTATAGCTCAAACCTGCAATCAAGCACAATTTGTTAGTTTTTTGGGACTATTTTGTAGCAATTTACACTCAAAGCGCAGGCAAGTATGGGTATAAAACATGTTAAAATCCTACTTATTAACGGGTAGGTGATTTGCTCAGCCATCTGGTTCTTCAGCCGCCACATCATCCATGCGCCCTCCATCTCTAGCAGGGTGTGATACAATTAGGGGTGGAGCTCGTGGCAGAGGTGGACCTAGCCGGTTTTACGCTTTGAGTGGTCGCCAGAGTGCAGAGACTTCTCTAGATGTTGTCACAGGTATCTTGTCTGTTCAGGCCATTGATTGTTATGCTCTTATTGATCCGGGGTCCTCTTTATCTTATGTCATCCTATTCATTGCTTCAAGTTTTAGGGTAGAACCCGAACAGCTTCGTGAGCCGTTCTCTGTATCGATTTCGGTTGGTGATTCTATCATAGTCGCGCGAGTTTATAGGAATTGTGTTGCCACGGTATGTGGTCGTGCTAGACGATCTTATTGAGCTTGGAATGGTGGATTTTTATATGATTATGGGAATGGACTGGCTTTATTCGTTCTTTGCTAAACTTGACTGCCGAACGAGAGTCATGAGGCTTAAGTTCCCTAATGAGCCAGTTATTGAGTGGAAGGGAAATGGTGTGGTGCCGAAGGGTAGGTTTGTTTCTTACCTTAAGGATTCAAAGATGATTAAGAAGGGGTGTATCTTCCATTTGGTCCGGGTGGCAGATACCACTTCTGAAGTGTCTGTCCCCGAGTCCGTGCCAGTCGTGAATGAGTTTATTGAAGTGTTTCCGGACGAGCTTCCAGGGATCCCGCCAGATAGGGAGATTGATTTCGGGATTGATGTATTGCCAGATACGCAGCCAATATCTATTCCACAATACAGAATGACGCCAGCAGAGTTAAGGGAGTTAAAGGAGCAACTGAAGGATTTATTAGAAAAGGGGTTCATACGGCCAAATGTGTCGCCGTGGGGTGCTCCGGTTCTTTTTGTTAGAAAGAAGGATGGGTCGCTTCGGATGTGTATTGATTATCGGCAGCTTAACAAGGTCACATTCAAGAATAAATATTATTTGCCTCAGATAGATGATTTGTTCGACCAATTTCAAGGTGCAAGGTTCTTCTCCAAAATTGATCTGCGGTCCGGGTATCACCAATTGAAGATCAGAGAGCAGGATATTCCTAAGACCGCTTTCAAAACTCGCTATGGTCACTTTAAATTCTTGGTCATGTCTTTTGGGCTAACCAACGCCCCAGCAGCTTTCATGGATCTTATGAATCGGGTTTTCACGCCGTTTCTAGACTCCTATGTGATTGTTTTCATTGATGACATCCTTGTTTATTCGCGGAGCCAGGAGGATCATGTCGATTACCTCAGGGTAGTTCTGCAGACTCTTTATCAGTAACAGTTGTATGCTAAATTTTCAAAATGTGAATTTTGGTTGGAGTCTGTTACCTTTCTGGGTCATGTTGTTTCCAGTGAAGGGATTCAGGTGGATCCCCAAAAGCTTGCAGCAGTGAAAGATTGGCCTAGACTCACGGCCCCGACGGAGATCCGTAGCTTCTTGGTTTTATCGGGGTATTATCGGAGGTTTGTGGAGGGATTCTCTACCCTCGCCTCCCCATTGACTAAGTTTACGCAGAAAGCAGTTAAGTTCTAATGGTCCGACGCTTGTGAGAAAAGTTTTCAGGATTTAAAGTTGAGATTGACGTCGACGCCCATATTGACCTTATCGAAGGGAACGAAAGGATTTGTGGTTTATTGTGATGCCTCCAGGGTCGGCTTGGGGTGTGTGTTGATGCAACATGGGAAGGTTATAGCGTATTCTTCAAGGCAACTCAAGAATCACGAGAAGAATTATCCGACGCATGATTTGGAGCTTGCGGGAGTTGTATTTGCCTTGAAAATATGGTGGCATTATCTTTATAGGGTCCATGTGGATGTGTTCTCAGACCACAAGAGTCTCCAATATTTGTTCAAGTAGAAGGAGTTGAATTTAAGGCAGCGGCGGTGGTTAGAATTGATCAAGGATTATGATATGGACATTTTATACCATCCAGGGAAGGCGCATGTGGTGGATGACGCTCTCAGTCGGAAGTCCATGGGTAGTTTGGCTCATTTGGGAGCGGATCAGAGGCCTTTGGCTCGGGAGGTTTATCTATTAGCCAGTCTAGGGGTTTGTATTTCGACCTCAGACGAGGGGAAGGTTATGGTGCGTAATGGGGCAGAATCGTCACTTGTAGAGAAAGTCAAGGAAAAACAGTTCATTGATCCAGCATTGGCACAGACGAAAGAGGCAGTTTTGAATAACAAGACTTCGGCATTTTCACTCGGTGGCAGGGATGGCATATTACAATGTCAAGGTAGGATATGTGTTCTTGATGTGGATAATCTTCGGGAGAGGGTAATGGTGGAAGCTCATAATTTCAGGTATTCTGTGCACCCAGGTTCTACAAAAATGTATCATGATCTCAAGGAAATTTATTGGTGGAACAACATGAAGAGGGATGTGGCGGATTTTGTAGCAAAATGTCCAAATTGTCAACAAGTGAAGGCCGAACATCAAAGGCCCGGTGGATTGACTCAAAGCATAGAAATTCCAATGTGGAAATGGGAGATGATCAATATGGATTTTGTAGTAGGGCTGTCGCGCACTCCGTGCAGGTTCGACTCAATTTGGGTGATCGTTGACTGACTCACAAAATTAGCGCACTTCTTGCCAGTTAATTCTACCGACACAGCGGAACAGTATGCTCAGTTGTATATCAAAGAAATAGTCAGGTTGCATGGCACTCCAGTCTCAATCATTTCAGATTGAGGGGCTCAGTTCACGGCCAACTTTTGGAAGAAATTTCAGCAAGGTTTGGGTACGCAGGTAAACCTTAGCACAACCTTTCATCCACAAACCGATGGGCAAGCAGAGTGGACTATTCAGACGCTTGAAGACATGTTGCATGCTTGTACTATTGATTTCAAGGGTAGTTGGGATGACCATTTGCCACTCATAGAATTTGTTTACAACAACAACTTCCATGCTAGTATCCAGATGGCACCATTCGAGGCATTATATAGTAGGAGATGCAGGTCTCCCATTGGGTGGTTTGAGGTTGGAGAAGCAGAATTGATAGGGCTGGACCTTTTGCACCAGGCCATGGCGAAAGTCAAGATTATTACGGAGAGGTTGAAAACTGCTCAGAGTCGCCAAAAGTATTATTCGGACATTCGTCGCAGAGATTTGGAGTTCAATGAAGATGATTGGGTATTTTTGAAAGTTTCCCCCAAGAAGGGCATTATGCGATTTGGGAAGAAAGGGAAATTAAGTCTGAGGTATGTCGGACCGTACAGAATCATTCAAAGGATTGGTCAGGTGGCATACAAGCTCGAGCTGCCACCCGAGATGTCGTTGGTACATCCGGTTTTCCATGTGTCTATGTTGAAGAAGGTAGTGGGAGATCCGTCCACTATTGTGCCAGTTGAAACTATTGAGGTTAATGAAGAACTATCTTATGAAGAAATTCCTGTTGTCATTCTTGATAGGCAAGTCCAGAAATTGAGAAATAAGGAAATTGCCTCCGTAAAAGTGTTATGGCGGAACTAGCAGGTTGAGGAAGCCACTTGGGAAGCCGAGGAAGAAATGAGAAAGAAGTACCTACATTTGTTTGAATAGTCATGTAATAACTTTTATGCATTTGGTTCCTATGAACTCTTTTCTTTTGATTTGATCCATGTTAAACTATTCTATTTTGATTACATGTGTTGTCTATGCGGCCATGGTTGGTGTTGTATAAGTTATGTTATGTCTATGAAACATGTATATGCTGTTAGGATATGCATATGGGGCCCTCTGACAGGTGGATAGGTCTAGTTACAAAGGAAACTCTGGCGAAATTTTTTGGAAATTTAAGGAGTTAGCCAAATTCGGGGCTGTTGATATATTTCATGATGTGAACAAGCCAAAGTTACATAAGGATGGTTAATGAATGAACCTTGATCCTCATTCGAGGACGAATGATCCTAAGCGGGGGAGAATGTAAAGCCCCAGAAAATTACTTAGCAAAATTTTCTTAGCAAAATGATCCTAAATGTTGTGATTTTGCTAAGTAATGATCCTAAGTGTGGTTATTAGAAGCTATAAGTTCCTAATATAAATACATAGTCATTGTAGAGATTGGAAGGTGATTATTTGATGGAATTTTGTTGGTTGGGTGAAGATGGGTTGTCACACATATGTTGTTGGAAGTTATAAATTGGTTAGGAATGATGGTGGAATGAATTGTTGGTTAATGGTGACAGTTGGGTGAACCAATACTATAGTTATGGGGTGTAAAGATCTATATCTACAAGGTGTTTGATAATATGCCTAAATGGTATAAGTTACGAAATTTATTACTAATATTGGCCCTATTGAATGTTGTATTGTAGATTGAGGTTGCTTAAGTGTATTGGATCATTGTAGTATCACTAAGGGCGAATTTGAGGTATTTATGGCTAACTTTAACCTTTGTAAAGTCACCTTGTTTGGTGTACGAGTAATTGGTATGTGTTATTTATGTGGACCATTTGTGAATTCTTGTGATTAATATGCCTTGAACGTTGTTGGCTAACTTTAACCTTTGTAAAGTCACCTTGTTTGGTGTACGAGTAATTGGTATGTGTTATTTATGTGGACCATTTGTAAATTCTTCTGATTAATATGCCTTGAACGTTGTTGGCTAAGTTTCCTGATATAATGGTGTAAGTAAATGGCAACAAGCCAAGCATGTGTGTGTGAAGGTGCTTATGTGGTAAGAACTGTGTAACAAATGATGGAAAAAAATCATAATTGATGCAATTGAAACAACTGTGGTAATATCATACGTGACTTGTCGCGGCAATTATCGTTGTGACTTAAATTGTATACGAACTGTTGCATATAATGGAAATGGTATTGATATATATGAAAACTCTTTGTGAATTGTTGTGTTGTCGTATGAAATGTAATTGTCCAGTGGGATTGGGTTGCGCGCTGCAACACGAAGTTATAAGGTGTGGGTTGTGGTGATAAAGGTGGCCGAGGTAATAAGGGTGGCCGTGGTAATAAGGGCGGAAAAGTGATCGAAATCACTATTGAAATGAAAATATGTGCATCTGAAAGATCTATGCAGTGGATATCATGATCAAATCCTAGGGGAAGAGCTCATGGTTATTTCTAACATTGTTTGTTCTTTTGCAGGAGATTTAACTATACCTGGGCCATATTTTCTGATGATTCTCCAATAGAAGTTAACTGCACACTCCATATTACAACAACAGATGGCAACACAAAGTAACAACTCAAAACATATACTGCAAAGAAGGTTCAGCAACAGCTCAATCGCGCTACAAATGCTTCTCCATTTATTACGACTTCAAAGGGTGGTAGTAGCACTAGGTGCTCATTCCCTTGAAGAAGAAAAGATGGCAAGCACAAAAAGGACAAGACACAGCTGGAAAAATAATGATGAAGAAATTCAGTTCGAGGGAGACATACACAGTTATTCTCTAATGGAAATCACAGGTCGTACAACATGGATAACATACAACTGCCTATTAGCATCAGTGATACAGACACAAGCAGACGAAAGAGGAGCTCAAAAAACTGGAATAATACTGAGGATGATTACTCGTTAGGAGCAAAAGGCATAGAGGCGTGGGTGCACGGACCAAGGGATATGCTTCACAATGTAGATAGGCGCCTTGAGACAATAAAATTAGATCCCTTACGGACGATAGATACATTAAACAAATGCAAAATGTACTGGCCAATGCAATTCGATCGCATGATGCTGGTTTTAACTTGGGACAGGCAAGACATTGAGCTATGCAATCATGATTTTTTGGAAATACAAACTCATGTATCAAAAGGAGCAAAAGCATGTGAAGCATGGGTTCAAATACCAAACAATGAAGTTGATAATGCAGACAAGCACATTGGGTTATTAAATCTGGGGTCTCGTGCAGTATATATTAAAATCATGAACCATCTTTCCATGTTGCAAAACAAAACACACGAGAGGAGCACATAACAGATGCTGAGAAGCCATGTTCGAAGGAAATAGTCTCTTCAGCTTTCAATCATATGCAATCATAAGGGATCTATCACAAGTAAGTGCGAGCATTTTTTGGAACTCTTATTTACAGCGGAGGATCAATAGGGAATATTTAAGTAAATACCACCAACTAATCTGGGCAGAGACAAGAATTCGAGTACAAGGCTTGGAAGTGATATTTTCGAAGTTGGACTCAAGAGATAATCTGATGCATGGGCTACAATACTATATGAATGTGTACATTAGTTCATATGTGATACCAATTTTGAGTCCACTACTCGCTATTGGTATTAGGTACTACGTAACAATCATAGGTTATTATTTCCATTTTGCAAGACCTCCTGAGATTGTACGCTTTGTTTTTGCAAGACCTCCTGAGATTGTACCCTTTGTATTGTATGATTTTGATTTTGTTATATATAAAAATTAGCCCTGGGCGCTTGCCTAGCGGATTACCAAAAAAAATGAAAATATGTGAAAGTTGTGAAACCATTGATGTGATGAAATAACTTTGAAAGGGGAAAAGGAGAGATTGTGGAACTTGTTTGGCTTTGGTTGTTCCTTTCATGTGCATTGGGTTGTTGATTCTATTATTGTTTATTACCTGTGTATTTCTTGATTTTACTTGGGGTAAAGTTTGTTCATACATGCCAGTACAATTCAAATGTACTGACGTCCCTTTTGCCGGGGGAGCTACATTCGTGTTATGATTATAGGTGGTTCTATAGCAGGTACTCCAGTCCACCGACAGTAGCACTCCTTCACTTTCCGTCAGCTGTACTGGTGAGCCGCTTTTTCCTCTCGGGGCCCTGCGTGGCTCATGCCGCTTTCCCTCCCGGAAATCTTATTTTGGTATATGCGTAAGGTATAACCGGAGCCTTGTTACCGGCAAGTATTGCAACACTCTTTTGTATCCCTAGAGGCTCCGTAAACGTTTGTGTGGGTTATGTATGTGTATTGGATAGGTCAATGGACCGTGTTGTAACCTTGTACTCTTTCTTTCTTCTACAGTATAACTTGTATGGAACCTTGGAAGTTTAACCACGTTTTAAATGTTCTGATATAAAATGAACTAAGATGTTGAATGTACTATCTTTCCTAGTTTATATAAAGGTAAGCATGACTTCCTTATTCCTATCGAGTTGGGTAGATAGCGGTTGATAAGGCTTGCTCAGTTGGGTTCACTCGGTTGAGCACCTGTCGCGCCTCCCAAAGTTGGGGCGTGACAAGTCCGAATCAACGACTAATGATAGTCCACGTGGAATCAAGGAAAGATGGTCAGAATGATAGTCGAAGAGATCATGCAGGCCCACGCCTCAATCAGGAAAGGCACCAATCGTACAACAGAGTGACCATCCCAATATCTCCCCGCCAGGCCGAAGGGGCGTCCTGACCACAAACGGGAACTCACCGAAATAAAAGATGTATGCCTCCACTATTATCTGCTCATAATTTTTGTGTGTCTCCTTTAGAAATAGTTTATGCCCTGGAGAAGCTCGATCCCAAGGTGAAATAGACATAAATGATGAAGCTAGACCCAAATTCCAGAATGTCGAATGCCTTTGCGAGTTTCATCAGGAACGGGGTCACAAGACCGAGAAGTGCATAGCCCTACGACAAGAAGTAGTGAACATGATCCACCAAAGGACAATTAAAGGAGATGATGAGCGACCGAGGGAGAGACAATTTTACCCTTGGGCGAGAACAACATCATGGCCCCCCAAAGACACCCTCCCCCGCCCCCACCATCCAAATAATCATCGGTGGAGGAGACGAAGCAACAATCAACCATGTGAAGTTCACCACCACACATATATTAAAATGGTCGATCACTCACGAATGGTATGATGACCTCGAAGACAATATCATCTTCGATAAGTCAGATACCCACGGTTTGACCTTTCCTCATTTACACGTTTTTGTCATTACTTTACGAATTTTAGTTACCGATATAAAAAGAATCATGGTAGATGACAAGAGCGACCCATGTATTATCCACCTTAGAGTTCTCAAACAAATGAGACTCGAGGATAAGCTAGTACCATGCTTCATAACACTAACAGGTTTTAACAATGCATTTGAACGAACCTCTGGAGAGATAACATTGCCCATCCTGGCTGGGGGTATCACCCTGGAAACAACATTCCATGTCATGAACCAAGATACCGCCTACAACTCAATTATAGGGCGACCTAGGATACACGCCATGAGGTCCATCCCGTCTAGTTTATACTAGGTCATCAAGTTTCCTACCCCATGGGGAACATTCAGCATCCGGGTTAAACAACGCACAACTCAAGAATGCTACCACATCATCCGAGATTATACATACACCCAACAATTAAGAGAGGAGGGCTTATGAGTATAGAAATTACCGAAGTCGGGGCCCGAGTTTGACGAAAAAATAGACGTCGTCAGAGAACCTAACATCATGGAAGCCACAGGGTCAGCATTGGAAGACCTCAATCCCGTCTAGCTAGACAAAAGCAATCATAACAAAAAAACCTATATCGGCCACAAACTCACAGAACCAGGTACGTTCCATAAATTTTTAGCTGACAAAGACGATCTATCTGTTTTCTCCCATGCAAATATGCCAGGTATCCCGAACATTGCAACACACAAGTTGAATGTCGATCCACTCTACCCACTAGTATGACAAATCAGAAGAAAGTTCAATGCTGCAATCAATGAGGCTATCCACAAAGAGATAGAAACATTGCTCGCCAATGGTTCTATTCGAGAGTGAAAGTACCCCCAATGGGTAGCTAACGTGGTCATGGTGAAAAAGAAAAATGGGAAATGTCGTATGTGCGTAGACTTCACAGACCTAAACAAAGCCTGCCCGAAAGACTCCTTCTCATTATCTCACATCAATCAGCTCATCGACGTAACAACATGACACGAGCTATTAACCTTCTTGGATGCCTACTCAGGCTACAACCAAATCCCCATGGAGGAGGAGGACCAAGAAAACACCACCTTCATCACCCATCAAGGGACGTACTGCTATAGTGTCATGCCGTTTGGGTTGAAAAATGCAGGGGTGACCTATCAGAGGCTGGTCACCAAGATATTCAAAAGTCTATATAGACGACATGTTAGTCAAATAAAAAAGAAAAGAGGACCACATCGACCACCTAAGGGAAGCTTTCGACATACTTAGACGATATGACATGAAGTTAAACCCCGCAAAGTGTGCTTTCAGCATTACCTCAGGAAGTTCCTCGATTTTGGTATCGCATGGAGGCATCGAGGTCAATCCCGAACAGATCAAGGCTGTAGAAGGAATATCTAAAAATTTGACCAGCAAGAATCAAGTGTAGAAGTTGATTGGCTGTATAGCCGCCCTATTGAGGTTCATCTCACGATCCTCTGACAGATGCCACAAATTTTTTAATGCGCTCAAAAAGGACAACGGACTCCAGTTAAATTCCAAATGTAGCAATGCCCTAAGAGAGCTAAAGGCATACTTGTCATCGCCCCTATTACTCACCAAGGGAGAACTAGGTGAACGCCTCTTAATCTACTTGGCAGTATTTGACATTGTAGTACGCACAATCTTGGTCCGTGAAAACAAAGGTACGCAATCTCAAATCTATTACATTAGCAAAACCCTAGTTGATGCCGAAATGAGTTATCCTACCTGGAAAAAGTGGCCCTCGTATTAGTTGTAGCTTCACGAAAGATGAGACCATATTTTCAATACCACACCATCTCAGTGGTCACGACCTTCCCCCCTAAGAAGCATCTTACACAAACCCGATCTTTCGGGTAGATTGGCCAAATGGGCCATCAAATTAAATGAGCATGATATAACATACCAATCGCGGACAACGATAAAGTCGCAAGTACTTGCCGACTTCGTTGCCGGCTTTAGCGCCAAAATACTGCCTGAGGTCAAGCTGGAAGCCACTCGTACCTTCCCCAAGTTACCCGACCTATGGGTCCTATACACTAATGTTGCCTCAAATGTGGTAAGATGTGGACTGGGACTCGTGCTCGAGGTCCCAATAGGCAAAGTCATCTGCTAATCCATACGGAGTCTACACATGACTAATAATGAGGCCTAGTATGAGGTCGTAATTGTAGGACTGAAGCTAGCTCTCAAATATGGAGCATGACGAGTCATCCTCCGATGTGACTCGCAACTCGTCGTCAACCAAGTCACAAGGACTTTCCAAAGCAAAGAACAAAGGCTACAAAAATATCAGGCAGAAACTCATAAGCTACTGCCCAAGTTCGATGAGTTCCAACTCGACCAGATACCCCAAGCATAAAAGATCACTAAGGACTTAAGCAGAAAAGAAAATGTGCTTACCCTCTTCCATTCGTCGATTGACCAAATTGGGGTACACACTTGTCACGACTCAAACTAATGGGCCGCGACGGGCACCCGGTACCTTACTCAACCGAGTACTAGCATAACGTATCTTTTCATGTCATACTATCACAGATAACTGTGACAGAAGGCTGTCGTGAGATAAGTATAATACAACATGTGATACCAACTTTTACATAAGACATACGGGCCTATAAGACCAAAATAACCACTTGTATACTGAACATAGGCCGACAAGGCCATACAATCTTTAACGTACATAACATCTCTCTACAAGCCTCTAAGAATACATATTTTCATAAAGGTTGGGACAGAGTCCCGACATACCAAACAATACACGTCTAAATCATACTAACCAAACATGCAACTCCAAAGCAAATGGAGCGCACTAACATCTTACGCTGAGCTAATAGCCTACTGGAGGGCTCTCCACCTGTCTATCGGGACCTGTAGCATGAAACGCAGCGTCCCCAGGCAAAAAGGACGTCAGTACGAATAATGTACCGAGTATGTAAGACATATAAATAAGTACATAATAGACATGGAAGAAATATAGAGTAAATGACTCAACTTGTAAGTCTGGATAACTTTGTAATTCATGAAATAATTATAGTGTCATGCATATGCATATAAATGTCATGTCATGCATAGGTACAAGTTTCATAACATCATCAGGCCTCTGAGGGCATCCCATCATATTATCTCGGCCACGGTGGGGCAAAATCATCAACGTATACCAGCTGATCAGGTGGTGGTGCGTATATCACACCATAACCTTTCCCATACCCTATATACATTTATACACATATATAAGTGTATATAATGCCATCTTATCAAAGGTCAATGTGAATGTATAAATGCATCAAATGCATATGAAATACGTTAATAAAATCTCTCGGTACGTCATAAGACCATTACGCCTCTGATTAATATCATGAAATAATATGTACCAATTTACGTGTTTTTGAGACCCATGAACATATGGTAGAATAATATGACACGTGGGGAATCAAAAATATAAGCATCTCTAGTATCTCTATAAATAGTGTCATTTATGGAAATTGTACATTTGCTCGTTTCATTCGTGTCGTATAGATCATGCCAAAAAGAAATAAGGGATAACCTTAATATACCATAGTTGATCCTCTTGAAAATCCTTCTAGCACACGTTAATTGCGACAAAACACATAACAGCGGATCGGAGTAGGAGAAAATCCATATGATATTTTTGAGAAAGGTTGCACCATACTCCGCTTAGAATCGCAAAATCACGTTGCTATTATGCAGTATAATTTCAGATAAAATAATTTGCTGAAGCAAATCACGTAGATCTAATCCTTGTAACGAATTCATATGAATTCCATACGTTAGGAATCCTTGAATTCTTATCAGATGCAAGTTTTATGACTTACATTCTCAAGAATGGATAAGATTTTTACATTTATAAGACTTATTATGGCTTTTCTTTATTAAATGAATGTGTGACTCACATTCTTAAGAGTGCTAAGTCTTATATCTTTAATGTTGCCATATACTATAACGACTTAAAGAGTCATCATGGGATTTTGAGGGGTGCTGCCACGAATGCCTCCTCACTTATCCAATTATCCACCTTTTTCCTTAATAAATTCATTAATTCCCCCACGAGTTCAATAATTAATCAATTACTCACATAATTTAAGAATAATCTCAAATTACATAAAATACTACTCACTTTTAATATACTTTATACACCTTACTATCATAGCCATATTGTACCTTGTATGGTACTAGTCCACAAAAATCAGGTATTTTATCTCGGACAATATTTTATCCCAACATGTCAAATTTTGACAAAAAATCACTTTCTTTGATTTGCTTACCCTGCCACCTTCACGAATTTCCTCATCACTTGTTTGAAATAGCATAGTGCTTATAACCTCATTCCCGAACTTACGTCGGTTAACTTACGACGAAACTTCAACGTATGAAACGCAGGATGTAATATTATTCGCAAGACCCATGAACAGATGATAGCCATACGTTAATAACCTCATTCCTCGAATGTTGACTGCTGCACTTACCATTTTCATAACATATGGCTCTTGCGAATATTTTAGTACTCTCCTTGCCATCTAGGCAACTATTTTGTGAGTACTTCCAAAGGCCAAGGCATTCCCCTCTTTAGGTCTGTTTCTCACACCACGACTCGTGGTCAAAATATGTTGCTATCTTCTGTCATGCGGCTTGTACGACGTTTTCCTTGTATGTGCGCCTATGTGACTCTTCTCTTTAGCTTTTAGCCAATCTTTAGGCTTCACTTTCTAAGCCTATACAGAGCTTAATAAGATTTCCTTCTGGGCATCCATAGGTATACTAAAGTTCTTCGCTCGATACTTTGTCAAACTTATGAATATTGTTATATCTTATTTCATAGACCTGATTATCCATCCGTATGACTTTACTGCATCAAGGTAGCTCATATTATACCACAACTCTTACTTCATGTTATCATTACTGAGGTCTACTACCAAACTCCAATTTACTTTCGTTGCTTCTTATCCTAAATGTATAAATCCAAGTCCTTCAATGCTTCCTTATTACTATTCATCTAAAGGATGGAATCCTTATTTCCTTTCATATGTTGGAACTTTATCCATCTATTGTTGATTTACCTCAATATTGATCTATAATCTACTACTGATAACTTAGAACTTTTTACGTAATTATTAGGGCTCACGTCTCATCGAAGAACATCTGTAGTAATTTCCATAACCGTATTTCATCGCATCCCAATGTGATTCACCTTACGTGGGTCATGAGATACCTTTATTTTCTTCGTCAGATCATTACTCAATCGAAGGCCCAAACGTCATCCTTTATCTATTACAATTACAACCTCATTCTATTACCATGGCAGCATTCCATCTCTTCTAAATACTATTAGTCTTAGACTTCTTTGAGTTCATTCATGTTATAGTGAGCTTTGTATAACTTAGAGAAACCATCTGCTCTTCTCGTTTTCATGGGCTTAATCCAGAGGACTTAATCCATTTTCGTTACCTTCTCACTCACCCGTTCTTATCCGTACTCATGTCTTCTAGAACCTTGTCGCTTCACCATATAATAGCTTGCAACCTATATAGATTTCCTTATGTCATTTTGGAACATCAAGTAAGAAATCACATCGTCTCTAACTCTTCTTTACCCTCTTAGTCAAGCCTTTCGATACCTAGATCATAGGCTGGAAGATATGCTACTGACGATGATGTTATTATTCCTAGATACTGAATCCCCACGCTTCTAGACTTTTATCTAAAGTATGGACTATTCACGATCTTCTGCCTTTGAGTATCTCATACTTTGTTCACCTTTACCTTACTTACCTTAAAATCTCGTATTGTATCTTCTATCTCTTTCATGACCTCCTTTCCACCTTGATGTAATTTATGTTCATAACTTAAAGCTCTACTGTAATACTTGCACCTACGATATTTAAGAGTGATCCCATAATGTTCTCAATCATGAGGTCTATAATTTTCTTGGTCCAATAACCAGACTCCTGATTTACTTAGTTGGTGTAACTCTTTAGTTTCCTCCTTCTTCTGATCAGCCTTTATATAGGCTTAAGCTATCTCCTGATCTACTGTCCATGGTATTAGTTATTATGTTTAGCCTTTTATGGGCGCTATGGAATATCCATGATATAATCCTTTAATAATTCGATCTACGACCTGGGCTCAATTCATTCTTTTAACTTATACCGGAATTTTCCATGTTGTATATGCTGCATGTATTAAACTCCAATCTCTTAAGTGCATCCATAACGTAACTAACTCTGGATCAATGATCAAATAATTCTTTTTGTTCCTTCTCAGCTTTCTTTAAACGTAAGCTTTTACTTTTTCTGGTCTTTATTTCCCCGTTCGTGTGCATACTTAGCTTATCTTAGTGCCCATGTATATTGGAATTCCATACAACTCATATGATCTTGGATATCACTTCTGATTTTACTTCCTATTCATTAGCCACGGTAGGTGCCATTTTCTTATGGAATGCATACAATATTGTTGTGAGACTGTTTTTATAAGGTCATTCCCTCCTTAGGTCACTGAACTTCGATTGAAGCCTTCTTCCTTACTTCCTCAACTAGTCTTTCATTGTAGTACTTAGGGAGAACCCTTGACTCTTGCAAAGTTGTGAGCTTATTACGGACCTTTTGATGTCATTCCTTTCTTATAATTATTCGTAGTTAATTATCTCCACGCCCTTGTGCTTGTATGATTACCTCTAAACTAGTATTTTGACTGTCTTCCCAGTGGTACTATCTTTTATTCTCGTAACACTCATACGGCACTTTTAACTACCCCGACTCCTATGTGAATATATCCCAAGTATTACAATGACATTATTGCGAGGCTGAATTCACTATACTGGTTTTGCTATGCTTATCTTGCACGATCTGCTAATTCATTTGTAACCTCCTGTCTAGACATAACTAGGCTCTTTCTGAATCAACTACTAACAAATCATTGGCCTATTCTCATATCAATATTTCACGTAATCTTTCTTGGGCTGTTTTCTCTGTCTTAACATACCTCTCAAACTGGCTCCTTATCTATCAAAAACATCCAGAGCAGGAACCCTTACTTTCTTTTCTTGGCGTCGTGCTTACATAATGTTCTGGAATCATAGCATATCTCTAACATTTGAATTAAGTGCAATCTCGTCCTTTTTTCATTTTTATCACATTCTTCTTTTTCCATTACATAATTACTAGAACCACTTAATTCTGACTTAATGCCACATCATTCCATATTCCCCCTTTTAGGGGAGTACTAAGAGTTGGAGCTATGCCGACCTGCCTATATATATTTTTCCTCTTCATCTTTGGCATCCTTTCACGTCATCAATAACCCTTACTCTCCTTGCGGTAATCCTTTTGTTACCAAGGATAACAAATTTCCTTCTCGCGATGGTGACACTTAGTGTAACTGGTACATACAATCCCTTAAGCTTAAATTTACTCACATTGCTTGCTTTAGAGAAGCGTCTCTCTGAATGACCATACTCTGAATTTCTCATGAATCTTCTTCTGTTGTCCATTCTATCATTGCCGGAACGAAATATGAAATTCTCATGATGCCGACTATTATCAAATCACTCTACCCCTAATTCATGTTTAGCTTGTCTTGTTCACCAATCCATATGGGTTACTATTACTCTGGGGTCTAACTTTTCCTTTTGGTAATCGCGTTAGAGTTGCGAACTTACTTCTCGAAATGAGGATATGACTTTATGGCCTATATTCTTTTGTTGTCTCAAGGCCTGTCACCTCTCGTCCCTTTCTTCATTTGACTATAGATTATGTAACACTCTAGCATTTTCATTCATGTATCATATCTCACTCATAATTCTTCCTTATCTTTCTTCTCATTACTCTGCTAATATTTCTGCCTATCCCTTTCTTGTGAAAATTTCAACACGATATTCGTTCGCTTTTAGCTCGCCTTGCTTCATTCATCAGCTCTTCGGGTTACTTAACATTCTCGCTCTACTAGGGACGGGAACCACCCTAAGATAATATTTATTCCTACCAGGCTTTCAGTGCATATCATCTAAATTTTACATGCTAGTATTCACATCTAATTATAATACTCTAGAGTGCACCATCTGATTGTCTCACAAGGAAGTCTATTAGTACCTTTGTAATATCCTTCGGAAATGTCAACTAACCCAAACCATCCATCAATAAATTTATGTTACTTAACCCCAGTCAGATCCTGATATCCCGTCCTTCTCTTAAACCACATTCGTTAGCTCCCATAGGGCATGACTGAGATAGGTGTAGCCGATTGTACGTACATCCGTTACTGTTGAAGGAACTCAAAATGCTTATATCTCCCTTTATGAATGGTAAATAATGATAATCTTTATTAACTAGGTATCTCGTACCCTTCTTCACCTTCCTTCTTTTACTTGCTGAAACTTGTGTCTAACTTCCGATTCTGCTATTCCTTTTTACCGTAAGAGTGGATAGGTATTTTTTCCCTTAAAAGCTCCTTATCAAGAACCTTACACCTTTTAGTACACGCATGACCTGCTAAAGACCTCACATTTACTTATTATAAGCAAGATGCAAAATCGAGTTCCTCTAACTCAACACTTCCACAGCTATATCTCTTACCGACAATCTTTCTAAGTGTAGGCATCGTTGTATTACGAAAAAGATAGAGTTTAAGAAATTGAGTTCTTACAACTGAGCTCTACCACATGATCTGGAGTAAGAAGAAAAAGTGACAGTCGTAAATGCCCTGTAGCCTCCTACTTATAAGTGTGGTGTACAACACACCCATAAACAAGACTCTACTTGACACGGCTTGTAGACTCCTTAGGACATAACTGCTCTGATACCACTTTTGTCAAGACCCAAACCGATGGGCCGCGACGGGTACCCGGTACCTTACTCAACTGAGTACCAACATAACGTAACTTTTCATATCATACTATCATAGATAACTGAGCCAGAAGGCTGCCATGAGATAAGTAGAATACAACATGTGATACCAACTTTTACATAAAACATACGAGCCTATAAGACGAAAATAACCACTCGTATACTTAACATAGGCCGACAAGTCCATACACTCTTTTACATACATGACATCTGTCTACAAGCCTTTAAGAATACATAATTTTCATAAAGGTCGGGACAGAGTCCGTCCATACTAAACAAGACACGTCTAAATCATACTAACCAAACAAATAACGCCGAAGCAAATGGATCGCACCAACATCTTCCACTGAGCTGATAGCCTACTTAGATTCCTCTCAACCTGTTTATCGAGACCTGTGGCATGAGACGCAGCGTCCCCAAGCAAAAGAGACATCAGTACGAATAATGTACCGAGTATGTAACGCACATAAATAAGTACATAACAGACATGGAAGAAATATAGAGTAAATGACTAGACTTGTAAGTCTGGATAACTCTGTAATTCATGAAATAATTATAGTCTCATTCATATGCGTATGAATGTCATGTCGTGAATAGGCACATGTTTCATAACATCATCAGGCCTCTAAGGGCATCATCAGACATGTGGGCAAAATCATCAACGTATACCAGGTGATTAGGTGGTGGTGCAAATATAATGCCATAATCTTTCCCATACCCCATATACATTTATATATATATATATATATATATATATATATGTATATATGTATATTTGCATATAAATGTATATGCGTATATAACGTCATCAGGTCATGAGTCAATGTGCATGTACAAATGCATGAAATGCATATGAAATACATTAATAAAATATCTCAGTACGTCATAACACCATTATGCCTATGATTAATATCATGAAATAAACTTTACCAACTTACGTATTTTTGAGACCCATGAACAAATGATAGAATAATATGCCATATGGGGGATCAAGTACATAAGCATCTCTAGTATTTCTATGGATAGAGTCATTTATGGAAGTTGTGAATTTGCTCGTTTCGTTCGTGTCGTATAGATCATGCCAAAAAGATAGAAGGCATTGCCTCAACATACCTTAGTCGATC
This sequence comes from Nicotiana sylvestris, assembly GCF_000393655.2. Taxonomy (NCBI): domain Eukaryota; kingdom Viridiplantae; phylum Streptophyta; class Magnoliopsida; order Solanales; family Solanaceae; genus Nicotiana; species Nicotiana sylvestris. The sequence continues at coordinate 24,062,532 of NC_091059.1, forward strand.
CTCTTGACAATCCTTCTAGAACATGTTAATTGTGACAAAACACATAACGGCGGATCATAGTAGGGAAAAATTCGTATGTTATTTTTGAGAAACGTTGTACCATACTTCCCTAAGAATCACAAAACTCCGTTGCTATTACGCAGTATAATTTTAGATAAAATAATTTGCTAAAGCAAAATCACGTAGATCTAATCCTTGTAAAGAATTCATATGAATTACATATGTTAGGAATCCTTGAATTCTTATCAGATGCAAGTTTTGTGACTTACATTCTTAAGAATGAATAAGATTCTTACATTTCTAAGACTTATTGTGGCTTTTCTTTATTAAATGAATGTGTGACTCACATTCTTAAGAGTGACAAGTCTTATATCTTTAATGTTGCCACATACTATAATGACTTAAAGAGTCATCATGGGATTTTGAGGGGTGCTTCCATGAATGCCTCCTCACTTATCCAATTATCCACCTTTTTTCTTAATAAATTCATTAATTCCTCCACTAGTCCAATAATTTATCAATTACCTACATAATTAAGAATTATCTCAAATTACATAGAATACTACTTACTTTTAATATACTTTATACACCTTACTATCATAGCCATATGGTACCTTGTATGGTACTAGTCCATAAATACCGGGTATTTTATCTCGAGCAGTATTTTATCCCAACATGTCAAACTTTGGTTACCCTCTCACATTCACGAATTTCCTCATCACTTTTTTTAAATTGCATAATGCTTATAATCTCAAAATAATCTCATTCCCGAACTTATGTCGGTTAACTTAGGACGAAACTTCAACGTACGAAACGCGGGATGTAACAACACAATAAACTTGACTTGGGACTAGCACAATCGTATTACATCATATTTGCAGGACTGAGTGCTCCCACCCGACAAAAAAGAAGCCAAGAAGCTTCGAATGCACGCGGCCTGATACAACATCATCAACCATGAGTTGTACAAAAGAACATTTGGCGGTCCCTTGGCGAATTTCATAGGACCAACCCAAACTATGAACGTCCTCGAAGAAGTACACGAAGGCCGCTATGGAGCACATACCGGTAATCAAGCCATCTTTAGAGGCCTCATATGGGCAGGCTATTACTGGCCTACCATGAAAAAGGAAGCTGCCGACTTTGTTAGAAAGTGTGAACAATGCCAAAAATACGCTCCAATGATCCACCGGGCGGGCGAGCACCACCACTCCATCACATCGCCTTGGCTATTCATCAGATGGGGGATGGACATTGTCAGACCCCTTCCAGCAGGACGAGGTAATATACGATTTCTTTTGGTTTTAACTGACTGTTTTTCAAAATGGGTAAAAGTAGGTGCACTCGCCCAAATATGCAAGCATGAAGTATCACATTCATATGGAGGAGCATCATATGTCGCTTCAGCAACCCCAAAGAAATCAGTTGTGACAACGGACCCCAATTCACCGGAAAAAAAAAACCGTCGAATTCTTCGAGAAATGGCACATCAAGCAAATACTCTCCCCGCCATATCATCTCACAGGCAATGGACAGGCAAAGTCCTCTAACAAAACAATATTGAACATAATTAAGAAAATTCTTAAGAACGCCAAAGGACTATAGAAAAAACTGCTACCGAAAGTGCTATGGGCATACCACACCACGCCAAAAAAAAGCACATGAGAAACGCCATATTCACTAGTCTATGGGACTGACGCAGTGATACCAGTCGAAGTCGAGGAACCAAGTTTGAGATATTCCAACGAGAGCAGACCAAGCAATAATGAAAGCAGAAAACAAGACCTCTACGAAATAGATGAGCGAAGAGACATGACTTACGTAAGAATGATAACTCAAAAGCAGCAAACAAAACGGTACTACAACAAAAAAGCCAAAGTCAGACCACTCAAGGCAGGGGACTATGTACTCAAACCCAAAACACAAGTGGGCAAAGACCCACAGGAAGGCAAACTTGGAACCAATTGGGACGGACCATACAAAATCATGGCAACAACAAATAAAGGGTCGTTCCAATTAGAAACAATGGAGGGAAAACTACTACCAAACAATTGGAATGTCGCCCACCTCAAATACTTCAACTTCTGAAGGTGGACGTCCTCCAAGTCGTACTCTTGTTTCCCTCAATGGAGTTTTGTCCCAATTGGGTTTTCTCGAAGAGGTTTTTAATGAGGCGATGAAGAAGATGTCTCAAAGTTTAGGTATTTAGTTCATCGCCCCACCTATCGACTACTTCTCTAGGCTGGGCGATAAAGGGACTAGATAGACTGGGATTCCTCGAATGTATGTACCCACCGAAAAGAAATGTAATATTCTCCAATGAACAAACAAAGCAGTATTTCTTACACCTCTACCAAATTTCCACATCACGCCAACACAAAGGAAATATACACTCGACCTCGTTCGAATTGTTCTACATTTGGCTTCGCTCGAATTAATATACATTCGACCTCGTTCGAATCAATATACATTCGAGCTTGTCCGAGTCGTTATAGATTCGACCTCGTTCGAATCGTTCTACATTCGACCTCGCTCGACTGAACTTACACTCGACCTCATTTGAATCAATATACATTCGACCTTTTTCAAATCATTCTACATTCGACCTCGTTCGAATCAATATACATTCGACCTCGTTCGAATCGTTCTACATTCGACCTTGTTCGAATCGTTCTACATTCGACCTTGCTCAAATTAACCTACATTCGACCTCGTTCGAATCAATACATATTCTACCTCGTTCGAATCAATATACATTCGACCTCGTTCGAATTATTCTACATTCGACCTTGCTCGAATTAACTTACATTCGACCTCGTTCGAATCAATATACATTCGAAAACAGTAACACGTGCACGACATCACTCTTCATGCTTCTACTCTCGTTCTTACCATATGAAACAACAGAAACGACACGACATCACCCTTTGTGCATTGCCTCTCATAATCATGGCACGACATCACCCTTCGTGAATTAACTCTCAAATCATGGCACGATATCACCCTTCGTGTATTAACACTCACAATATCGGCACAACATCACCCTTCGTGCATTAACACTCACTCACAATATCATGCACGACATCACCCTTCGTGATTTACACTCGTCCTCACCCAAACAATAGAAACAATACGTCCCGAAAAGGGAATCAACAATATAAATAATAACATCCCGGCAAGGGAATCAACTATAACCAATCTTGTTTCAACAGTTACTTTACAGAATGAATCTCAACATGAGCCAATACTCCAAAATGGTCAATTACCAAGAAATCATCATAAGCCTTGTTCAACATTGATAATTATCAATTTAAGAATGGACAATGCATAATAGAGTCACAAAAATCATGGTATAAGACTCACAGGCATACTTGACACCAACGTATAGGTGCTCGTCACCACACCTATACGTCGTACTCAATACTAACACATAGCAAATAAGACCACAACTTCTATTCCCTCAAGCTAACGTTAGACCAAACACTTACCTCAGATCCATGGACAAGATTAAGCCTCAATTACAGCTTTACCTCTCGGTTCCACTTCCAATCTGCTTGTATCTAGTCATAATTTACTTAATAACATTTAAATGCCAAATAAACCAATTCTAATGCATGAAACTAGATTTCCCAATATTTTCCCCAAAAAGTCAAAAACCGACCCCGGCCCCGCTTGGTCAAAACCCGAAGTTTGAACCAAATCCCAATTACCCATTCACCCACAAACTCAAATATGCAATTGGTTTTGAAATTCGACCTCAAATTGAGGTCCAAATCCGCAAAATTTGAAAATCCTAATTTCTACCAAAAAACAACCAATTTCCCATTAAAAAACCCTAGATTTTGAAGTGAAATTATATAAAAAGATGAATTAGATTGAAGAAAATGAGTTATAAATCGCTTACTTATGATTTGGAGAAGTTTGAGCCTTTGAAAAATCGCCTAAGGATGTTTAACAATAAAAACAACAACAACAACGACCCAGTATAATCCCACAAGGATGTTTAAGGTTTGAGAAAAGTGAAAAGTGATTAAAAATCTCGTTTGAAATCTCGCTTAACAGGTGGAGTTATCGTAATTGCGATCAGGGATTCGCAATTACGAACCCTAGAAATTTCTGCTCCGTTCGCATTTGTGACATATACGTCGCATTTGCGACTACTGTGACCTTCGCATTTGCGAAGAAAAGCTCGCAAATGGGAACAAGGCTGGCTAGGGCATTCATTGCAATTGCGATCAACCCCCTCGCAATTACCAAACCTGACAGGCTCTCAATTGAGAAGTCGGACCTCGCAATTGCGAGAACAGAGCCTGCAACAAATACCAGATGCAAATAAGAAGTTTTCTAAGTCCAAACTCACTCTGTGGCCTATCCAAAACTCACTCGAGACTTCGGGGATCTAAACCAAACATGCACGCAAGTCTAAAAATATCATATAGACTTGCTCGTGCAATCCAATCATCAAAATAACATCAACAACTATGAATTTAACCTCAATTTCATGAGATTCACAAGATAGTTCAAACTTTTCATTTTCTCAACCTAGGGTCCGATTTATATCAAATCAACTCTGATTCTTACCAAATTTTACAGATAAGGCTTAAATATTATAGAGGACCTGTACCGTGCTCCGGAACTAAAATACGGGTCCGATACCATCAAGTCTCAACACTATTCAATTTCTAAAAACCTTTATATTTTCCAGCAAACAATTTTCTTTAAAAATTCATTCCTCGAGCTAGGGACCTCGAAATTTGATTTCGGGCAAACACCCAAGTCCCATATTTTACTACAAACCATACGAGACCATCGGAACACGAGTTCGGGTTCGTTTACCCAAAATATTGACCAAAGTCAACTTAATTCTATTTTAAAGGCAAAACATAGCATTTTTCTCAAATTTTCACATAAGGGCTTCCCGGATATATGTCCGGACAGTGCACGCAAATTGAGAAGAAATAAAAGGAGGTTTTTAAGGCGTCGGAAAATAGATTTGACTTCTAAAAATAAGATGACATTTTGGGTCATCACAATTTGCTACTCTACTACGCTTTACATCTCTCTTTTCTTCTTCCCAAACTTCTATACGAGTCATCGTCTAATGATTAATTGTAACGCCGCTTACAAAGATTCTGCATACACCGCTGATTATAATCAAGCAGAAAATATAGAGAATTTTTTAATAGTTTATTTTAGTATAGTATTATGATAAAACGAGTATACAGAGAAAATATGGACACCAAATTTGCTCCTCAGACGATAGTCTCAAAGGAGAATCTTGATTTTACTTGGGATTGACTTCCTGTTTGAAATAGGCTCCTCACTAGAAAGTCTAGACCAATTAATTGCTGGCTTGCGAATAAGTCATCTTTGAAAAAATATTGCAACTAAAAGGATGATAAATACAAAAACTGCAATGATTTGAGTGCTAAAGCGGTGGTTAATGTGAACTTTAAGGAGTTATGATAAAAAAACGCTTGTCAAAGTCACATCCTAATAAAAATTTGTCATAGTGATATCAAGACTCCAACGAACGTAGTTAAATCCAGTGTTGTAGCAATTTCTCTAAGCGTAAGACACGCGGCTTCGAAATTTAAATACAAACACCTTTTTCCTTTTAGTGAATTTCACTTCCCTTAAATTCCTCCCTCCGTTCTTTTTCCTTGGGATGTGCTTTACTAACTGTCTCCATGATAGAATGTTAGAACTCATATTTTCTATCTAAAACCTATGGTATTTAAATTCTGAATTAGTCACTAGATTAGCCGTCACTAAGCTCATGGCATAAGCCCGAGGAGAAGGCTGCACTAGGATTGCCATATATAAAAATAGGCTTATATTATTAAATATTTTATCTATATTTGAAATTTCAAGCTTGATGATAGTCCGTAAATGTTAGCTAAATTATAAGTGTGATGATTGGTTATTGGATCGTTCATTTTATATGCTTTGTCACGACCAATTTCCATTACAAGCCATGATGATGTTCAACATCGTTGTTAGGCAAGCCAACACTGATCAAACTAGTGGTTTCCCGTTTAAATAAATTACTAAGTGGATATTACTTTCTCATTTATTAAAAAAATTTAGAAATTTGCAAATGGAACATAGTTAAACGGAAGTAAATGAGTATAAATTTTAATTATGTAAACAAATCCAAACTCATAAGTTTACTAGTGTGTGAGCCAAGACCTGGTGTCACAAGTATGTGGGCAATCTAGTAGAATATACAAAGAGATGCTAGCATACTGTCTGAAAGGAAATAGACAGAAAAATAAAGCATAAGAGAGACTCCAACTGCTGCAGAATGACTTGGAAGGCAGCTCACCGTGAAGTCTCGAGATGAGGATCAAATCTGCGCACCAGACTGGTAGCTGTTGATACCCAATTTTTCCCTATAATATTTTTAAAAGTGCATATATACCTTCAAAACTATACATTAGAATCAATTGATATTTTTTCATAACTTTAATATTTTAAGAAAATTTGTTCTAGTATTTTATTTATATAGATAATGACAAAATTGCATAACAAATGGCTCTATAACATTTCATTGATTTAATTTCGCCATTTATAGCCATATAAGTTTAAATTATTTCACAAATGACCAGATTTATACCTTTTGGTTACAATTGCAATGACTTTGCAATTATAGCTCATGCATGCATTATTACATTATTTTTACCATAAAATAGCCTTTTATATTTTTTAAAATATTATGTAATTATTTTAAAATATTTCCAGGCATGAAAATCATTTTTTACAACCTATTAGTTATTTTTAAATATTGTTTAATCAATTAAATGGGTATTTAACAAATAGCCCTCTTATTTTCGGATTTAGCCTAATTATCTAACCCAATTTCAACCCCTAACCCACTAAGACCAGGCCCAAACCAATCAAACCAAGCCCTAATTAAACCTAACCTGACCCAGTCCACTCCTAATCCTGGCTATTGATCTCTGAGATCAACGATCCTTATTTGTTCTTACCATTTTTAACCAAACAAACTCCCTAACCTAACTCATTTTGTCATGCCCGCCACCCTTGAATCCCTCGTCTCCCTCTTCTCTTAGAGAATCTCCCAAACCCTAGCACCGTCACCTAAAATATACCCTAAATCCCTTCTATTCCTACCTATTCCATGACATTCCATTGTAATTTGAGGCCCTACCGGCCTCTTACCTCTCCTGGTTCTTCGACCCTATTGTTGCATGAAGGGATCTTGAAAAGATTCAACTCAGATTGGTTCAAAGACCGTTCAAAGGCCTACCTATGGCCATTACTGTTTGTGAGTTCTATTTTCTTCCTATTTTCAGTACGAATCTATGACTTTGGACCAAGTCTCTTTCACCTATGTTATTTTCAAAACCCTAATCTCATGGCTAATTGGTTTTGTTCAGATCTTTGTAGATTTGAAACGTCGTGAACGTTGTTGGGTATTTTCTTTGAAATTTTTTTTCTATTTTCCTTATCATTATTCTATTTTAGTGACTTCTCAGACCCAGGGTTCGTCCTAAGTTCTCTTTACATGATTCTTTCTTAATTTCAAGTGTTCAACCTGATTATTCCTTTACTGGTTGGGCCGATTTTCATATATATGCTTAAACCCTATGTACTTCTGTTTATGGCACTGATTTCTTCAATGTTTTCTTCCGTTATGTGTTTATTTCTGCCAATTAATTATCTTGGATGATTTTGTTAGTGATTTGAATCATATTTTCCTGTTCAAATCAGTATTTCTTTATGATTTGCCCGTTTGCCTTATTCGTGACCTTAATTAGTACCATTTTCCTTAATTACACAATTATTCTGATTCAAAAGTTTAGATGATATGATTGATTCTCTTACCATATTTGAGCCCCAATTTGTACCGTTGATTGGCTCTCCCTATTCTAAAAGGGTCTTTCCTAGATTCTTCTGTATGATTTGATTGGTTAAATCCCAAATTAACTGGTTGATTTATTTGATTACCCTTGTCTTATGAACTGACATATCCTTACCTTCTTTGTTCTTACCTCACTGAGTTCTATATATACTCTCATTCTTATTCTCCTAAACACACGAACACTATTCAGAATACACGGACATACATTCAAACTCTCTCTTCTTTCTTTACTACATGTCCCGATTGTTGGTCTAGCTAGCTGAAAACCAAGGCTAGATAGTGGAACTGCCCTATTTTTTACATTTTGCATTCTCTTCTTGAACTGGTATGTCTCTAGTTAATTTCTGAAATTCAACTCTATGTGTTCCATGTCTATACATCCATGCTTATTCCTATACTAGTTACTCAATTATTTCCATGTTTACTGCTTTAGTCAGTATGTTTAAATTATGCCTTCTCTTGTTAAATGTGTAGTCAGCATGCCTAAGTCTGACTTAGTTGTTTGATATTCTAACATCATATTATTCAGCCGTTGTTTACCTATTTTAATTGATGTAATCATGTTGATAATTTAGTTGTCCAGTATACTTGTTTGATCCTTATGAACACACACTTTGTCTTCAACATGACTATGTATTTCTTATCATGACTAGTGGTTAAGTCTCTGAACTATTAGACTCGTGTGCAGTTGTTTCTCCAAATGTTCCCCTAGACCATATTGTATGTTTGAACTCTTTATGTACCAACCCCCTTGACCCGTATTTGGAAAATTGATTACTGAATGATTGTGATTGCTCTTCTCAGAATTGACCTCAAAACTGTTTTTCACTCTTAGTATTTTCTTTAAACTGTGTCCATTTCTTGAAAACCTGTTTCACTCTTGAATTTTTTTTTCAACACAGTTTTTTATGTCAAGAACTCTCATCCTACTCCTAGATTAATAAGTTATGTCCCTCTGGTATGTGTATTGCTTAGGGATCCTTGAGATCTCTCTGAACTCTGGCATACCTGGGCTGACCCTTCCATACTACACATAATCAATTCCCTAATTGAGATAGGTCTTGGTATGAGTACTGCCCAGGATCCCTGAGGTCTTTAGGGAACTCTGACACACCAAGACATACTATTGGCTATAAGATCTTTGGCTTTTGAGATTGTGTTGATGGCCTGGCATTCCCAGGTTTGCTTTGGGCTTAATTTAGGCTCCCTTTAGTATAGTTTCATTTGCTTATGTAATTCATTTGATCTTGGTTTGTAATAATATTATTTGTAAATAGATGTTGTAGTGATTAGTAAAAAGGGATGGTGCCTATATAATATTTGTGGGAAACTGCATACATATCATGCTATAGGTTGATACATAGTATAAATCATGCTCTTAGTTTATATATATTTACAACAGAAATCTTGCTTTGAGTGCATGTTAGAATAGAAATCCTGCTTTAGGCCCATATGTTATGCTCTTTGCTTCAAAACATGTCACAAGTCTTTAATATTTGCATTAGAAAACCTACCTTAGGACACTCATGTTTATATATTAGAAGCATGTTATAAGTTCATCACTTCTTTCTCTGACTCTCCATAAGTCATTATCACCTGGAAATGATGTCATCAAACTGCTGCTGTAATCATGCTTAATAAAAATGATCATCTTTATGTGCATTAAAAATCCTTGTTTAGGACTTTGTTTGCATTTGGCTCTAAACCATGTCTACGTTGTTTGAATAAATAACTACCTATAAAATGGTTTAAAATAGTCCAGCACGTAGATATCATGTCCTAGTGTAAACGTGCCTAAAATCAGTTTTGTAATATTAATCACTTAGATCAGCATGCCTATAGAACTAAATAATTTCAAGCTGTTTAAATAGTTCCCAGATTATGACTGCATACAGACCCACGCCTAGGAAAGCCTTAGGTAATTAAGTAACTATGAAATCAGGTTCTGCTTATGTGGGGAAATGTGAAGGTTTAACAGGCTATAAAGTCAATAGGAAAACTAATTGGAGTTCTTCCAATTTGCTCTTAAACAAATACTGCATATCTAGTATCTGTGGTCTAGATACCATGTTCTAAGGCTTTCTAAATTTTCTTCAAAATAAGTTGTTTGAGACGTACTATGTATCTGTTTATGTGTGGAAGCAAACATGAGCCCTTAATTGTTTCCCTATTTGACAGTCCTACATGTTCTTTGTTGTCGCTTAGATTTTACCTTTTAATACCTTAGGAGTGTCTAGAACTGCCTAAGTATAGAGGTCCTAAATGCCTCCCGGACCACAAGGAAGGGACGGGTAAAGCACGCCTAGAATTCGTTAATTAAACCCGCTTATATAACCACTAAGGGGAGGGTAATGGGTAGTAAAAGGATATGATGACCTGCGCGCTAATGTCACGTGTATCCCCTCTAGTTAGGGAGGATTACTAGTCATTGCACAAATTGATCCTATAGGCTAATTAACTTAGGAGTTCCCTTTCCCAATTCACATATGTATGCTTAGACTGCCTAAACTTCCTTGGGTTTATGTATGCATGCTTTGACTCTTCAAACCTCCTTAATTTACATATATTTAAACCATCTAAACTTTCTTGATTGTATAGACTGCGTAAACTACCTTTATTTGCAAATATGTACTTAGACTGCTTACTTGTTAAATGACTAATTCACATAACTAAGTTTGGTTGGGACCCACCGTTGTGGACTGCGAGGGGTGCCTAACACCTTTCCCTCAAGGTTATTTTGAGTCCTTACCGTCATCTCTAGTAATGCAAACTAGTTAATTGAGTCAATGACTCTAGGTGCCCTAACGCACCTTAATCCGTTAGGTGGCGACTCTTCAAATACCCAGTTTTGAAAAAAAAACGAGTTGTACCCAATGAATGTCAAAACCCGGACTTCCGCGGAAGAAAAAAGGGGGCGCGACAGCATGGCGACTGCGCTGGGAATATTTTTAGGCTCTTACCATAACGAACTTGCTTTTTGTGAATTAGTCAAACCTAGAAGAGTTAATATGTTGTCCACATAATAACCCTTTAAGGCAAGCCTCGTCCAAAAGTCCATCGGGTTTTCCATTATCCCAACGGACACAACCACTATTGTGTGCATTACTTTTGCAGAAATAAGTGCCAATATGCCAATCATTATTGTATAAATAGACGAACCTGGAGGGGGAAAGGGCTTAACCATCTTTTGTTTTGCAAAAAATGAGTCCCCGGGTTTGGTATGGTCGGTAGCATACCTCCACTTCTTCTAGATTGGTGGAGGAATCTTCCCTCAAGTGACCAAAATCATGTGAAACAAGTCTTAGGGAATTTTTCTTCACTGTTCGATCTTCAACCGAACAAAATGTTGATCGAGACTGCCACTCTGTTTTGGGACAAGGAAAGGGTTGTGTTCCGTTTTGGGGACATAGAAATGACTCATCTTCTAGAAGAAATAAGAGTATTTGCTAGGTTGCCTTGGGATAGACCTGGTCTGTTAGCACCTGAAAATCGTACCGCTAGAGGGTTCCTTAGGATGATGTGGCTGAAGAAAAATGATGACTTTGAGTGCTTGAAGAACTCCTACATATATTCTGACTTCCTCTATGAAGGACAAAGTCATAGTAGTGCTTACCTTATTTTTTATGATGAGTTCTCAATCACCTCCTTGTGAAATCTATTTGTCGTTAGGCATACCTCGGGCACAATGAGGATCTCAAATCAGGACGCTTATTTACATTCCCGCAATATGTGTTTAAATACTACAAACATTTCACAATTATTACTGACTTGTTTATCTTTTGTTTTTCTTTATTCTTTATTCCCATCCCTTAAGATTGGTTCGCACATACTGGCATCATCAGCGTATCACACCAGATCTAGAGGCCCTCCACCTTCTTCTCATCCAAGTAATACAAGAAGCAAAGGGAAGGCTAAAATGGACGACTTAAGTGGTATTTAAAAGGAAAATGCTGAGAATGTGGAAACTTCATACGATCGGAGTACTCCGGCACCAAATGATTTGGTTTTAAGGTTGGAACAAAAGATACTGGAGCTGCAGGGAGAACTTCAGCAGGTCGGCAACTTGGCAAACCTATCCCTCACCCTGAATGTCCCTGATGTCAACCAACAAAATACCAAAAACCCAGTGCCTCCCCAAAACACAACAAACCAGCATCCACAAATGCCTCTCGCACCGCATCAGTATGCAATTCTACCTCAAAATCTCAATCCCTTACCAATACCAACTCCGCCACAACACCACCATCAACCAATCCAATACCCACCAACCGCTACTTATCACACTCTCTAGAACATACCACAACCCCATCCCTGATCCCCAAAACTCAACCAATGACCACCACTACACCCAAGTTCCTGGCACTCACCAAAACAACCCTATATATGTGGAAACCATACCTCACTTTACTCAACCATCGTCCTATACACCAGAATCCATTGAGAAAGACCTGCTCATCAAGAACATAGCTAAGGAACTCAAGAAATTGACAAGTTGGGTTCAGGGTGTCGAAGGAGGCAAAGGGATAGAGGGTTTAAATTATGATTACATATGCATACAACCGGATGTAGAACTTCCAAAGGGTTACAAACCTCCCATGTTCGAGATGTTTGACGGTACAGGTGATCTTAAGGTTCATCTAAGGACCTATTGTGACAAACATGCCGGGATCGGAAAGGATGAAAAGATCTGGATGAAGCTTTTTATGAGGAGTCTTAGGAGCAATGCTTTGCTTGGTACATCAGCCAGGATCCTCAGAAATGGTCCAACTAGGTGATCATGGCGTTTGATTTTATGGACATATTCAGGTTCAACACGGAAAATGCACCGGATATTTTCTACATTCAGAACCTCAAGAAGAAGCTCACCGAGACTTTCCATAAGTATGCTACGTAATAGAGGTCGGAAGCAGCAAAGGTCAGGTCAGCATTAGACGAGGAATAGATGAACAAATTCTTCTTCAGAGCACATGATCTGCAATATTATGAAAGGCTGATGGTTATTGAAAACCATAAATTCTCTGATATCATCAAGCTTGGTGAAAGAATCGAATAAGGCATCGAAAGTGGGATGATAATGATCTTTGAGGCACTACAGGCCACAAATAAAGCACTACAAACAGGCGGCATATCGAAAAAGAAAGATGTGGGAGCAGAAATGGTGACTCAAGGCCCAATTTCTCCACTCACATACCAAACATCACCACCCACATACCAAACACCTCCACCTAAACATCAACCCTCATCTCCTAGATATCCACAACCAGCCGTTGTCTATCACACCTATAATTCCCAACCATCTCGTTTATAGTCACCTCCAGCTCGTCAAAATTACCCAAGACCACGATCCAATTTTGACCGCAAACCACCCAGACAATACACCGCTATTGCTGAACCCATCGACAAGCTGTAGGAAAGGTTGAAGGCCACTGGTTACGTCACTCCTATTCTCGTTGTGGCAGCAAGGAACCCATCCAAATGTCTCAACCCAAACAAAACATGTGCATACCATTCCGGTATGAATGGGAACACCATTGAAGAGTGCCAAACATTGAAAGATAAAATCCAGACACTAATTGACAACAAGGTCATACAGGCAAAAGAAGCTGCACCAATGTCTGCAACAATCCTCTCCCGGATCATAGGGGTGGTGGGATACATGTGATAGAGATGGATGAAGAATGGGATCCTGAGGGGTCAATCAGGATTATTCGAAAAGGCGATGCCTTTAAACCTGCACTCTCACTTACTCCCATTGTAGTACAGACTTAATCACCAGTCGAGGTTGAGGTAGCTGCATCGGTTCCATTAAAGGTAGAGGTTGCTCTACCTGCGGCCACCCCTATTCCATTTGAAGTAGAAGTGGCCACACCTTTCACAGTAATAGTATCAACCACAGCTCATTTCGATTCAAGAGCAATACCTTAGGATTACATTGCCGAAGCTAGGAGAAAAGGAAAGGCAAAGATGGAGAAATCTGATGCTCCACAAGGAATGACTAGGACCGGAAGAATCTATACACCTGAACACTTGGGAGGCCCAAGTTAGGATGCTACTACCAAGTAGCCTATCATTGAAACAAGACCGGATGACCTTTGAAGGAAAGTACAAGCAAGGGAATACTCCGTCATTGATCACATAAACAAAACCCCAGCTCAGATATCCATCCTATCACTGTTATAAAATTCGAAGGCGCACAAGAATACTTTGATGAAGGTATTAAGTGAAGCTTACATACCCAACAATATCACCAGTGGAGAGATGGCCAACATGGTAGGGCAGGTGGTGGAAAGTCATAAGATAATCTTCCACGAGGACAAACTATCGCCTGAAGGGTTGAATCATAACCGAGCATTGCATATCATGGTACAATTTGAAGACATATTTATTGCTAGAGTTCTGATCGATTGAGGTTCAAGACTCAACATTTGTCCGTTGGATACTCTAAAAAGATTGGGCAAAGGTTTCCATGAAATACGAGCAGGAAGCATAAACGTGAAAGCCTTTGATGGGTCTCAAAGGGCCACAATTGGTGAGAATAATCTTTGTCTGCAGATAGGGCCAACTTGGTTCGACGCTGAATTCCAAGTGCTTGACAGATCAGTGTCATACAATCTTCTATTGGGCCGACCATGGATACATGCTGTTGGGGATATGGCTTCCACACTACACCAGGTCATGAAGTTCGAATGGAACCATCAGAAGGTGATCATTCATGGAGATGGGATTAACCCCATTTACACCAGTTAAACCATCCCGGTCATCGAGAATAGAAAAAGGCTGGGAGGGGAAACCTATAATTATATCGAACGTGTCAATGTCGTTGAGAAAGACAAATGGTGGAGTAACAAAATATAAAGTATACTAGCATGGTCTTGGTATGAACCCGACAAATGGCTTGGGAAGAATCTCCAAGGCATCACCAAACCAATACAACTAAAACATCATGGTACTACTTTCGCGCTCGGATACCAGTATACATGGCAAGAGTATGATGACTGGTCGCCTCCATGGCGTGGACCTTATTACCCTCTCGAGCAACCAGTGCCCTATCTGGGTCAGACTTTTTACCAAGCTAATATACTTTGGGGAACTGTAGAAGAAGAATCTTTAGCTGGGCTAAGGAATCTGTTCCTGGAGGACGAAGACATGGATTGCAACGCAATAATTGAGGAGGAGGAATAGGAAGGCCTCACCATTCAGACTGTGGAGAAAGGAGTTGTTCTCAGTAACTGGACTGCCACACCATCCCGGGCCCGCCGAGTCCCTGGGTAGTTTGGCAATCGACATTATTTTATTTCTATAGCCATGCTAGGCATATAAGATTTTCAATAATTTTGTTTTTAAAGACTTGTTTAAAATAAATGTTCGATTCATCGAGTCATACTTGTTTTGGATGTTTTCAAATTCTAATCAACGCATTGCTATTTATTATTCATTATTACCTTTCACACTTTTATATCTACAACGTTATTATTACTTTTCCTGATGAACTGGTGACTATGACATGTAATGAGGCAACGCAATATAAGGATAGTGACTCGAATGAAGAAGATAAAATACCAGAGGAGATTGTCAGGGAGGTTGAGAACTTTGAGAATAAACCTAAGTCCAACCTGGACGAAACTGAAGCAGTAAATTTGGGAGATATCGAAACCGTCAAAGAGACTCGCATAAGCATTCACTTACCGCCAACAGAGAAGGAGGAATACATTTATTTATTGAAGGAGTATGAGGATATATTTGCATGGTCATATGATTACATGACCGATTTGAGCACGTCCATAGTAGCTCACAAGTTGTCTACGAATCCCATGTGTCCGCCGGTGAAGCAGAAACTCAGAAAACTCAAACCAGATATGATCCTAAAAATAAAGAAGGAAGTTACTAAGCAGATCAAAGCCAAAGTCCTCAGAGTGGTTGAGTACCCAACCTACCAATATTGTACCAGTTCCGAATAAAGATGGGAAAATCAGAGTATGTGTTGACTATTGATACCTAAATAGATCAAGTCCCAATGACGACTTTTCACTGCCAAATATACACATCCTAATCGACAATTGCGTTAAGCATGAACTCCAATCCTTTGTAGATTGATTCGCGGGTTATCACCAGATCTTGATGGATGAAGAAGACACAGAGAAAACAGCTTTTATTACACCATGGGGGGTATATTGCTACAAGATGATGCCATTCGGTCTAAAGAATGCTGGGGCTACTTAAATGAGAGCCATGAAAAACATCTTCCATGATATGATACACAAAGAAATAAAGGTTAATCTGGACGACATCATTATCAAATCCAAGAATGTCGCAGATCACATAATGGACCTGAGAAAGTTCTTTGATAGGTTAAGGAGGTACAACTTACAACTAAATCCCACAAAGTGTGCATTCGGGGTTCACGTAGTAAAGTTACTGGGATTCATTGTCAGTCGTCGAGGGATTGAGCTAGACCCGTCTAAAGTTAAGGCTATTCAGGAGTTACCACCACCTAGGAGCAAAAAGGACGTGATGAGCTTCTTAAGGCATCTCAGGTATATCTGTCGCTTCATAGGGCAGTCCACAGTTATATGTGAACCCATCTTCACGATGTTGAGGAAAGATGCCGAGACAAGCTGGACTGAGGATTGTCAGAAAGCTTTCGATGAAATCAAGGACTACCTGTCCACACCACTGGTCTTGGTCCCGCCAGAGCCAGATCGACCTTTGCTACTCTATTTATCTGTATTATATGGAGCCTTCGGATGTGTTCTAGGACAACATGACGAGACAGGGAGAATGGATCAAGCCATATACTACTTGAGTAAGAAATTCACACCTTATGAAGCACGATACTCTCTGCTGGAATGCACTTGCTGTGCTTTGACCTAAACATCTCAGAAATTGAGGCATTACTTCTATGCCTACAATACATACCTTATATCTAGGATGGACCCTCTAAAGTACATATTTATGAAACCAATGTCGACTAGGAAGTTAGCCAAGTGGTAGATACTGTTAAGTGAGTTCGATATCGTCTATGTAACTCAAAGGACAGTCAAAGGACAAGCATTGGAAGACCATCTTGCTGAAAATCCCGTGGGAGGAGAATAAGAACCCTTGAAAACGTATTTTCCTGATTTAGAAGTGTCATTCGTAGGACTAGACATTACCAAAGCTTACAACAGGTGGATGATGTTCTTTAATAGAGCTGCAAATTTCAAAGGAGTAGGAATTGGAGCGATTTTGGTATTAGAAATAGGTCAACATTATCCTGTATCTGCTAAACTTAAATTTCCCTGCACCAAAAATATGGCAGAGTATGAAGCATGCATACTAGGACTCAATATGGCAACCAACATGAATATTCAGGAGCTCCTGGTAATCGGTGATTCCGATTTGCTTGTGCACTAGGTACAAGGAAAGTGGGCCACCTAGAATTCCAAGATATTTCCATATCTGCACCATGTACAGGAATTAAGAAAAAGGTTCACGAAGATAGAGTTTCAGCATGTGCCCAGAATTTAGAATGAGTCTGCCGATGCATTGGCCACTTTGTCATCCATGGTACAACATCCAGACAAGAATTTCATTGATTCCATCCCAATGAGAATCCATAGTCAGCCGGTTTACTGTGATCGTGTTGAGAAGGAGACAGACGGAAAACCTTGGTTTCACGATATCAAAGAATATTTGGCAAAAGGAGAATATCCGAAGCATGCGAACGATACTCAGAAACATACACTCCAGAGATTGTCCAATCATTTTGTGTGCGGTGAAATCTGGGAGGCCGATTTCTCCTTGACAAAATGCTTCGGAGGGTGACCCCAGAGGCTCGGGATCTTGAGCGGGTCACTTCCTTCAAGGTCTGTCGATGCCCTGCCAAGGATAATTCCAACCGAATTCCCGACGAATGCAAGAATCTGTCGAGGAATGCATCCGGGGTCGATCTAGTCTATCTGAGCAGCTCGATATCGGTCCATGCATACGTCATAAAGCTAGCCGATTGTCCTATCCCATTTCCTTTATCACGCAATGTATCTTGTACTAAGTTTGGGTTCCCCCCTCGTATAAAAGAGGAGTCGCTAACACCCTGCAAATAGAGCTCCAACCATTCTACTCAAGTACAATAATATCTCTCTCTCTCTCTCTCTTCTCTCTAACTCGCTTGTTTTTATTGGCTCTAGATCACTTTAGTATTTTATCGTTTTCTTATTTGTTCTTTATTTATTGCCTGATATTAATCATAGAGATCCTTGTAGGATCATATCTTAACTGTTATCCAATCCCCGACTACCCCAGGCACCTCAAACTCGAGCCAGATATCGACCCCAGAAACTCGAGATCAGGCCGGAAATCGACCCCGAGGCCCCTCATCGACTAATCTTACACTCAGCAGAAGGTTTCTTGGTTCGTTCAACTCCCCATTTTAGCTTGTATCCCCTTGGTAAACAAGCCCAGTCAGTAAGCCTTTAGGTTTGGTTATCGCTCCGTTTCTAGCTCGTATTTCGCCATAAACTTCATATTCTTAACATCAACTACTCTAACCAACTATCTTGAGAATAGATCACGTATATTTAGAATCTCATTTACAAATTTAATTGTTGTTACCATTTTCACGGTAAACAGTTTGGCGCCAACTATGGGGTTAAAAATAATAGTGATTATTTTCTTGCTGGTTTCATTGCACAAATGCAAGTTATCTTTCACACTTTTTCTTTTCCAAGATCTCTTGATTTCAAGTCAAAATGTCTAGTTCGATAAACAGAGTCGAGAACGACAACCTCGAAAACCACGGGGAAAATGGCGTGGTTGTCCCAGCCGCTGGAACGCCACCACAGAATCTTGATAACACGCCTAGAATGATTTTAGCGAACGCGGATTCATAGGACGCACAACAGGTCGATGAAACTTCCTACACCGACATGAGTATATGGCACAACGACCGATAGGAAGCCCAAAAGACCCCACCCCAGGAAGAACAGGAAGTTAGTCTTCATGTTATTTTTGAAATGTTGCAGGCACAACAGTTGGACATTTCTCAGTTACAAAGCCATCCGGAGACTCCTAGCACAGCAGCGCCGGAAACAGCTTCCCCCGTCGAGCAAGTACTCGAAAGATCAAGCAATAACGGGACCATAGACGACCCTGCCATAGTAAAGATGCTCGAGGGCCTCACCAAAAGGACCGAATTAGGTGGGAAAATGATTGCAGCCAATGATAAAAAGGTCGATACCTACAACTCTAGGGTTAATTAGATCCCGGGTGCGCCCCCGATCCTCAAGGGCTTGGATTCGAAGAAGTTCATAAAGAGGTCTTTCCCCGAGGAAGCGGCCCCGAAGACCATTCCAAAGAAGCTCAAAATGTCGGAACTCACTAAGTACAATGGTACCACCGACCCTAACAAACACGTTACCGCCTACACCTGCGCAGTAAAAGGCAATGACATAAAGAATGACGAGATCGAATCTGTATTGCTAAAAATATTCGGAGAAAGACTCTCGAAGGGGGCCATGATGTGGTATCATAACTTGGCTCCAAATTCCATAGATTCATTCGCCATGCTAGCAGACTCCTTCATAAAGGCACATGCTAGAGCCATCAAGGTAGCAACGAGGAAGTTTGACATTTTTCAAAATCAAGCAGAGAGAGAACGAAATATTGTGGGAATTTGTGTCCCTCTTTCAGATGGAGCAATAGAGCTACCGCCAGTCTCCCACCACTAGGCAGTACATGCCTTTACCCAAGGCCTGAACGAACGAAGCTCGGTGGCTTCAAAATAGCTGAAGCAGAACCTGATTGAGTATCCGACCGTGACCTGGTCGGACGTCCACAACTAGTATCGATCAAAGATCAGAGCAGAGGATGACCAGCTGGGAGTCCCTTCAGGCTCAATGTACCCAAACAGACTCCTGGAAAAGGAATCGAAATCAAAAAAAGAAAGGTACAAGCTGTACCTTGAAGACAGGAGGAACTCCCCAAGGCGCAACCAACCTCGCAATGATTGGAGGATGTATCGAGGACAAGACCCTCGAGGGCTTGTCAATAGGACCAGGTTCAATCGAAACATAGTACCAACAAATGCGCCCCACGTATCGGAATACAACTTCAGCATCGATGTGTCATACATCGTGTTCACTATCAGTAAGATCAGAGACGCCAAGTGGCCCAAACCGATACAGTCGAATATTTCGCAGAGGAATTACAACTTAGTATGCGAGTTCCACAACACGCACGGTCACAGGACCAATAATTTCCATCAACTACGAGACAAGGTGGCTCGGCTGCTCAACAAAGGACACCTCCTGGAATTCCTTAGCGATCGGGCCAAAAACCAATTCCGAGAAAGGGAGGCAACCAAGAAAAACGAGGCAAACTAGACGCAACATGTCATCCACATGATCACGGAGGGCGCCGATGCCCCACAGGAACCCATGATGAGAATAACAAAAATATCCATCACCAGAGAAAAACGGACTTGGGGATATATCCCCTAAGATGCCCTCACGTTCAGAAAAGAGGACACCGAGGCCCTGTCTCAACCCTATAACAATGTCGTGGTAGTTTCCTTACTTGTAAATTCTTTTCAGATAAAACGTGTACTCATGGACCCAGGTAGCTCGACCAATATTGTCAGGTCCAGGGTGATAGAACAACTTGGATTGCTTGACCAGATCGTGCCCGCCACTTGGGTCCTCAATGGATTCAACATGGCGAGCGAAACGACGAAAGGATAAATCATCCTTCCGGTTACCGTGGCCGGCACGACCCAAGACACCAAATTCCATGTCATCGAGGGATATATAAGGTTAATGCCTTATTTGGACGGCCTTGGATACACTGATGAAATTCCCAACAAAGGACGGGATCAAAATACACGACAAGGGAAATGTTTCAATACACGACGTGGTACCAACGCTCGTACTTCCGCCCCCGGATAAGCCAAAGGGCGAATCGGGCCTCGACCTCGGTCGAGCTTGACGAAATAGAAATCCATGTTTCGTCTCCGCTCTAGGCAATTATAACGAACTAATCCCGAGGCATCGCTAGCATATCTCACTTCAAGGTACGACCATCCTCCTTTTCATTTTGAATTCGCAACTAACCCTTATGCAGACACCCGATCAGAGCTGCCGGAACGATAGCACTATCTAAAGGCCTCAAGGCTCTAAAAACGCATCTGTTTCACTCTTTTCCTTCGACCGAATTTTTGTCCCAGAAGAAGGGTTTTACTGGCAAAGTTTTTAACGAGGCAACGTATGTGAGATACCTAAGGGGGAATGCCGCAAAATGCTCAAACTTCCCCTGCGGCTGACTTTTGGATAGCGAAGGGCATTCCTCCAGAAAGCTACTCGCTCGAAGGAGTTTTGAAACGTCAAGTAAGGTTCCTGTAGGACAACAATGTATTGGACCGAATGGTCAAACGAGCCATGTCCATATAGTCAGGCGCTCATCGGCGGACACATATATTATTGTATAAAGCAATCAAAGAATACCTTTTGTCAAAAGAAAAAGGACTCCTTCTCAAAGTAATGTAACAAATTCTTTCACCAGAAATGTCTCGAAAAATTAGGAATGGACGCCAGCATTTCAAAACGCTCAGACGGCCTCAGGATCGAAACTATGAAACCACAAAAGCTTCAGGCAAGGCAGCATGGAAATCACCGAGCAATCAAATATGATCTAATACAGATCGATCCAAAACAATAGTATATATTTACGCCAAGCAACAAAGAATATATTTCGGTATCTCGTACTTCAGAAAAAGGGACTTTAACATGCTCATGGCAAGGGCCCCTCCACTGAATGCATCCCGAAATACTTGAAGACTTAGCGTCAACAATTTGGCACCCACACGGCCCCAGGGTCGGAACTCCGGGCTCATAAAGCCCCAACAAGGTAACTCCGAGCTCACCAATAACGGCATTCGAGCCTAAGAAAACTCGATGACTAGGAGACTTTCACCAATCACCTTACACTGGAAAACCCAAGGCCGTAAGACCCCATGCGAATAGAATCAGTCTAACCAAATATATTCTACAAAGCAACACAAACTGTACGACCTCAACAGGCATGATAAAACTGTAAAACCTCAACATGAATGACAAACTATAAGACCTCAACAGGCATGAAACTCAAAAATCTCAGAGTCTAGACTATACGTCGCATTTGTAAGAATCCCGAAAGGGCATACCCTCGGTGTAGACGCCTAAAATATCACTCGGGATCAAAAGTGACTCCGGCCGAAATCTGAGAGGCCGATTTCTCCTTGACAAAATGCTTCGGAGGGTGACCCCGGAGGCCCGGGATCTCGAGTCGGTCACTTCCTTCAAGATTTGACGATGCCCTACCAAGGATAATGGCGACCAAAGTCCCTACGAATGCAAGAATATCTTGAGGAATGTATCTGAGGTCTATCAGGTCTATTTGAGCAGCTCGACATCGGCCCACGCATACATCATAAAGCTAGCCGGTTGTCCAATCCCATTTCCTTTATCATGCAACGCATCTTGTACTAAGTTTGGGCTTCCCCCCTCCTATAAAAGAGGAGTCGCTAACACCCTATAAATATAGCTCCAACCATTCTACTCAAGTTCAATAATATCTCTCTCTCTCTCTTCTCTCTAACTCGCTTGTTCTTATTGGCTCGAGACCACTTTAGTATTTTATCATTTTCTTATTTGTTCTTCATTTATTGCCTGATATTAATCATAGAGAGCCTTGTATGATCATATCTTAACTATTATCCCATCCCCGACTACCCCTAACACCTCGAACTAGAGCCAGATATCGACCCAGATAAATCGAGATCGGGGCGGACATCGACCCCGAGGCCCCTCACCGAATAATCCTACACTCGGCCAGCAAGTTTCTCGGTTCATTCAAATCCTTGTTTTAGCATGTATCCCCTTGGTAAACAAGCCCGGACAGTAAGCCTTTAGGTTTGGTTATCTCTCTGTTTCTAGCTCGTATTTTTTCAAAAACTTCATATTCTTAGCATCAACTGCTCTAAACAACTAGCTTGAGAATAGATCACGTATTTTTAGAATCCCATTTACAAATTTAATTGTTGTTACCATTTTCATGGTAAACACATTTCTTCCACAACGAAGGAAACTTGTACAGAAGAACTCCTGATTTGGGATTGCTAAGGTGTGTCGATGTAAAAGAGGCCTCTACGCAACTTGAGGAGATACATGCTGGGACCTGCGGCCCACATATGAATGGTTTTGTCTTGGCCAATAAGATACTTAAGGCCGGTTATTTTTGGATGACCGTGGAGACAGATTGCGTCAAGTATGTCCGCAAATGCTACCAATGTCAAGTGCATGCTGATATGATAAAAGTGCTGTCAAATGAGCTCAATGCCACATGCTCACCTTAGCCATTCGCTGCCTACAGAATGGATGTCATCGGTCCTATCGAGCCCACTACTTCAAACGTGCACATGTTTATTCTAGTAGCCATTAACTACTTCACAAAATGGGTAGATACTGCATCCTAGAAAGTTGTAACCAAGAAAGTCATCACAGACTTTGTCAAGGATCGTATTGTTTGCCGATTCAGAGTTCTCGAGTCCATTGTCACTAATAATATCGCCAATCTCAACAGTGATCTGATGAAAGCCATGTGCAAAACTTTCAAAATTAATCACAAGAACTCCACAACGTATAAACTTTAGATGAATGGAGCCGTAGAGGCTGCCAAGAAAAATATCAAGAAGATACTAAGAAAGATGGTAGAAAACCACAAACAATGGCACGAAAAGCTACCCTTTTCTTTGCTGGGATACCGCATTACAGTTCGCACATCAACCTGGGCAACTCCCTATATGCTGGTTTATGGTACCGAAGCTGTCAACCCAACCGAGGTAGAGATTCCCTCTTTGAGAATCATATAGGAAGCCGAACTCAGCGATGCAAAATGGATAAGGAGCTGTTATGATCAATTGGACCTTATAGATGGAAAAAGAATGAACGTTGTATGTCATAGTCAGCTTTATCAGAACAAAATGTCCAGAGCTTTCAACAAAAGGGTCAAACCAAGACAGTTTGCACCAGGATAGCTGGTGCTGAAGAAGATCTTCCCACATCAAGATGAAGCCAAAGGGAAATTCTCTCCCAACTAGCAAGGTCCTTACATGGTTCACAAGGTGCTAATAGGATGAGCGCTCATACTTGTAGAAATGGACGGAGAAGTCTGGCCAAAACCAATCAATTCAGACGTAGTCAAAAGATACTATGTTTAAACTATTTACATTTCTTCATCTGATGTAATTGAACTACACTTGACCTGATTTCCATTTATGAGGGGATACGTAGGAAGCCCTGTGGGTTTGGTCATATCATAATAAAATTTTTATTTCCCCCAAGCTCAGAAACTGGGGCAGAATTGTGAGGAGGACCCTCAAAATTCCGGAGCAAGTCCAACCAACACTATCGCATGCAAAAAGGTCAGATATTGGTTAAGAAATTGGGGTAGAATTTTGAGAAGGATTCTCAAAATTCCAAAGAAGGTTCAATAAGTTCCGTCACTCGCAAAACGACCGAAAATCATCTACCAAACTGGGGAAAATTTTGATGAAGGCCCTCAAAATTCTAACACGAGAAAGATGCAATATCTCTGAAATATGTTACAGTCACTAGTTCATCTAAAACTACTTGATATTTCACTATGTTTTCTAAAATAATGCTATTTTTATCAACAATTGCATATTTTCAAAAAACTATATTTCCGTAACAACCAAGTGTTGCCCAGGGAAGCTCAAACAAGGCCTCCAGAATGGAGGAGCAAAGCCAGCAGACGAAGGTATGAACCAACCACCCCATACAAAACTTACAATTTTGCTTTGAGCGCATGCACATCTGATGTAACCGTAGCACTCGAAAATATATACACGCAGAAAAATCACTGTCAATCGGGCCACCAAACACCGAATATATCCCTATCTAAGAAATATTCTACTCTTATTTGCTACTCCTTCTTTGCATGGGACTAATCCCTTTCCCGCATCCTGCATGAGACTAAGTCTGTCCCCACCTTTCATGAGGCTAAGCCTTGCCTCCATATTTGCATAAGGCTAAGCTCAGCCTTCCAATTGCATGAGACTAAGCCCTGTCCTGAATCTTGCATGAGGCTAAGCCCTGCCTCCATATTTGCATAAGGCTAAGCACTGCCTTTTCTCTGCATGAGACGAAGCTCTGTCTCCACCTTGCATGAGGCTAAGCCCTGCCTCCATATTGCATAAGGCTAAGCTCTGCCTTCCATCTGCATGGGACTAAGCCCTATCTCGAATCTTGCATGAGGCTAAGCCCTGCCTCCATATTTGCATAAGGCTAAACTCTACCTTCCACTTGTATGTGACTAATCCCTGTCCCGAATTTTGCTTGAGGCTAAGCCCTGCCTCCATATTTGCATAAGGCTAAGCTCTGCCATCCATTTGCATGAGGCTAAGCCATGTCTCCATAGTTGTATAAGGCTAGCTCTACCTTCCACTTGCATCCGGCTAAGCCATGCCTCCATATTTGCATAAGGCTAAGCTCTGCCTTCCATTTGCATGGGACTAAGCCCTGTCCCAAACCATGCATAAGGCTAAGCCCTGCCTCCGTATTTGTATAAGGCTAAGCTCTACCTTCCATTTGCATGGGACTAAGACTTGTCCCTCATCTTGTATGATACTAAGATTTGTCTCCATTCCGCATAAGGCTTAGCACTGCCTTCTCATGGGACTAAGCATTGTCCCTCCTTGGGTAAATGTTGCTCTATTCCAGCACTAGAAATTTGCTCCCCTTTCGGGCTAAGCTCTGCCCTCAACCTCACAAGACTAAGCCTTGTCTTGTTAATTTTAGCATCATATTATTACATATCAATGGCGGAAATATCACCAATTTGTCCGAAAGCGTCATTGTCCGAAGGCATCATCCTCATAACCGGAAGACACTATTCCGTGGCCTGAGGATCTCTCAAATTTGCATATCATCATTCAAAGGCGTCATGGTTCGGAGGCACCATTTTCATGGCCCGAGAACATCATTTCATGGTCGGTGAATCTCCTGCCTCACAATTCATGGCCAGGACATCATAACCTAATGACATCATCTGCACCGTCCAAAGGCAATCTTTTATGCTCCAAAGGGAATTTGCATCACGTTTAAATTTTTGCAGTAATCTACATACTTTCATGCATCGTATTTTGAGTTTGCAAATGATCTCGTAGGTAACTGTTTTTCAAATTGTAGCAACCATTCGCTCCGGTTTCCGCATATACCATTTTCATTTCGCTATTCGTAACCTATTCTCATCATCTACCCATATTACCTTGTGATATCCAGCTATATGCCCTATAATACGCCTGATACAATCCAGACCCATAATCATAACTCCATCCGACATTACCCTTCACAAAAGAACCTTCGCTGAAATTGGCAACCATTCCTATAACAACTCCATCGGCTTCATTCACCGGTGGATCCAGAACTATACATTGTCTGATCCCTGTAAATACAAGGGTATGTAGGCAGCTCAAAGACTAGAGTCTGGTCTCTATCTTTCAAAACATCCAATTCGGTCAGAATTGGCCATCATTTATTTACCCGAAAACTCTTTCATCCTTTTCGAGTAAAGAGGGGAAGCTGCTGATACCCAATTTTTCCCTATAATATTTTTAAAAGTGCATATATACCTTCAAAACTATTCATTAGCATCAATTGATATTTTTCATAATTTCTATATTTTAAGATAATTTGTTCTAGTATTTTATTTATATAAATAATTACAAAATGGCATAACAAATGGCTCTATAATATTTCATTGATTTAATTTTGCTATTTATAGCCATATTAAGTTCAAATTATTTCAGAAATGACCAGATTTATACCTTTTGGTTACAATTGCAATGACTTTGCAATTATAGCCTATGCATGTATTATTATATTATTTTTACCATAAAATAGCCTTTTGTATTTTTAAATTATTAATTAATTATTTTAAAATATTTCCACGCATGAAAATCATTTTTTACAACCTATTAGGTTTTTTCTAAAAATTGTTTTATCAATTAAATGTGTATTTAATAAATAGCCGTCTTTTTTCGGATTTAGCCTAATTATCTAGCCCAATTTCAACCCCTAACCCACTAATCCCAGGCCCAAACCAATCAAACCCACCCCCAATTAAACCTAACCCAACCCAAGCCCCTCCTAATCCTGGCCGTTGATTTCTGAGATCAACAGCCCTTATTTGTTCTTACCATTTTTAACCAAACAAACCCCCTAACCTAACTCATTTTTTCATGCCCTCCGCCCTTGAATCCCTCGTCTCCCTCTTCTCCCAGAGACTCGCCCAAACCCTAGCGCCATCACCTAAAATCTACCCTAAATCCCGTCGATTCCTACATATTCCATGAGATTGCATAGTAATTTGAGTCCCTACCAGCCTCTTACCTCTCCTGGTTCTTCGACCCTGTTGTTGCATGAAAGGATCTATAAAAGATCCATCTCAGATTTGGTTCAAAAACCATTCAAAGGCCTACCTACGACCATTATTATTTGTGAGTGCTACATTCTTCCTATTTTCAGTACGAATCTATGACTTTTGACCAAGTCTCCATCATCTCTGTTATTTTCAAAACCCTAATCTTATGGCTAATTGGATCTGTTCAGATCTTTGTAGATTTGAAACGTCCTGAACGTTGTTTGGTAGTTTCTTCGAAAAAACACTTTCTATTTTCCTTATCACTATTCAATTTCAGTGACTTCTTAGAGCTAGGGTTCATCCTAAGTTCTCTTCAAATGATTTTTTTTTAATTTTTGAGTGTTAAACCTGATTATTCCTTTAGTAGTTGGGCCGATTTTTGTGTATATGCTTAAACCCTAGGTACTTCTATTTATGGTACTTATTTCTTTAATTTTTTCTTCCGTTATGTGTTTATTTTTTCCAATTAATTATCTTGGATGATTTTGTTAGGGATTTTAATCATATTCTCCCATTCGAATCAGTATTTCATAGGGATTTTCCTTATTTGTGACCTTAATTAGTACCATTTTTCTTAATTAGACTAGTATTCTGATTTAGAAGTTTATATGGTATGATTTATTCTCTTACCTTATTTGAGCCCCAATTTGTACAGTTGATTGACTCTCCCTATTCTAAAAGGGTCTTTCCCGGATTCTTCTGTATGATTTGATTGGTTAGATCCCCAATTAACTGGTTGATTTATTCGATTACCCTTGTCTTATGAACTGACATATCCTTACCTTATTTGTTCTTACCTCACTGAGTGTTATATATACTCTCATTCTGATTCTCCTAAACACACGAATGCTATTCAGAATACACACACATACATTCAAACTCTCTCTTCTTTCTTTGCTGTTTGTGCTGACTGTTGGTCTAGCCGGCTAAAAGCCAAGGCTAGATAGTGTAATTGCCCTGTTTTTTACATTTTGCATTCTCTTCTTTAAGTGTTATGTCTCTAGTTAAATTCTGAAATTCAACTCTATGTATTCCATATCTATACATCCATACTTATTCCATATACTAGTTACTCAATTGTTTCCATGTTTACTGCGTTAGCCAACATGTTTAAATTATTCCTTCTCTTGTTAAATGTGTAGTCAACATGCCCAAGTCTCACTTGGTTGTTTTATATTCTAACAACATATTATTCAGCCCCTGTTTACCCTCTTTAATTGTTGTAATCATGTTGATAATTTAGTTGTCCATTATACTTGTTTGATCCTAATAAACACACACTTTGTCTTCAACATGACTATGTGCTTCTTATCATGACTAGTGGTTAAGTCTCTGAACTATTAGACTCTTGTACAGTTGTTGCTCCGGATGTTCCCCTAGACCCTGTTGTATGTTTGAACTCTCTATGTCCCAACCACCATGACCACTATTTGGAAAATTGATTGCTGAATGATTGTGATTGCTCTTCTTAGAATTGACCTCAAAATTGTTTTTCACTCTTAGTATTTTCTCTAAATCATGTCTATTTCCTGAAAACCTGTTTCACTCCTGAAAGTTTATTTCAACACTGTTTTTTATGTCAAGCACTATCACCCTACTCCTAGATTAATAAGTTCTGCCCCTCTGGTATGTGTACTGCTTAGGATCCTTGAGATCTCTCTGAACTCTGGCATACCAGGGATGATCCAGTCTACACTGCACATAATCAATTCCCTAATTGAGATAGGTCTTGGTGTGAGCACTGCCCGGGATCCCTGAGGTCCTTAAGGAACTCTGACACACCAAGACATACTATTGGCTATAAGATCTTTTGTTTATTAGACTGTGTTGAAGGGCTGGCATTCCCAGGTTTGCTTTGGGCCTGGTTTTGGCTCCCTATAGTATAGTTTTATTTTCTTATGTAATTAATTTGATCCTGGTCTGTAATAATATTATATGTAAACAAATGTTGGGGTGATTAGTAAAAAGGGAAGGTTCCTATATGATGTTTGTGGGAAACTAGGTAGATATCATGCTTTAGGTTGATACATAGTAGAAATCATGCTCTTAGTTTATATATATTTGCAACAGAAATCCTGCTTTGAGTGCATGTTAGAATATAAATCCTTCTTTAGGCCCATATGCTATGCTATTTGCATCAAAACATGTCATAAGTCAATAATATTTGCATTAGAAAACCTGCCTTAAGACACTCACGTTTATATATTAGAAGAATGTTATAAGTTCATCACTTCTTTCTCTGACTCTACATAAGTCATTATCACCTGGAAATCATGTCATCAAACTGCTGCTGTAATCATGCTTAATAAAAATGATCATCTTTATGTGCATTAGAAATCCTGATTTAGGACTTTGTTTGCATTTGGCTCTAAACCATGTCTATGTCATTTGAATAAATAACTATCTATAAAAAGGTGTAAAACAGTTCAACACGTAGATATTATGTCTTAGTGTAAACGCGCAAAAATTCAGTTTTGTAATATTAATCACTTAGATCAGCATGCCTATAAGACTAAATAATTTCAAGCTGTTTAAATAGTTCCCAGACTATGACTGCATACAGACCCATGCCTAGGAAAGCCTTAGGTGATTAAGTAACTATGAAATCAGGTTCTGTTTATATGCGGACTTGTCCAAGCTTAGCAGGCTATAAAATTAATAGGCAAACTAATTAGAGTTATGCCACTTTGCTCTTAAACAAATACTGCATATTTTGTATATGTGATCTAGATACCATGTTCTAAGGCTTTCTGAATTTTCTTCAAAATCAGTTGTTTGAGACGTGTTATGTATCTGTTTATGTGTGGAGGCAAACATAAGCCCTTAATTGTTTCCCTATTTGATAGTCCTACGTGTTCTTTATTGTCGCTTAGATTTTACAGTTTAATACCTTATGAGTGTCTAGAACTGCCTAAGTATAGAGGTCCTAAACGCCTCCGGGTCCACAAGGAAGGGACGGGTAAAATACGCTTAGAGTTCGTTAATTAAACTCGCTTATATAACCGCTAAGGGGATGGTAATTGGTAGTAAAAGGTTATGATGACTTGCGCGCTAATGTCATGTGTAGCCCCTCTAGTTGAGGAGAATTACCGGGCATTGCACAGGTTGATCCTATAGGCTAATTAACTTAGGACTTCCTTTTCCCAATTCACATATGTATGCTTAAACTTCTTGGGTTTATGTATGTATGCTTGGACTGTTCAAACCTCCTTAATTTACATATACTTAGACCATCTAAACTTTTTTGATTGTATACACTGCATAAATTACCTTTATTTGCAAATATGTGCTTAGACCGCTTACTTGTTAAATGACTAATTCACATAACTAAGTTCGGTCGGAACCCACCGTTGTAGACCGCGAGGGGTGCCTAATAACTTCCCCTCAAGGTTATTTCGAGCCCTTCCCATGGTCTCTGGTAATGCAAACTAGGTAATTGAGTGAAGTAATCTAGGTGCCCTAACACACCTTAATCCGTTAGGTGGAGACTCTTCAAATACCCAATTCCCAAAAGGAAACAAGTTGTTCCCGATGAATGTCAAAACCCGGACTTCCACGGAGGAAAAAAAGGGGGCGCGACAGTAACCAGATGCACCTACCTCAGATCATGTATAATTAAGTACAGAAGTGTAGCGTGAGTACATAAATAATATGTACCTAGTAAGTATCTAGTCTAACCTCGAAAAAGTAGTAACGAGGGGTCGACTCCGACACTTGCTAGGCCAACAATATAATAATAAGAAGTTTTAATTAAGCATGATATGCAGAGGTAACAATTAAACTTAGAATAGGAAATAACTGAACAATGCTTCATCACATTTAAGAACCCAAATTACTTTCTTCATTTAAAACAAATGATATCTAAAATAATGAAGCTATACCAATTATAAAAAGGGGCTTTCAGTTCTATTATCACATACAAAATTCCGCTGAGGACGTTCGGCCCGATCCAATATAAATATAAATTGTGCACTGCCGTGGGTCAAATGACGCGAACCATAGATGCATCTATTAAGCTACCGAGGCGATCGACCCTCTCTCATGAGAGTAGTAGAAGGTATTATCCCACTCGCGGATCATACTTGTGATGTGGTCAAATATAAATTTATCAGTATATCATAACCCTTTCTTGATTCTTCTAAAATAAAGACAATTCAACTTGAAGTTTTTAAATCTTTAAAAATCCTCAACTTAGTTCCATTTGATACAATTAACAAATATAATCAAGTAACGACGTCCACAAAGCATGGTGTAAATCTAAAACTACCCAGACATAAGCAGGAATAGTAGCTACGTATGGACTCTCATCAACTCGTGCATGCGTGGCCCCCCCACAAATAACAACAAATATTAATTAAGTTTACCTAAGGGGTAAATTCCCTCTTACAAGGTTAGAAAAGAGACTTACCTCATCTTAGAGCCTACTTCCCAATTCAAGAATGTGCTCAAACCTCCAAATTTAATGTCAAACGACTCGGAACTAGTCAAACATTACATATATGAATCAATCTATGCTCAAAAATTCATATCTCCACTATTAAAGTGATTACTCAACCCAAATTGCAAGATTCCTAAAATTCACTCCCAGGCCCACATGCTCGCATTTCGGAAATTTTAAAGAAAGTTTTTACCCATAACCTTAGGAACATAAATATATGATTTTTACTAAGTTCCATAACCATTTTCGTGGTAAAATCCCATTTTTGTTAAACCCTAGGTTTTTCATCTAAACCCATGATTTGTACCAATTTTCATGTTAAATTCTACCCTCAATCTATTTGTTAAACTCATATTAAGTAGATATTACTTACCTCACAAAGCTAGGTCGAAATCCCCTTCTTAAAAGCTCTCCAATCGCTCAAGTATGGAAGAAAATGTGATAAAAATGGCTTAAGTCCGTATTAAATGAACCCCCACTACCCAGTGGCTTACGCACCTGCGGTGCATTGGTCGTATCTGCGGTCTCGTAGCTGCAGCAAGACATTTGCAGGTGCGCCTTTTCCTCACCTAGACAGGTTTCACATCAGCGGACACAAGGAGCCACATCTGCGAGCCCATTCCTCTCATGCGACCATAGTGCTCGCACGTGCAATCTCACAGGTGCTTAAATTCCTCCGCACCTGTGTTGCCAGGGCTTCCTTCGCATTTCCGCTTCTACAACTCATGGCTTGCACCTGCGGCTGGCCAAGCGCAGGTGCGGTTATGACAGAACTGGAGCTTCAACAGTTGCTCCCAACTTCTAACTTAGCCTGAGCCTCGTCCGATCCACACTCGGGGCCCCGCCCCAACATACCCAAAAGTTTGAAATCATAAAACGGACTCGCTCGAGCTCTCTAAATGCCAGAAACAACATTAAAACTAAGAATCGCATCCCAAAATTAATTGATTCAAACTTATGAACTTTATGTTCTTCAACGTAATTAAACTACTCGGAAGGACACCAAATTTTACGTGCAAGTCTTAAATGACATTATGGAACTATTCTCGATCTCGGAATTCCATTTGGACCTCGATATCACCAAAACCCGCTCCAAACCAAATTTAAAGAACTTCTAAAACCATTAAGAACCAACTTTCACTATTAGTTGCCGCAATACTCACGGGTCATCCAAAACCCGATTCTAACATATTCCCAAGTCTGAAATATTCATAATCACTTATTGGAACTGTCAAATCCTGATTCCGATGTCATTTACTCAAGATGTTGATCGAAGTCAAACTTGGCCTTTTAAGCCAACCTTAAGGAATCAAGTGTTTCAATTTCAACCTGAACCCTTCCAAATCCCGAGCTAACCATCTCCGTATGTCATAAATAGTAAAAGCATGTACGTGAAGTCTATTTTAGGGTAACAGGATTCTACAAAGCAAAACACCAAGTCAGGTCGTTACATTCTCTACCTCTTAAACAAACATTTATCCTCAAACGAGTTTAGATTCATACCAGAAGTGCTGAATATGTGTAGATATCTGCTCTGCATGTCCTCCTCGGACTCCCAGGTCTTCTTCTTGACTCGTTGGCCCCTCCACTGGACCCTTAATGCTAAAATCCTTTTGCATCTCAATTGGCGATCTTGTCTAGAAACAATGACAATTGTCTCCTCCTCATAACCCAGGCTCTCATCTAGCTGAATAGTGCTTAAGTCTAACACATGTGACAAAACCTCTAGAGCATACACACGTGAAAAAACGGATGAACCCCTGAAAGGCTGGGAGGTAGAACAAGCTCATAAGCAACCTCTAAACTCGCCTCAACACCTCAAATGGGCCTATAAACCTGGGGCTCATCTTTCCCTTCTTCTCTAATATCATAATACCCTTTATCGGCGAGACTATAAGAGAACCTTCTCACCTACCATAAATGGCACATCACACACCTTTTGATCCGCGTAACTCTTCTGTCTGGATTGTGCTATATGAAGTTGTTCCTAAATCAACTTTGCCTTTTCCAAGGCATCCTTTACCAAATCAGTACCTTATAACTTAGACTCGTCGGGCTCAAACCACATGATGGGAGAATGACATTGCCGACCATATAAGGCCTCAAATGGATCATTCTCGATGCTGGATTGATAACTGTTGTTGTAAGTAAACTCGGCCAAAGGCAAGAACTGATCCCACTGTCCCTTAATGTCAATCACACATGCTCTGAGCATGTCCTCCAAGATCTTAGCTGTCCGCAATGGTTGCTCGTCGATCTGTGGATGAAACGCAGTGCTAAGCTCTACACGGGTCCCCAACTCACTCTGTACGGCTCTCCAGAAATGCGAAGTGAACTCAGGGCCTCTATCTGATATGATCAAGATAGGCACACCATGCAATTGAACTATATCTAGAATATAAATATGGTCCAGCCACTCTAAAGTATAAGTAGTTGCAACTGGAATGAAGTGTGCTGACTTGGTCAACCTGGCAACACTGGCCCAAACTGCATCGAACTTCTGCAAGGTCCACGACAACCCAACTACAAAGTTCATAGTAATGCTCTCTCATTTCCACTCCGGTATAGTCATTTGCTTGAGTAAGCCACCTGGCCTCTAGTGCTCACACTTAACGTGCTGGCCATTTAGGCACCTAGCTACATACTCAACTATTTCTTCATCCGCCACCACCAATAATGTTGTCTCAGGTCCAGATACATCTTTGTTGCACCTGGATGAATAGAATATCGAGAACTGTGTGCCTCCTCGAGAGTCCTCTCACTCAAGCCATCGATATTAGGAACACATAGAAGACCCTTGAGTCGTAGGAAACCATTCTCTCCAATAGAAACATCCTTGGAAGCACCTTGTAGTACCGTCTCTCTGAGAACTGCCATGTGCCGATCATTAAACTGTCGAGCCTTGATCTACTCTAATAGTGAAGAATGGGCAACAACACATGCAATAACTCCATTGGGCTCTTAAATATCCAACATCATAAGTCTGTTAGACAAGGACTGAATGTCCAAAGCTAGTGTCCTCTCTTCCATTGAAATAAATGCCCAGCTACCCACACTCTCTACCTTCCCGCTTAAGGCATCCACAACTACATTCGCCTTACCCGGGTGATAAAGAATAGTGATGTCATAGTCCTTCATTAAATCAAGCCATCTGCGCTGCCTCAGATTGAGATCCCTTTGCTTGAACACGTGCTGCAAACTGCGGTGGCGTAAACCTCATAAGGCACCCCATATAGATAATGCCTCCCGATCTTAAAAGATTGAACAATCGCAACCAACTCCAAATCGCGCATAGGATAACTCTTCTCATTAGGGCTTCTCACCCCTCCTGCATCAATGCACAACCTAAGCCAACATGTGAAGCGTCACAATACACAGTATACATCCCCAAACCGGAAGGCACACTAGAACTGGTGTTGTAGTCAAGGTCGTCTTGAGCTTCTGAAAGCTTTCCTTACAATCATCAGTCCAATAGAACTGAGCACCCTTCTAGGTCAATCTATTCAATGGTTTTGCAATGGATGAGAAGACCTCCACAAACCGGCGATAATACCCTGTCAACTCCAAGAAACTCATGATCTCGGTCGCTGAAGTAGGATGAGCCCAACTCTGAACTGCCTCAATCTTCTTGGGTTCCGCCTTAGTATCCTCGCTTGATACCACATGCCCCAAGAATGCCACAGAATCCAGCCAAAAGTCACACTTGGAGAACATAGCATATAGCTTCTGTTCCCTCAAGGTCTGAAACACCACTCTCAAATGCTTCTCGTGCTCCTCTATGCTATGTGAGTAAATCAAGATGTCATCAATGAAGACATTAACAAAGGAATCAATATAAGGCCTGAACACCTCGTTCATCAAATCCATAAACGTTGTTAGGGCATTAGTCAAGTTGACAGACATCACTAGAAACTCATAATGGCCATATCTAGTACAGAAGGCAGTATATGGAACATATGAATCCCAAATCTTTAACTAATGATACCCTGATCTCAAGTCGATCTTGGAAAACACCCTAGTACATTCCAACTGGTCAAAGAAATCATCAATACGTGGCAATGGGTACTTATTCTTAATGGTGACTTTGTTCCATTGGCGATAATCAATGCACAACTGCATAGTCCCATCCTTCTTCTTCACAAATAATACCAGTGCACCCCAAAGTGATACAGTCAGCTTGACGAACCCCGTTGCTAGCAACTCCTCAAGTTGTTCCTTCAACTTCTTCAATTTTTCAGAGCCATACAATACAATGGGATAGATATAGCCTGAGTGCCTCGATCAAAGTCAATACAAAAATCAATATTACAATCTGGCCGCATGCTGGAAGGTTAGAAGGAAACACATCGGCGAACTCCCGGACTACTAGCACTGAATCAGTGGTTGGAGACTCTGCGTTGGTATCCCAAACATAGGCTAGATAAGCCAAACAACCCTTCAGAAAATAGATAACCGACTAGATGTACTGACAGACAAACCCTTCCACTCCAATCTAGGCAACTCTAGCTTTGGTAAGGTAATAGTCTTGGCATGGCAGTGAAGGATGTTGTGATATGTGGATAACCAGTCCATGCACAAGATGACCTCAAAATTGATTATATCAAGTAACAGATGGTCCAATCTAGTTTTGTAACTACAGAATATGACCACACAAGACTAATAGATCCAATCCACAACCACACGATCGACCACAAGAGTGGACACATAAATAGGGGTACCCGAGGACTCATAACGAATATCCAGGAAATGAGCAAACATAGATGATACATATGAATAGGTAGACCCTGGATCAAATAATACCGAAGCATCCCAATCGCAGACAAAAATAATACATGTGATTATGGCATTTAAGGCCACTGGATCTAGTGTAGCCGGAAAAACATAGAATCTATCTGGAGCGCCGACTGGCTGGCCTCCACCTGGATGAACAATAGATGGCTGACCTCCCCCTGCCTGGCCTCCACCTCTAGGATAGCCCCTACCTGCCTGTCCCCTACCTCTAGGCGGTCGAATGACTGGTGCTGCAATCATTGGCTGATGACCCAGATGTACTGCCTTGACCCGAAGTCTGGGACAAGTTCTCTTTATTTGACCCGAATCTCTACCCTCGTAATAACCTCTTGTTACCATAGAGTGCTGCCCCGAATTTTGACCCTTATGGCCTGAATACCCACTAGATGAACCCTGAATGGCTGGTCGGGGTATGAACTCTCTAGCATGGCACTGAAATATGCAATGGAAGAACCTTGATGAGCTGCTGGACAATAAGAACTCTCTAGCATAACACTAAAATAGGGTCGCACCGGAGCACCCCGAGGAAGTGGTGGTGCTGGATATGTGAGCATGCTAGGCTGACCCCTCCCAAACTGACCTCTTCCCCTAGCTGGGTTACCTCTAAACTCTCCAAAGAATCGGGTCCTTTCATCCTTCTGCATATACTCTCTATCCCTCTGGTGGTATCCCTCAATCCTCTGAGCAATCTCCACCATTAGTTGATAATCCGTACCCATCTCAACCTCCCGGGCCATACTAGCCCGAATACTAGGGTGCAACCCTGCAAAAAATCTCTCTACTCTCTCTGCATCGGTAGGAAGTATCATAATTGCAAAGCAAGACAACTCAAAGAATCTTTCCTCATAATCGGTCACTGACATCTGACCCTGCTCGAGCTGCTCGAATTAACCACACAACTCTTACCTCTAAGAGGGTGGAATATACAAACTATGTAAATTGGTCCCAATTCATGGGAGGAGAACCCGCTGGTCTGCCAAGAAGATAAAACTGTCACCATCTACGGGCCCTGCCCTCTAGTTGGAAAGTAGTGAAATCTACCCCATGGGACTCCAATATGCTCATATTGTGCAGCTTTTCCCTACATCGATCAATGAAGTCCTAGGGATCCTCATGCCACTCGCCCCCGTAGATAGGAGGGTGTATCCTAGTCCATCTGTTCAATAGCTTCTATGAATTATCATTGGTAGCTGGTCTAGCCTCAGGTGCAGCTGCTGCAACTGGTTGGGCTCCGCCCATGGGTAGTGTACCCGGAGTCTGGTATACTGCAGCTGAGTGGCTAGGAGCCTGAGTAGTAGGGGTATGTGCTCCCCTTACCTCTTGAGATGTGGATGGGTCTGCTATAAATAAACCAACCAAAGTCATGGTGTCCATGAACCACAACATACAACCCATGATCTCCTGAAAACCCGGTGCTGACATGAAATCTACTGGGGCTGGATCTATGGCGGGCACCTCGCCATTATCCTTAATGATGGGATCCTCCACTAGGTCAGCTAGTGGTGCTACTGTGGCAGCTCTAGGACGCCCTCATCCCCTACCTCGAGTTGGTGCCCTTCCCCAGCCTTTGCCTCGACCTCTAGCAATAGAGGGAGCAGTTCCTCCCAGGTCTGGAATGTCCGGCGTACGCGTCCTCACCATCTGTGAGATAATGAGAGAAAGGAACTTATTATACCATGAAGTGCACAATACGAGATGAATAAAGAGTAGTTTCCGAACACCCTATAGCCTCTCGAAGATAAGTATGGACGTCTCCTCACTGAATCGCAAGACTCTACTAGGTCTGCCCATAACTTGTGAGACCTATGCAAACCTATTGCTCTGATACCATGTTGTCACGAACCAATCCATTACAAGCCCTAATGGCGCCCAACACCCTTTTTAGGTAAGCCAACAATGATCAAACTAGTGGTTTCACATTTAAATAAATTACTAAGTGGATATTACTTTCTCATTTATTAAAAAGATTTTAGAAATTTGCTAATGGAACACAATTAAACGAAAGCAAATAAATACAAATCGTGATCATGTAAACAAATCGAAAATCATAAGTCTACTAGTGTGTGTGCCAAGATCTGGTGTCACAAGTATATGGGCAACCTAGTAGAATATACAAAAGAATGCTAACCTACCGTCTGAAAGGAAATAGACAGAAAAATAAAGCATAAGAGAGACTTGAGATAGGGATCAAATATGCACACCAGACTGGTAACCAAATGCACATGCCTCAGATCCTGTGCAATTAAGTACAAAAGTGTAGCGTGAGTACATAAATAATATGTACTCAGTAAGTATCTAGGCTAACCTCGAAGAATTAGTGATGAGGGGTTGACTCCAACACTTACTAGGGCCAACAATATAATAATATGAAGTTCTAATTAATCATGATATGTATAAGTAACAATAAAACTCAGAATAGGAAATAAATGAACAATGCTTCACCACATTTAAGAACCCAAATTACTTTCTTCATTTAAAATAAATGACCTCTCAAACAGTGAAGCTATACCAATTGTAAAAAAGGGCTTTCAGTTCTATTATCACACACAAGACTCTGCCGAAGAAGTTCGGTCCGATCCAATATAAATGTAAAATGTGCACTACCGAGGATCAAACAGCGCGAACCATAGATGTGTCTATTAACCTACCAAGGCGATCGATCCACTCCTATGAGAGTACTAGAACAAATTACCCTGCTCACAGATCATACTTGCGACGCGATCAAATATAAATTTATCAATATATCATAGCCCTTTCTTGATTCTTTTCAAATAAAGACAATTCAACTAGAAACTTTTAAATTATTAAAAATCCTCAACTTAGTTCCATTTGATACAATTAACAAATATAATCAAGTAACGGTGTCCACAAAGCATGGTGTAAACTTAAAACTACCCGAACATAAATAGGAATAGTAGCTAAAAAGTAAATTCCCTCTTACAAGTTTAGAAAAGAGACTTACATCGTCTCAAAGCCTACTTTCCAATTCAAGCATGCGCTCAAACCTCCAAATTTGATGCCAAATGACTCAGAACTAGTCAAACATTACATAAATCAATCAATCTATGCTCAAAAATCTATATCTCTACTATTAAAGTGATTACCCAACCCAAATTGCAAGATTCCTAATATTCACCCTCGGGCCCACATGCCTGAATTCCGAAAATTTTGAAGAAAGTTGTTACTCATAACCTTAGGAACATAAATATATAATTTTTACTAAGTTCCATAACCATTTTTGCGGTAAAAGTCCATTTTTTGTTAAACCCTAGGTTTTTCATCTAAACACATGATTTCTACCAATTTTCATGTTAACATCTACCCACAATATATGTATTAAACTTACATTAAGTAGAAATTTACTTACCTCACAAATCTAGGTCGAAATCCCCTCCTTAAAAGCTCTCCAATCGCCCAAGTGTGGAAGAAAATGTGATAAAAA
This sequence comes from Nicotiana sylvestris, assembly GCF_000393655.2. Taxonomy (NCBI): domain Eukaryota; kingdom Viridiplantae; phylum Streptophyta; class Magnoliopsida; order Solanales; family Solanaceae; genus Nicotiana; species Nicotiana sylvestris. Next base: position 24,102,543 of record NC_091059.1, read on the forward strand.
TAGCCGAAGCCCGTATTAAATGAACCCCCACTGCCCAGCGACTTTTGCACCTGCGGTGCATTGGCCGCATCCATAGTCTCGCACTTGCAGCAAGACCTTCGCAGGTGCACCTTCTCCTCACATGGCTTGGCTCCGCATATGTAGACATAAAGAGCCGCATCTGCGAGCCCATTCCGCTCTTGCGACCATAGTTCTCGCACCTGCCGTCTCGCAGGTGCGTAAATTTCTCTGCACCTACATCACTTGGGCTTCCTTCGCATTTTCGCTTCTGCGGCTCATGGCTAATCGAGCCTCATCCGATCTACACTCGCGGCCCCAACGGCCTCGCCTGATAATACCCACATGTTTGAAATCATAAAAGTTACTCGCTCAAACTCACGGAAGGCCAGAAACAATATTAAAACTATGAATCGTACCCCAAAACTGATTGATTCAAACTTATGAACTTCAAGTTCTTCTATTTACTTCCAATGCGTCGAAATGTACTTAAACTACTCGGAATGACACCAAATTTTGCGTGCAAGTCTTAAATGACATTACAGAACTATTCCCAATCCCGAAATTCCGTTTGGACCTCGATATCACCCAAACCTGCTCCCAACCAAAGTTAAAGAACATCTAAAACCTTCAAGAATCAACTTTTACTATTAGGCGCCGCAATGCTCCCGGGTAATCCAAAACCCGATTTGAACATATGCCCAAGTCCGAAATCATAATACGAACCTATTGGAACCGTTAAATACCGATTTTGAGGTCGTTTACTCAAAGTATTGACCGATGTCAAACTTGGACTTTTAAGTCAACCTTAAGGAACCAAATATTCCAATTTCAACCTGAACCCTTCCAAATCCCGAGCTAACCATCCCGACAAGTCATAAAATAGTAAAATCATGTACGGGAAGTTTTATTTAGTGGAATGAGGTTCTATAAAGAATAACGACCGGTCAGGTCTTTACATGTTTGGTGGATTTAGTATGGCAGTGAGTGCATGGTCAATATGATGCGGCTTGTAATGGGATGGGAGGACCCATTAGGATTTTATTAGTTGTAGCTAACCTCTCTAGACCTTATATAAATACACATTAAGAATTATTTCATAACATTTGTTGTATGTGGTCGTTATCAATTAATGCTGCCATATTAGAGGAAGAGTAATATATAGGAGACATAGTCTTTCATCAATCTGCAGTATCTCACATATTCACGCAATTATGTCTCACAATTATATGTATCCAAAAATTATATTTGATCTTAGGTTATATTGTGTTAGTATTTTGTATGTTGTATTAGACCCTAGAAATGATGGGTTATGATCAAATATATCGATATGTAAGTTTGAGGATTGTTAATGTCGTAATTTGTTGCTATAATTTCATGAAGAATTTCAAAAATTTGGACCGCAACCTTAGGGTTTTTGTTACTTCCATAGACAGCTTTGATTTGATATGTGAGCTTATAACTCTCAAAAGTGAAGAAATAATTAAGATTAAATTTTGGACAGAAACCATAGGACTTTTGTTCATTTCGTTGAGAGCTTTAATTTGAATGTGCCTCATCTCATGACATTAGTGGCTCATTATGACCCCAAGCTGCACCAGATGGATGTTAAGATAACTTCTCGAAATGGAGAGTTATATGAGAAAACTTATATGAAATAACCTGAAGATTTCACTGAAAGTGAAAAAGAACACTTAGTGTGTAAGTTGAAGAAGTCTATATATGACATGAAGAAAGCTTCTAATCAATAGTATTTTAAATTTGATAATATTACGATATTACATAGCAGACCTGAGGAAGTTTTTCGACCGACTTTGAAAGTATAATTTGAATTTAATTCGGCAAAATTTGCTTTCGGAGTCCCTGTTGGAAAATTTCTGGGTTTCATCGTCAGTTGCCGCGGTATTGAACTAAACCCGTCAAAAATCAAAGCTATTCAGGACTTGCTACCGGCAAAGAACAAGAAGGATGTGATGAGTTTTCTGAGACGCCTCAATTATATCAGCCATTTTATTGCACAATCAACGGTAATATGTGAACCGATCTTCAAAATGATAAGAAAAGATGCTGCAACGAGCTAGATCGAAGAATGTCAAAGGGCTTTTGATAAAATCTAGGAGTACTTGTCTAAGTCGCCCGTGTTGGTCCCACCAGAGCCCAGGACACCTTTACAGCTGTACCTATCTGAGTTGTATGGAGATTTTGGTTGCGTCTTGGGGCAACGTGTTGAGACCAGGAGAAAAGAGTAGGCGATATATTATCTGAGTAAGAAGTTCACACCTTACAAAGCTCGGTGCTCTTTGTTGAAACAGACCTGTTGTTTCTTGACATGGATAGCCCAAAAATTGAGGCACTACTACTGCGCATACACCACATATCTCACATCAAGGATTGATCCGCTGAAATACCTCTTTCAGAAACCCATGCCTACAGGTTAGCTAGCAAAGTAGCAGATATTGCTAAGTGAATTCGGCATCATCTATGTGATTCAGAAGGCGGTCAAGGGACAAGCATTGGCTGATCACCCAGCAGAGAATCCCATAGAGAATACGAAGCATTAAACACGTATTTTTCCCGATGAGGAAGTGTCGTTTGTAGTGAAGATATTGCCGAAACATATGATAGTTTGAGGATGTTTTTTGATGGAGCCGCAAACTTCAAAATAGTGGGCATCAGAGTTGTTTTGGTATCATAAACTGGTCAATACTACTCAGTATCCGCTAAGCTCAGATTAGCTATTGACATTATCATTCAGGAGTTGCTGGTAATCAGAGATTTAGATCTGCTGGTGCATCAAGTACTCAGAGAATGGGCTACCAAGAACACTAAAATATTGCCATACCTGCCCTTTGTGTATGATTTGATCAAGATTTTTACGAAGATAGAATTCAAACATGTACCGAGAATTCAAAATGAATTCGCAAATGCACTAGCTACCTTGTCTTCCATGATACAACATCCAGACTAGAATTTTATTGATCCTATCCCGATAGAGATTCATAAACAGCCAGCTTATTATGATCATGTTGAAGAAGAGTTTGATGGAAATCCATGGTTTCACGATATCAAGGAGTATTTGGAGAAAGGAGAATACCCAGGAAATGCTACACACACTAAGAAGCGCATGCTTCGAAGATTGGCCAACTACTTCTTTCAGAGCGGGGGAATTCTGTATAGAAGGACTCCTGACTTGGGATTGCTGCAATGTCGATACCAAGGAGGCATGTGGATTGCTCAAAGAAATACACGTCAGAACATACAGACTTCACATGAATGGGTTCGTTCTGGCCAAGAAGATATTAAGGGCAGGGTATTGCTGTGTCATGACCCAAACCGGAGGGCCATGACTAGCACCTGACCATGCTTGCTGAGCACCAACGTACATTATATCTAACCTTCTTTATTATCTTTTAGTGCCGACGAGATCAATATATGTCACACCATCCTTTTACCACCCGAGGGCAGGTATAAGGGAGTTTTTCCAATTAAAGTGACATTATTAGAGATGAGATTATTTAATTTAATTTTTCAGAGTCACCACTTTGAATAGTTTATTTGGTGTCCCAAGTCACCTGTTTATTTTTATATCCCAAATCGAGGAAATTTTCGACTTTATTTAAACTCTGCGAACCAGAAATTCTAGATAAGGAATTATGTTAACCCGGGAGAAGGTGTTAGGCATTACCGGGTTGTGTGGTTTTAGCACGGTCGCTTAGCAATTTATACTTGGCTTAAATTGTTTAACTACTCATTTTAGACCCTATGTGCATTTACCCCTTGTACCGCTTTTAATTGCTTGATTTATTCATAATTTTAGATTTTAAAGGGAGTCACGCGTACGTGTACTCATTTCGTTTGGCGCGTCAAGAATCATGTCACACGTACGTGTCCACAATTAATCATGCTTTATTAATTATTAAGAAAGCTTGGCCAAAGTTGTGCGAACGCATACCTTGATTTATTTTTAGAACAAAATTCATAATTATGTTACGCGAATGTATACATAATCACGATAATAGGCCAAATCGCGCCTAAAGTAAGCTACGAATATTCATAGTATCTATTTTCCTAAGTTTAAAGGATTGTGGATAAAGGCCGTGGGTTATAGAATTATAGAAAAGAGGCAGGTCAGAATTTATTCTTTTGAAATTTCTGAGTTATAGCAAGCAAACATGATTTTGCAATATGAATCCATGAAGAGGTAAAATATACACTCCGTCACCCCCCCTAGAGGTGGAATCAACCAAAACATTAAATTGAAGCCTGAATCACACTCATACAAGGAAAATCCAAATGTATAACTTTCTGGCCTACGTTCACCATTTACTAGTAAAGAGAGCACTATTTGTTTAACAAAACTTCTCAAGACAGAAACAGCAAGAGATTAAAAACATGACAAGTGACCAGGTCAAGTTGTTAGTGTAAGCTAGAGTCTCAAGTCCCAAAAATTATGTTAAGCTTTTTGTATATTGCAATGAAACTGACAAACCTTGTGCTTTGTATATTACATCAATCACTATCATTTTTAAAACTACAACAATCACTTTAAGGATCAAAGAAGCAACTCAAACATAAAATACATAAGTATCAACTGTATAAGCAAGTTAAACAGTTTTAAAACATTTCATTCATATGTATTTTATACTAATGTCTTAATTTCATTCATATAAAGAGAACACTTGTGAAAACTAAAATCTGACTATTATAGAGACAAATATTTTCAAATCCCTAGACTCCTTAGAAAATAGATATCTACACAAAGCATTTAGACCCATTCTAATCAAAATGACTATTTTTCTGTTCCAGGAATGTGATCCACTATAATACAACACAGCTTTTAATCCTCGGCGAGTGATTTGAATATAGCAAATATATAAATACTGCATATGTTTTGTATGTACACCTTGTATCAGATATCAACACTACAACACTCATGAAGCTTAAAAAAATAAAGAGGAAAAAGAAGAGGCCAAGAGAGCAAATAACCAGTTCCCAAAATTAGCAATATAAGCTCAATTCATCAACAAATCCATGTCGTCAACCAATCAGAGAACATCAGAGAGCAATTCCAACATATATACACAAACAAATTTCAGTAAATTCATAGCACATGGATATCCAAACAACTATTACATTTTGAGATTGTGCTAATTACCTCTAAACATCAGTAATACAATTCGAAATTAGCCCAAATAAAGGCTGAAACGGAAGAGTGAAGCTCGGCGTGCACTACAGAATAATCAACAGCAGTAGCAATAGCAATTTGAGACCAACTTGATCTCCCAAAATCCAGAAATTAGAAAATGTTCTCAACGGTGAACAGAGCTTGAACCAATCTCGAGCATAAATTTGAAGTTCAAATTACTCCAGACTTAAGAACAAAAAATCAAAAATAGAAGAAGATGATTGAAACAAATTTTCCTTCTATTTTCTTTTTTTTTTCGCTGGTAAAAAACAGAAAAAATTAGACCCAAAATCTGAGGACTCTCCAGGCCCTCGAATATTTTTTCTTTGCCTCAAAACAGCAGGACAACCCCCAATATATAGAAAAAATCTCTCTCATGAAAAAAAATCTTACCCCTTCTAGAGAAATCTGAAATTCTATCTCTTGAAACGAGTAAAAGACAAGTGGAGGGAGTAGATTGAGTGTGACTCAATCCTACGCCTCCCATTCATCCTAATCTCGTCTTCAAATTTATTTCGGATTAGATGAGCGTGTGAGGGAGAAGGAGTAAGATTCGATTTGTACAAAATCCGTTATTTGTCAGGCCACGTGGAAGGGAATGAGAGGAGAGACCATGTGATGGTTAGAGGGGAATTTTCCGGTGAATATGGGCGGTGGTGGCGCGACAGAAGGTGGAGGAGGAGTGAGGGAGTCGTTTGGGAGATGGGGGAAATTAGGGTTAGGTTTGGGGATGGTTATAAGAAAGGTTTTATATGATGTGGGGAAGGAACTTAAGCCATTGGGTGAGGAAGAATAGATGACTGAGATTAAAAAGGTATTTGGGCGGGTCAACTGGGTCGGCCATGTTAGACCGGGTAGGGTTTTTGGGCTTTGAGTGGTTTGGGCCAGATTTTTGGTATAATAACAACCCAAATTTGAATTAACACCCCCTCTTTCAAATTCTCTTCTTATTTTCATTTTTTTTCTTTTTTCTTTTAATTAAAAATCCTAAATTAATGTAAAGAGTGAAACTAACTAGTTATGTTATTATAATAATTATAAAAATTACTTGATCCTAAATCAAAAGAGAAAAATCAATAATCTAAAAATTAAAAGGTAAAAATGTAAAATGAGCTATTTTTTGTGATTTTTATTTTTAATAATTCAAATAATTAACTAATTAATCCTAACAATGTAAAAACAAAACATAAATGCAATGCATGGTATTTTTTACATTTTTTATGATTTTAATAAAAATTAAACGTGCACAGTAATGCAAGCAATTAATAAAAATCCTACCTAAAATCCTATAAAATGGCAAATAATTGAAAAAAAAACTATTTTCTTGGATTTTATAGGAGTATTTGACATAGGGCAAAAATCACGTGCTCACAATATAAATGATAGACATAAATCATGGACAACCAACAATAAAAAATGATGGCATGAACATACATAACATGGGATAACTTGCCAATCAAGAGACTACATATAATGTACGAGCTGCCACGCTATCATGAAAGACTATACAACAAAAATCAGTCGACAAGGCATACCAAACTATACATGAGTCAACACATGTCTATGAGCCTCTAAAGGAATATAGGTGCTGCAACATTGCCAGAACAGGGCCTCGACATACCCATAATGTCTATAACAAAAATGCATATTAAGACCACGACAAGTCCGGAGAAGGGATCCTGCCAATAACCGCTGAATTGGCAGCCTACTGTTGTGGGGGAGCTGCGTCTACCTGTCTATCGGGACCTGCAGCACGACATGTAGCATCCACAAATAAAAAGGACGTCAGTACGAATAAAGTATTGAGTATGAAGGCATGAAAGCATAAGTATGAATAGTAATGTAAATAAGGATAAATAATATACAATCTTTAACATTTGGGTACCTCTGAGGGCTACTGACATGAAATGCATGATACATATGTATATATACATAAACTTTTAAGGCATACGCCTCTGTGGGAATCATAATCATTATATCGTACCCGGCCGTAATAGGCTTGGTAAAAACGTACCCGGCCATCATAAGGTTGGGTAGAATCATACCCGACCACGTAAAGCTCGGTAAAACCCAAATTATCAGTGATTTCACAATAGGTGCCATACCCAACCGTTTAAAGCGCGGCTCGGTAGAGTAAAATAGATACATATATATAGAATGCATGCTGGACTCCATGGAATAATATTCTGAACCTTTCAGAGTGACGTAAGGTCGGTATCTTCTGTACACATTATTAGGACTAACTCTTCATCATGAATCTTATATGAATCAGGAAGTACCAACAACATTTATAACATAATAATAAGAACAACAACATCAACATTAATCGCTCCATAAGAAGGGAAACAATATAAGTATTGCTAGCTTCTAAGAGTAGAGTATCTTTGGAAGCTCGTTCATTACATCATGTACAATCGGAGTCATGCAAAAGAAGGAAAGGGATAGCATCATATACCTTGTATATACTTACCAAACTCAAGCTATGCAATTTCATAACTTCTTAGTCTAAAATAAGAGAAATTACACTATCGTTATCATTTAGGCTTCGTAACTATTATGTATCGAACACAAACTATTTTACGAGGAAATGGACAGCACCTCCCCTATTTATATGACTTTCCACAAGTGAAAACAATCACTAAACAGCCCAAATAACAACAATATTAATCATATTGAGCCTCCTAAAACAGTCCACCAACCGACAATATTACTACCAAGCCTTTCGATATATATTTCACAAGTTCTAGCTTCAATGACTTAGCTGCAACTAGGATAATCTTAAATACATGTAGAATAAGAGGTTCCTTACCTTTAAATAGAAAGAACAGCTCAAATTTGACCTTAATTCTCCATGAAATATCCCTCCAATGGTGCCACAAGAACAAAGAAGCGAAACTAGCAATCAATAAGGGTTGTTTTCGGTACTAGAATCACTTTAGAAGACTTGAAATAACCAAGGGTTGATATTAAAAACTTGAGGGAGCATTTACAGAACATACAACCCTTAAAACAACCTCCCACATGAGCTGGAACAACACAAAAATAAGCAACAACAAGAAGAACAAGAAACTTACTAGCGCCACGGGATTCCCGACACTTGATTTGTGTTGTTTGCCCTTTATTTGGGTCTTGGATCATGAGAGAAACTTGAGAGGATGTTTTTAGGGTGTTAAGGTCTGAATATACTGAAAAAAAAACTTAAAACGGGTTGGAGGAATCATATATATATATATCCAAATGTCTTAAACCGCCTAAGTGGGCCCTATAGAGAGGTGCTTGGAGTGGTCTCGCAAAAATGTGAATATCTCTCTACTACGAGATCGTATCAATAAACAGTTTAATGAGTTGGAAACTAGACTCATAGATCTTCAATTGGTGAGAAGATCACCCCGTAATTCCAAGTAAATTTGGAGAAAAATTTAGTAACATTTGACCTAACGTTTTAGTAAAATTATGAACCTAAGTTGTGACAACTTTTGTCGACTTTTGTTCCATAACTCGTTTGACTTCAAGAATTATGATATGGATATTATATGATTCAAATACTTTAAAATATGACCTCTTGAGTATATTAAGAATCTCTAGGTTTACTCGAAAATACGGTTTACAACATCCTTGATTCGTTTAACTTCTAATACTTGTTAATCACCCTTATACACCGTTGTATCATACAAGACCAATAGGATTAACTTCTTATCATCTTAAATATAATATTTTCATGGATTTAAGTCGACTACCTTATGGCATGAACTAACGTACGTGAATATGGGTTGTAACACCCTCCCCTAGGAACATTCGTTCTCGAATGTACGGATTTATGGGGAGTCTAAATCGTCGTGGCTTCGAATGGAAATCTCCGGCCAAGTTTACCCTATAATATGGACACTAGCCAAACTCGCAAGCAGTCAAACCCAACTTATTGCCTCACAAGGCTACACAAAGCATTATGGATATGTATATTATCTGCATATCACCATTTGTATTAAGAAAGAGTATTCTAAAGTTATTGCTTAACTCATAGAGTTATTTCACCTTTGAATGTATCCTGCGTTCCACCAACATCCTTGTTATCTTCATTATAGAATAGGTAAGGGTACTTAGACTTCATCTCCTCTTTTGCAACCTATGTCATTTCTTCCAAATTATTGTTCCTCCATAATACTTTGACGAAAGCTACATCTTTTGTTCTCAACTTGGGGATTTATCGATCTAATATAGCCACTGGCACTTCTTCATATGTTATATCCTCTATAAATTGTACATATTTGATAGGGACGACTCGAGAAGGGTCTCCAATACATTTCCTCAACTTAGATACATTGAATACCGGATGGACAAATTCCAATTCAGATAGCAATTCTAACTCATAAGCAACCTGTCCAATTCATCGAAGAATTTTACACGGCTCGATATACCTTGGAATTAGCTTACCTTTCTTCCCGAAACGCATAACATTCTTCATTGGTGAGATCCTCAGGAAAACCCAATCACCAATCTCAAACTACAAATTACGACGTCGGACATCAGAATAAGACTTTTGCCTTCTTTGGGTCGTCGTCAATCGCTCTTGTATCACTTTCACCTTCTCAATAGCTTGGTGAATCCAATATGGCCCGTATAATTCTGTTTCACCGACTTCGAACCATCCAATTGGTGATCTACATCTCCTCCCGTATAGTGCCTCGTATGGGGCCATTTTAATACTGGAATGGTAGCTATTATTGTAGGCGAATTCTATGAGTGGAAGATGGTCATCCCAATTCCCCTTAAAATCTAGAACACATGCTCGTAGCATATCTTCAAGTGTCTGAATGGTTCATTCATCCTGTCCGTCAGTCTACGGATGAAATGCAGTGTTGAGATTCACTTGTGTGCCTAAACCCTTCTAGAAAGACCTCCAAAAGTTATCCATAAATTGAGCTCCTTGGTCTGATATAATAGATATCGGCACACCATGAAGCCTAACAATCTCCTTGATATACAACATCGCATAATCTTTAGCCGTGTAAGTTATTTTAACTAGCAGAAAATGGGCACATTTTGTAAGTCGATCAACTATCACCCAAATGGAGTCAAACTTATGATAAGAGTGAGGTAATCCAATAATGAGGTCCATAGTAATCACCTCCCATTTCCAGGTTGGAATCTCTATATTCTGAAGCAATCCACCATTTTTTGATATTCTATCTATACTTGTTGACAATTGGGACACTGGGCTACAAATTTTGTAATAGACTTCTTCGTGTTATCCTACCAACACTGCTCTTTGACATCATGATACATCTTTGTCGAGCAAGGATGGATGGAATATCGGGATTGATGAATCTCATTCATAATCTTCTCTTGCAACCCTACCACATTAGGCACATATAATCGGCCTTGGTATCTCAGTGCCCCATCTCCTCCGATCTTAAACGCCGTAAGTTTACACTGCTGAATGCTCTCTCTCAATCGTACTAAGATAGGATCTTCTTATTGCCGTGTTTTTACCTCGACAACCAAAGATGATTCTGATGTATTATGTACAGTAACACCTCCGCCATCAGAATCTAACAATCTGATTCTCATATTGGCTAGCTGCTGAAGCTCTTTACTCAACCCCTGTCTATCTGCCTCAATGTGTACTAAGCTTCCCATTGACTTACGACTGAGAGTGTCTGCCACAATATTGGCTTTACCAGGATGGTACAATATCTCGACATCATAATATTTTAGTAATTCAAGCCACCTATGTTGCATCAAATTGAACTCCTTCTGCTTGAGGTGTATTGTAAACACTTGTGATCAGTGTAGATGTCAACATGGACACTATATAAGTAGTGTCACCATATCTTCAAAGCATTTATTACTACAGCCAATTCCAAATCATGGGTCGGGTAATTATTTTCATGCTTCTTCAATTGTCTTGATCATAAGTGATCACTTTCCCATGTTACCTCAATACACACCCCAAACCTATACCTGAGGCATCACAATATAGCACATAACCTTTTGTTCCTTCAGAGAGAGTGAGCACTAGTGCGGATGTCATTCGATTCTTCAGCTCCTGAAAACTACGTTCACAATCGTCAGACAACTGGAACTTGGTAGCTTTTTATGTTAACTTAGTCGATGGTGTTGATATAGAAGAAAACCCTTCTACAAACCGCCTTTAATATCCTGCTAGCCCTAGGAAGCTGCGGACTTCTAATGGTGTTATAGGTCTCGACCAATTTTTTACTGCATCGATCTTTTGAGTGTCGATACTAATACCTCGTCAGATATCACATGGACAAGGAATGCTACTAAGTTCATCCAGAATTCACATTTGGAGAGCTTAGCATATAACTTACGATCCTGAAGTGTCTCTAATACTATCCACAAGTGGCCCGCATGTTCCGCCTCCGAACGAGAATACACCAGAATGTCATCAATGAATACAATCATGAACACATCAAGTTAGGGCATGGATACAGTATTCATGAGATCCATAAAAGCTGCTGGGGCATTTGATAGCCCAAACAACATCACCAAAAACTCAAAGTGACCATATCTTGTTCGAAAGGGCTTCTATGGAATATCCTTCTCCTTATCCCTCACTCGATGATACCCTGAACGTAAGTCAATCTTGGAGAAATACTTGGCACCCTGGAGTTGGTCAAACAGGTCGTCAATCCTTGAAAGTGCATATTTGTTCTTTATAGCAAACTTATTCAACTGTCGATAATCAATACACATCCTTAACGACTCGTCTTTCTTCCGCAAGAACAAAACTGGTGCACCCCAAGATGAAGCGTTAGGCCTAATAAATCCCTTATCTAGTAAGTCCTTCAATTGCGCCTTCAACTCTTGCAACTCTGCCGGGGCCATTCTATATGGAGGGATAGAGATCGGTTGAGTGACAGGCAATACATCAATGCTAAACTCAATCTCCCTTTTACGAGGAAGGTATGGGAGTTCATCAGGGAAAACATCTGGAAATTCATTGACCGCAGAGATTGATTGTAGAGTAGGCGGCTTCAACTCCGCATCCCTAACGCGAACGAGATGATAAATGTAACCTTTTGAGAACATTTTCCTTACCTTAAGATAGGAAATAAACCTACCTTTCGGTGTAGCAATGTTCCCCTTCCATTCAATGACAGGTTCACTAGGAAACTGAAACGTAAACATCTTCGTACGATAGTCAACATTTGCATAGCATGAGGCCAATTAGTCCATTCCCATTATCACATTGAAATCAACTATTTCTAACTCAAATAAATTTGCCTAGGTTTGATGACTATAAATCATCACAATGCAACCTCTATATACCCTCCTAACAATCACAGAATCTTTATCAGAGTAGATACCGCAAGGGGTTTACTTATCAATTCAGGTTCAATGCCAGACTTCTTAGCCACAAAGGGTGTAACATATGATAATATAGATCCCAAATCAATCAACGCATATGCATCATAAGAAAACACAGACAATATACCTATAACAACATCTGGAGACTACTCGAGATCTTGTCGACCTACTAGAGCATAGGTTTGATTTTGAGCACCACTCGAACTCAGCACTGCATCTCTACCTCTACCACGACCTATCAACTACTAAAAACCCCATGTTGGAGGTCGGATTGATGAGGAAAAACCAGACACAAATCTAGTCGACTGAGCCATACCACCACCTCCTCTATTAGGACAATCCCACATCAAATGGCCACGTTGTCTGCAAGAATAGCACGCATCAGAACCTCGACGGCACAGTCCAAAGTGGGTCTTGCCGCACTGATCACAATGTGGTATTGGGGGTCTCGTCTGACTAGTATCCCTGTGATGTTGCAAGCCTGATGCCCGCAAACTGTTATCTATACCATAATAGGTAAATCAATCATATCAAGGCCTCTAAAACTGTGGAGGAGCACTAGCTACAAGTGGCGCCGAACTCCTCAAAGACTGGGGCCTGACGCTACCTCTTAAGTCATTAGAATACCCTGCAAATCTCGCCCTCTTATGCTGGACCCTATCTGCCCTCTGTTGGTGCTTATGATCCTATAGGGCTGGGCATAAGCCTGAATACATGAAATATCCATGCCCTCCACCAAGGAGGTTGTCATGCACTCATTTATCAGATGTGGTCCCAACCCATTCACGAACCGATGGATCCTATCACTTATCTCGGCCACCATACGGGGATCATACCTTGTTAAAGAATCAAACTGCATACTATACTCTCGCACACTCATATTACCTTATCGAAGGCTCAAGAACTTATCAGCTCTAGCTCGTCGTATCTCAACTAGCAAGTAGTGATGAAGAAAGGCTTCAAAAAATTCCTTCTACACATCTAGAGGAGCGTTCGGACCCCTGGATCTCTCCCAACTATCATACTAGAAAACTGCTAAATCTCGTAACCAATAAGAAGCCAACTCTACTGCCTCTGTATCACTAACATGCATAACCTGCAGTGTACGATGAAGCTGATCAATAAAAGTCTGCGGGTCCTCCTTAGTGTCCAATCCGGTAAACACTAGAGGGTCTAGATTAATAAATTAACGAACTCTCATACTAGCCGGTTTATCAAAAACACTGGTATTCTGCCTCTGAGCCTGAGCAACTACCAAGCTAGTCAATAACCGCACTGCACTCGGCATATCCTAGTATGTAGTTCCATATGGCGGAACTGGTGGTGCTGGGTGCCTCCCAATATCCTCTAGAGGAGACGGGGTAGATGAGGTATGAGACGACATCTCACTTTGAGCCTCATTTTGGCCTGCTCTGGCTTGAGGCACCTGACTGGTACCCTCTCCCGTAGCTGTATCAAGTCGTCTACTAATCGCTTGCTTCCTAGTCGAAGGCATCACAAAAAGAAAACAAGATGCATATTAGAGACGAACACTTATGACTCAACTCTATGCACGATCTAGATTCAGGAAGAGGGTAAAAACCCTAGATGTCATGTAGCCTCCTGATTATAAATGTGGCGCGCTACACAACCATAATCAAGACTCTACTAGACACAACTTATAGATAACCCCTATGATACACTTGCTCTGATTCCAATTTTGTCATGACCCAAACTGGAGGGCCATGACTAGCACCTGGCCATACTTGCCGAGCACCAATGTACATTATATCTAACCTTCTTTATTATCTTTTAGGGCCGATGAGATCAATATAAGTGATAAACATGAATCATGGACAACCAACAATAAAAGATGATGTCATGAACATACATAACATGGGATAACTTGACAATCAAGAGACTACATATAAGGTACGAGCTACCTCGCTATCATGAAAGACTATACAACAAAAATCAGCCGACAAGGCATACGAAACTATACATGAGTCGACACTTGTCTATGAGCCTCTAAAGGAACATAAGTGCTGCAACATTTCCGGAATAGGGCCACAACATATCCATAATGTCTATAACAAAAATGCATACCAAGACCACATCAAGTTCGGAGAAGGGATCTAGCCAATAGCCGCTGAACTGGGAAGCCTACTGTCGTGGGGGAGCTGCGTCTACCCGTGTATCAGGACCTACAGCATGACATGCAGCGTCCACAAATAAAAAAGACGTCAATACGAATAAAGTACTGAGTTTGAAGACAGGAAAGCATAAGTATGAACTGTAATGTAAACAGGGATAGAAAATAAACATCCTGTAACATCCGGGTACCTCTGAGGGATACTAATATGAAATGCATGATATATATGTATATATACATAAACTTTTAAAACATACGCCTCTATGGTCATCAGTATCCTCTGTATACCTTATTAGGACTAACTCTTCATCATGAATATTATAAGAATTAGGAATTACCAATAACATTGATAACATAAGAATAAGAGAAGCAACATCAACATCAATCGTTCCATAAAAAGGGAAACAATGTAAGTACTGCTAGCTTCTTATAGTAGAGTATCTTTGGAAGCTAGTTCATTACATCATGTACAATTGGTGTCGTGAAAAAGAAGGAAAGGGATAGCCCCACATACCTTGTACATACTTCCCAACCTCAATCTATGCAACTTCACAACTTCTTAGTCTACAATAAGAGAAATGACACTATCGTTATCGTTTAGGCGTCGTAACTATTATGTATCGAACACAACCTATTTTACGAGGAAACGGACATCACCTCTCCTATTTATATGACTTCCCACAATAAAAACAATCACCAAGCAGCCCAATAAACATTAATATTAATCATATTGAGCCTCCCAAAACAGTCCTCCAACCAACAACATTACTACCAAGCCTTTCGATATATATTTCACAAGTTCTAGCTTCAATGACTTAGCCGCGACTTGGATAATCTTAAATACATGTAGAATAAGAGGTTCCTTACCTTTAAACAGAAAGAAAAATTCAAATTTTACCTTAATTCTCCACGAAATATCCCTCCAATGGTGCCACAAGATCAAAGAAGCGAAACTAGTAATCAATTAGGGTTTTTTTCGGCACTAGAATCACTTTAGAAGACTTGAAATTACCTAGGGTTGATACTAAAAACATGAGGGAGCATTTACAGAACTTAAACCCCTTAAAAAACCTCCTGCACGAGTTGGAACAACACAAAAATAAGCAATAACAAGAAGAACAAGAAACTTACTAGCGCCACAGAATTCTCAACACTTGATTTGTGTTGTTTACCCTTTGCTTGGGTCTTGGATCATGAGAGAAACTTGAGAGGATGTTTTTAGGGTTCTAAGGTCTGAATATACTGAAAATAAATGTCTTAAAATTTGTTGGAGGCATCATATATACATACATACATACATACATATACATATACATATATATATATATATATATATATATATATATATATACAAATGTCTTAAACCGCCTAAGTAGGCCCCACAGAGAGGTGCTTAGAGCGGTCTCGCAAAAATGTGAATATCTTTCTACTCCGAGATCGTATCGACGAACGGTTTAATGAGTTGGAAACTAGACTCGTAGATATTCAATTTGGTGGCTATATCATCCCCTAATTCCAAACAAATTGGGAGAAAATCTTAGTAACATTTGACCTAATATTTAAGTAAAATTATGAACCTAAGTTGCGACAACTTTTGTCGACTTTTGTTCCATAAATCGTTTGACTTCAAGACTTATGATACAGATACTATATGATTCAAATACCATAAAACAAGACCTATGGGTTCAATCACATCATAATAAAATTTTCTTCCTCCTCTATGGTCAAGAACTGGGGCAAGTTTCAAGTTTTCATAATTCTCATTACGTCAACGATCGCCAAGAAATGTATCGCCAGGAGTACACGTTTAAACTAGGGAATAATTTTGAGAAGGTCCTTAAAATTCCTAGTTAAGAAGCTCGCAATGTCTCAAAG
Source organism: Nicotiana sylvestris (assembly GCF_000393655.2). Classification (NCBI taxonomy): domain Eukaryota; kingdom Viridiplantae; phylum Streptophyta; class Magnoliopsida; order Solanales; family Solanaceae; genus Nicotiana; species Nicotiana sylvestris. The sequence goes on from NC_091059.1 coordinate 24,119,063, forward strand.
CGTTCCACAGTCGATGGTTCAACAAAATTATTTGCTTTTATGCATCATCGCATATTTTGAACAACTGCATTCCTTACAAGTAATTTATCACAAATGCATATTTTCGAAAATAGACATATGCTACCCAGGGTGACTCAAACAAGACGTCAAGACAAGGAGCAAAGGATAAATGAGGAATCAAAATCATGGACCAACCTTTCCCCCAAATACTCATGATTTTTCTTTGGATGCAGGCATAACAGACATAACAAGCACGTCTACGAATATATAACAAGATTGTTATCTTTACATCGGTAGAAGTCACCAGGCACAAGCGCATCAAGCTAAGAACCACTTTTATTTCTCATATTTAATCTTCACTTTCCTCTGCATAGGGCTAAGCACTTCCCTCATAGGACTAAACACTGCCCTCACAAGGCTAATCACTACCATCGCTATATTGTATATGGCTAAGCATTGCCCTCATTATTGTATAAGGCTATATTCAGCCTTTATTTGCATGGGTCTAGGCACTATCTCCATTACATTGCATGATGCTAAGCTCTTCCTCTATAATTTCATAAGGCAACATGCGACCTTTCTTTGCATGAGACTAAACACTGTCTCCATTACTTTACATGAAGCTAAGCTCTGCCTTCATTATTGTATAAGTCTAAACGATGCCTTTCTCTGCATAGGGAAGCATTGCCCTCATTCTTTGCATGAGGCTAAGCATTGCATCCACTATTACACAATGCTAAGCACTTCTTTCATCAGCATGAGGCTAAGCGCTATCTCTATTAAATGGCACGAGGCTAAGCACTACCTCCATTATTGCATAAGGCTAAACACTTCCTTCCTCTACATGAGACTAAGCATTGTATCCATTACATTGCATGAGGCTAAGCACTGCCTCCATTATCGCATAAGGCTAACCACTTCCTTTATCTGCATAGGGCAAAACACTGCCCTCATTACATCGCCTAATACTAAGCACTGTCTCCAGTGCTTAGTATTAGACTAAGCATAAGGCTAAACACCTTGTCTCGCTCTCAGATATGACTAAGCATAATCTGCTCCCTCTATCAAGTGATCAATATTGTCGCATCTTTGCATTTCATGGCTGAAACATTGCCACATTCTCCGAAGGCGTGATAGTCTAATGGCATCATCCTTATAGCCCGAAGACATCATGCCATGTCCTGAAGATCTCTCAAAACTGTATATCATTATTCAAAGGTGTCATAGTGCAGAGGCACCATCCTCATGGCCCGAGGACACCTTTTGATGGCCTGCAAATCCCTTATTATATGCTGCATGGCTCGTGATGTCATGGTCTGAGGACATCATCCTCATCATCCAAAGACAACACTCATGGTCCGAAGAGAATTTGCATCATGTTTAAATTTCCGCAATAGCCCCATGTATATTGTGTGCATTGTTTTTTAAGTTTTGCAAGTAACCGGGAGGTAACCGTTCAACAAACGGGAGAAATTCTCGCTCCTGTTTCCATTCACAATGTTCACATTCTTTGCTTGTTTCAAACATAACCAATGATCGGCAATTAATTACTCTTTCTTCCGTAACTTCCCAAACATTTATCGCAAATATCAGTAACGTCCAATGTCGCATTCATAGCTCCACGTAAAATCAACTGTTACTCATGAGGTCATTTTTCGAAATACACGACCACTCTTATAACAACTCCATCGGTTTTGTTCGCCGTTGGATCTCGAACTACACATGGGCTGATTTCTGTAATGCCAGGGATATGTAGGCAACTCAAGAACCAGGGTCCGTCCCCCATTTTTTCAAACACACGTCATCCTTGCTCATTTCGGATAAAATTGGTCATCATTTTCTTTATCCGACAACTCCTTTATCATTCCCGGGTAAAGAGGGGCAGCTATTGATACCTAATTTAGCCCTCATGTTTATAAGTATTCCATATACTTTCAAAATATCACTTTGTACTATTACCCAATTTACAGGGGTTATATAAGTAATTTCTATAATTTTTAAAGCTTTAAATTTAATTTTTCTTGCATATAAATTATTCAAATATTTATTAATAATCCCTTTAAATTATCTTGGGATGATTTAATCAACCAAATTAATTATTTTCACCGATATGCATATTTTATAATATTTAAATTATTTTTTAAATGTAATTTGTATTTTTGTCCGATTTAAATTTTTTTTGCATTAATAGCCTATACTTTATAATTAATTGTATTTATTATTTTATTCTGGGTCAAAATAAAGTTTTATATATTTTCAACCTTAAGTCATTATTTTACAATACGTATTTACTTAAATAATATTTTTTTCCTTATTCAGCTATATTAAATTTATTTTTCTTAATTTCTTTGTTTTTAAAATCTGGCCCAAAAACAGGCAAAAATTTGGACCAAAGCTGGCCCAAACCGTTAAGACCAAATCATCCCACCTCTCAACAGCCCAACAAAACACCCCTTTATTAAAGTCGCTCACGACCCTATTTTTTAAATTCTGGTCGTCGATCTCTCAAGATCAACGACTCACGATCACTCTATCCCTTTAAACAACAAAACCCCAAACCCTAATACCCATTTCTCAAAGACGGCCGCCCTTAAACATTCTCCCTCTCCCTTCTTCGGAAATCCTATTGCCCTCTCCCAATCTTCTCCAAATCCGATCAAATCATGGATTCCTTCCATGATTCACTTACCTTATGTGTTCTGCCTCGTGGTTACTTACACGACTACGGTGTTACTTGTTACTTGCCCATTTATGGCAAGTACCGGTCTCCAAATCAAGGGAAATCAGCTTCACTCTTCAAGATTTGGACAATATTTCGTCTGTATACGTTCATAGCAAGGCTATGAGGGGCCGATTCACCAAGATCATTGGCTAGTTTTCGATTCTTGTCAAACTAGGGTTTACCTGGTTTCTTCTCCCAATCCGATTCTAAATTGATTTTTGCATGTTCTTCGTTCATTGTTTTAGTTCGATTGATTATTTTGCCTTACTTGTGTGTTAATTTTTTACTATTATATAAAATCCCTTCCAGTTTCCCCTCTAAGATGTAAATACTGCCACCACTACTATTATTCTCTCAACTCTCACTCTTCTATACTTTCTGTACTCTTGGATGTGGCCGGTTAAAAGCCTAGGCTGCCAGAATCCTCTCTATCGACAATCCTAGTGTGAGCACTGTTTGGAGAACATTTGAGGCTCCTGTGAACTCTGACGTATTTGGGTTTGGGGTCTCATTTGTTCTTTATTTGCTACTGATTCTCAATTTATTGTTGACACCTAGTTTTCTCCTTTATTTGTTTGTTAAATCTGCAAGCTCGTAAGTGTTCAAACTCCCGCAATTATATTTCTTCCCTGTTTGTGTTCATGTTCTGAATATCCCTATTATTGGGACTTTTTCAAAGCCAATATGATATTGTGCCGACCTTTCTTTGAGTTTCTCATGTAATACTTCACCCGACCTTGTATAAGTTATCATTTGTTCAATCAGTGTGGTCAATTTAGATAATTTCTGAGTTGTGATACTTGTTCGAAGTTGTTATGTATATGTATGCTTAATATCCTAAATTGACTATTTAATACTGCATCCTTTTCATGTCTCAATCTGAATAATTGTAGTGAAACTCCAAGGAAATTATTGCATGCCTAGAATTTGCTTTAATAAGTCCCCCTCAACTGAATCCTTTATATGGGATATACTAATTTCCTTATCTACATGAACCCTATTGTTGTCTCAATGCTTTAACCAAACGCGTCGCTTTGTTATTGAAAAATTTAATGTGGTGTTTGGTAAATCTTGCACTCTTTAGTATTTCCTAGGCTTCTAGTTGAGTCCCAATATACTTAGTTTCTATTATTATGCACGTCTGACTGGCTTAAGTTCTAGATTTGGTCTGTTCTATTTGACGTCAAGTTGATATGTCTTCCTACCATGATATCTTTGGACATGGGAATCTTTTTTATATACTCAGCATGATTAGGATTTTTATTGACTGTTATAGATGATGCCTTCTTGCCTGTTTACTATGTGTAGTTGCCATTCTCTGACTATGACTCTATTAGACCCTCATTACTTAAATTCATATCTTTAAAATCCATTTTGCACTAATTCTGGATCATGCTCTACTCTAAGCTCACTCTCGAAAGCTTAGCATGTTCATCTTCTATGTGTCTGGTATGCTTACCCTATTAATGTTATGTCTCCTCAGCTCTCCTAATGTTATGTTTATGCTCAGCATACTATCACCTGCTGAATGATTGAACCTATGTTGTTAGTTTTCCATATTGAAATTAAGCCCTACTGATTCTCCTAGTTCTCATGTTCTCCATTTAATCAATTCTGTCACTCTTGTTTCTAAAATGCAAATATTTTTTCTCGTAAAGCCTGCCTACTTGGGAGCTGCTGTCAGTAGGTATCAGAATCATTTAAGTAATTTTCATGTGTGGCTCGATAGTTTATGAAGTTAGATTGTTAATCCGCAATATGCTGAGTAAGTAGGACTTATATATGGACTTGATATGGGTCCATGTGTGGGCATGAGTCATGCATTCTAAACATTATAATGTTTCAGTTGAATTTGGGTTCGATCCCCTACTCGTGTAAAAGATAAGCCTATTAAAGGCCCGGGCAGTACTGGATTATCTCTTCTTGGGCATGCGATATTTTTTGGGCCCATAGTCATTTAAATTTTTTAATGTTTGAGATTATTATTTCTTATTGGGTCTGTAGTAATTTGTAAACAACAGTTGGGGAGTTAGTGAAATAGGGGAAGCATGTATACTTTAATTTTCGCCTAAATGGGTAGAAAACTTGTCCATAGGGCTTATTTGCTTTGTTTGGTATTTGTTTGACGTGCTTTAATTCTACACACTAATAGAAATCATGCCGATAGAAAATCAAACAGTTCACTTACTTAACGTGCCTAATATCGTATATTATCAAGAGCATGATTGTTTGAGTAAATGCTTTACTTTCTCCCATTTCTACTTCTATGCGCTATTAGACAATATGCTCATAGGAATCAAGCGTCAATAACTATTTGTTTAGTCGTGTACTTGAAATATGATTATTAGACAACATGTCTATAGGCTCGCACTAATACATGGATTTGCTAACTCTCATCTATATACCATGTCTATAGGGCTTTAATTAATTAACTAATCAACTGCTTCTGTCATTCCTATTACAAATCCCACCTAGACAACATGTCTATAGGAATATGCATAACGAATCTATGATTTAATGCCAATTATTAAAAAGCTTCCTATAAGACAATGTTATTTGCTTAGAAAGCATTCCAATAGGATCCAACATTGGTAATTCTGAGTTTTAAATTGATTTTACTGCCCCATTGCGCAAATCACTTAGCGATCATGTCTATATGTTTTATAATACATGTAATCTATAAATTCGATAGTCTAAAATTGCACCATACCTGTAGGTCATTATAAACTAGGATCACATAGAAGCCTTTTCTATAGGACTTACCGACTCTAATATGCCTTGATTCTGAAACTGCCAACTGCCTAATATAAAATCTGCTCGCGTGCTTTTGTTCTTATGCGTGGAGGCTAACTTGAGCCATGTGTTGTATTTATGTGTAGTCTTACATTTTTTGAATGTACACTTAGTTTTATCATTTTGAGCACCCTAAATAAAGTCTAGAATCATCAAAATAGTAGGTTCAATGCCTCCCGGATCGTAGGCATGGGACGGGTAGTGAACCTATAGGGAAAAGTTTAGAATTGTACTACATCACTTTAGGTAAACATCTTTAAAAAAGTAATTAGATAGCATGAGATGATAGACTGTGCCTACTGAATAATATGAGCAAACCCTACCCTAAGGGAGTTGCGAAGTATCATTTATGTTGCACGGGATGATCTTTTAGGCTAAAAAATATAGGATCCCTCCCCCTATATGTTGTACTGATCATTTATATATAGTTTATTTCCTTCGAATGTGTGATTTTTCTTTACACTTGTTTTACATCGTAGTTTAACTTTTAAATTCCATGTCTTCCTTCACTTACATGATCACATGGGACAATTATATCTTATAATCCCACATAGCGTTAATTTCGACCAAGAAACACAATTGTGGACCTCGAAGAGTGCCTAACACCTTTTCTTCGAGGTAATTTGAGCCCTTACTCGATCTTTGGTGACACGGACTAGTTAAAATAGAGTTATTTGCAAATAGGTGCCCTAATGCACCTTAAAATCGTTAGGTGACGACTGTTCTCTTTTAATACCTATATAAAAGAGTTGTCACATATCGAAACCCGATTTTGCGAGAAAATAGGCGCGACATAAGACCTCGAGTAAGTCCTCATAATAATTTGGGATTCGTTGGTGCGTTTAGATTGGGTCCCGAGGAGCTCGAGTGAGTTTTGGATGAGCTTCGGATCATTTTGGCTTCTGTTTTGATGTTTTCGCACCTGCAAGGTCAGAATCGCAGGTGTAAGTCTGCAAATGTGGAAAGGTTTTTTATGGACGGTTGGTTGCAAATGCGGAGATGGGAGGGAGGCATCTTGGTCCGCAGATACAAAGAACCATGCGCAAATGTGATGGTACGCAAAAGCAAAATCTTGGGACTTAAGTTGATTCCACATCTAAGATGGTTTTCCCGCAAATGTGGTGTAGCATAAGCAACTTATGGATGGTAGAAGTAAAAATGCTAGGCTGTCACGATCCAAATTTCGACCTGTCGTGATGGAGCGTATCATAGTACTAGGCAAGTCAACATCTCACACATACCAACATTTTAAAAACTGAAATATGCAGAATTATTATTAAATAATTAAGAATTTCACAAAAATACTGGATATGAACTCGAAACTCAATACAAAATCCTCCCAATTGATTTGGGTGTCACGGAGTACATGTGCATCTAAATATCAATACAGTCTAACTAATAGGACACTGTCTCAGAAAGTAGAATAGTAAAAAATATAAGACAAGAAGATATGGGAGGAAAGTCAAGGTCCTTGGACGCCAAGACAACTACCTCGATGATCTCTGAATTGATGGAATGTCAGGAATCAACAACTGCAGTGCCTGGAAATACCTGGATCTACACACGAAGTGCAGGGTGTAGCATGAGTGCAACCAACTCAATATGTAACAAGTCTAACCTGTGGTCTGAAAGCAGTGATGAGCTCTAACGATATAGTAAACATACAAAATATGAAATGAGGAATGCGACTGAGTACATAACTATATTTAATAAAATAACTCAACTGCAAAGAACGACCATCCTAGGTCCCACTAATGTAAGCATATGGCCTAAACATGATTTCCTAGCATGAATCACAACTCAGGTGCTCTAACACATAGAGTACAATAAGAATATCTAGATAAAATGACTATGCATTTCGAGTGAATTGACAAATTCACAACTTCTACGGTGCACGCCAACATGCCTACCACCTAGCATGTGCGTCACCTCAACATCAATCACATAGCACATAATTTGTGGTTTCATGCCCTCATAACCAAGTTTAGAAGTGTTACTTACCTCAATCCGTGCAAATATCTACTTCAATAGGCCCTTGACTCGCGAAACGGCCTCTAAATGCCTCGAATATAGCCACAAACAATTCGATACAATCAACACGAGAAAAAGGAATAAATTCTATAAGAAAACACTAAGTTCTGAATCAAATTCAAAAGTCGACAAAAGCCAGCCCTCGGGCTCACGTTTAGGAATCCAGTAAAAGTCACAAGATCCAGAAGCCCATTCAACCACGAGTCCAACCATACCAAATTCACCAGAAGCCCATTCAACCACGAGTCCAACCATACCAAATTCACCACAATCCCATACCAAATCGACACCCAATACAATTTAGATGGGAAAATCAATGGGGAAACACAATTATTGAATAAATCATACCACAAGTGACTTACCTCAAGAAATCCCCTGAAAATCCTTTAAAATATCGCCAAATCTCGATCTTGAAATGTTTAAAATGGTGAAAATCTAGAACCCTCATCTTTGAATAATCTGCCTAGTCTTTCTTCACATGCGGCAACTTAACCACATCTGTGGTGTCGCGGAAGCGATCCTTATCCTAAATTTATAGTTCTCTCCGCTCCTACGGGCCATAAAAGCGCACCTGCGGACTCGCTTCTGCAAGCCACACTACTGCTATTGTGGACTCAGCCCCTATCTCCATTTCGCTTTTGTGCTCACTTCTTCATCGCCGGTGCGGGCAAGCTCTTCGCACCTGCGAGAACTACCCCAGCTCTACTCTTGGCCACTTCTGGGCAACATATCTCGCACCTGCGATCAAAGCTCCGCAGGTGTGATTACACTAGAAAACTCCCAGCTTCAACAATCATCCAAACTCCAAATTTGATCCGCTAATCATCCATAATCCACCTGAGCCCCCCCCCCCCAACCAATTGTACCAACAAGTCCTTAAAAATAATACGAACTTAGTCGAGCCCTCAAATCACATCAAACAACATCAAATACACGTATCACACTACAATTCAAGCCTATTGAAACTAAGGAATTCCAACTTCGAAAAACGACACTGGAACCTATCAAATCACGTCTAATTAATCCTAAATTTTGCACACAAGTCACAAATGACACGACGCAACTACTCCAACTCCCAGAATTCCAATCCAAGCCCAGTAACACCAAAGTCCACTCTCGGTCAAACTTATACTTTTCCAACACTTGCCATTTCAAGTCTAATTCAACTATAGACCTCCAAATCACAATCCAAACCGCTCCTAAGTCTAAAATCACCCATTAGAGCTAATGGAACCATCGAAATTCCAATCCGGAGTCGTTTACGCATAAGTTAACATCTGATAAAACTTTTAAACTTAAGCTTATAACCTTGAGACTAAGTGTCTCAGTTCATTCCAAAACCCCTCCGGACCCAAACCAACTACCTCAACAAGTCACATAACTAGTAGAAATCATAATATGAGCAGTAAATAGGGGAACGGGGCTACAACTCTCAAAATGACCGGCCAGGTCGTTACATCTGCCCCCTATTAAATAAATATTCGTCCTTGAACGGGTCTGGAAATGTAACTGGAGTCACAAATATGCATATATATCTGCTCCGTATCTCCCACTCGGTCACCCGAGTAGTCTCCTCAATTGGCTGACCTCTCCATTGTATCTTCACTGAAGCTATGTCCTTGACCTCAACTTTTGAACCTGCCGATCCAAAATGGCCATTGGCTCCACATCATAAGTCAATTCACCATCCAACTGAACCGTGATAAAATCCAAAATATGAGATTGATTGCCGACATACGTTCGGAGCATAGAAACATGAAATACTGGATGCACACCCGACAGACTAGGTGGAAAGGCAAGCTTGTAAGCCATCTCTCCAATCCCCTGAAGTACCTCAAACAACCTAATATACCGAGGGATCAACTTTACCTTCTTCCTGAATCTCATAACACCCTTCATGGGTGAAACCTTGAGCAGTACCTTCTCCCAAACCATGAAAGGACCATCACAAACCTTCCTATTGGCATAACTCTTCTGTCTAAACGGTACCTTGCGAAGCCGATCCTGAATCAATTTAATCTTGTCCAAAGCATCCTGAACTCAGTCAGTACCCAATAACCTAGCCTTACCCGACTCAAACAAACCCACTAGAGCCATACAAAGCCTCACCCGACACTGTCTCCCATACAAGCCCTCATACTGAGCCATCTGAACGCTCGATTGGAAGCTATTGTTGTAGGTAAACTCCATGAGTGGCAGAAACTGATCCCATGAACCCCGAAATCTATGACACAAACGCGTAGTATATCCATCAATATATGAATAGTGTGCTCAAACTGTCCATTCATGTGAGGGTGAAATGTTGTACTCAACTCGACCTGGGTGTCCAACTCACGCTGTACGGCTCTCCAAAAATGCAATGTAAATATGTCCCCCGATCTTAAATATGGACACTGCCACACCGTGAAGGCGAACAACCTCGCAGATGTAAATCTCAGCCAACTGCTTCGAAGAATAAGTAGTCCCAATTGGGATGAAGTGCATGGACTTGGTCAGTCGATCCAGAATTACCCAAATAGCATCAAACTCCCTCAATGTCTGTGGGAGCCCAACTACAAAAAACATGGTGATATTCTCCCATTTCTACTCTGGAATCTCTAGCCTCTGAAGTAATTTACCTGATATTTGATGCTCACACTTCATCCGCCGATAGTTAAGGCGCTGAACTACAAACCCCACTATATCCTTCTTCATTCTTCTCCACCAATAGTGCTGCCTCAAGTCATGGTACATCTTCACAGCACCGGGGTGAATTAAATACCCAAACTATGGGCCTCCTCGAGTATCAACTCGTGTAACCCATCTACATTTGGCACACAAATTCGACCCTACATCCTCAACTCCATCATCCCCGATAGTATAATCCTTGGCATCACCATGCTGAACCGTGTCCTTAAGAACAAGAAAATAAGGATCATCATACTGGCACTCTCTAATGCGATCATATAAGGAAGACCAAGAAACCATGAAAGCTAGAACCCAGCTAGGCTCTGAAACATCTAATATCACGAACTAGTTGGCCAAGGTTTGAACATCGACTGTAAGTGGTCTCTCACCAACAGGAATGAATGCAAGGCTACCTATACTCACCGCCTTTCTATTCAAGACACTGGCCACCACATTGGCCTTCCCGAGATGATACAGAATAGTAATATCATAGTCATTTAGCAGCTCCAACAATCTTCACTACCTCAAATTTAGATCCTTTTCTTTGAACAAGTGCTGGAGGCTCCGATGATCCGTAAATTCCTCATAAGACACACCATAGATATAATGCCTCCAAATCTTTAATGCATGAACTATGGCAGCCAACTCCAAGTCATGAACATGGTAGTTCTTCTCATGAGGCTTCAACTGATGCGAAGCATAAGAAATCACTCTACCCTCCGGCATCAAGATACACCCAATATCGATCCGAGAAGCATCACAATACACTGTATAAGATCTTGAAACTGAAGGAAAAACTAGAACTGGAGTTGTGGTCAAGGAAATCTTGAGCTTCTAAAAGCTCTCTTGACACTCATCTCACTATCAGAAAGTAGCACCGTTTTAGGTCAATTTGGTCAAAGGTGAAGCAATAGACGAGAAACCCTCCACGAAGTGACGATAATAACTAGCCAAGCTGAAAAGCTCCGAATCTCCAAAGTTGAGGACGGTCCGGGCCAACTTTGAACAACCTCTATCTTCTTCGGATCCACATTAATCCCCTCTATGGACACCACCTTCCACAAGAATGCCACTGAACTAAGCAAAAACTCACACTTGAAGAACTTGGCATAAAACTTCTCCACCCTCAATCGCTGCATTACAATCCTCAAATATTGGGCATGCTCTTCTTGGCTATGAAAGTATACCGGGATATCATCAATGAATACTATGACAAACGAGTCAAGATAAGGCTGAATACATTATTCATCAGATGCATGAATGTTGCTGGGGCATTGGTAAGACCAAAAGACATCACAATGAACTCATAATGACCATAACGGGTCCTAAATATTGTCTTTAGAATATCCGAGTATCGAATCTTCATCTGGTGATACCTAGACCTCAAATCAATCTTAAAGAACACCCTCACTCCCTAAAGCTGGTCAAATAGATCATCAATACACAACAAGGGATATTTGTTCTTGATTGTAACTTTGTTCAACTACCTATAATCGATGTGCATCCTCATAGTACCATACTTCTTCTTCACAAACAGAACCGGTGCACCCCAAGGCGACACAGTAGGCCTAATAAACATCTTATCATGAAGTTCCCCAGGCTGCTCTTTCAATTCCTTCAACTCAGCTGGTGACATATGATAAGGAGGAATAGAAATGGGCTGAGTGCTAGGCACCAAGTCAATACCAAAGTCAATATCCATGTCGGCCAGTATGTCCAGCAGGTCTGTAGGAAACACATCCGAAAAATCTCGCACCACCGGAACAGAATCAATAGTAGGAGTATCAGCACTGACATCCCTCACAAAGGCTAAGTAAGATAAAAACCCCTTCCCAACCATCAACTGGCTTTCAAATATGAAATCACTCTACTCGGTACATAGTCTAGAGAACCTCTCCAATCGATCCTTGGAAACCCTAGTATCGCCACTATCAAGGTCTTGGCATGACAATTATGAATAGCATGACATTGAGACAACCAATCCATACCTAAGGTCACATCGAAATCAATAATACTAATCAATAAGAGATCAACTCTAGTCTCCAATAGTCACTACATATGACCTATATAAACAATCCACAATAATAGTATCGCCCATCGGCGTAGATACATGAACAGATGAACTAAGGACTCATGGAGAATATCAAGATTTTTAGCAAAATATAATGATACATACGAATAAGTGGAACTAGAGTCAAATAATACGGATGCATCCCTGTGACATACTGAGATAATACCTGTAATCACTAAGTCTGAAGCAATGACATCTGGCCTGGCAGGAGTAGCATAGAATCAAGCGTGACTTGCACCTGATCGGCCTCCCTCTCTAGGGAGACCTCTATCTACCTGATCCCTAACCCGAGCTAGCTGGGCAGCTAGTGAAGTAACTGGTACTGAAGTCGTAACCTGACCCCTCTACTAAACTAGACCTCCCAAGAAGCAGGGACACTGCCTCCTAAAATGACCAAGCTCCACATACTCGTAGCAACCCCCATCTGACAATGGTGGTGGGGATTAGATTGGGCCCCGAGAACCAGGATACCGGCTAGTAGAACCTGGTACAAATAAACCCTGAACTAAAGGAGCACAGGATGAACTCTTAGCTAGAAGTGCACTAAGAGATGACTGACCCTGACGAGCACTACATGAACAATGACTGGATGATGCAACACGGTGAAGTGGACGAGCCATCTGAGCAGGCCTATAAAGACAACCCCTGTTGTGGCAGGACTGTCCTCCAGAAGGAACACCACTGAAACCACCAAAACTCGAGGCCTCTTGGCCTCCCTCTCCTTATGCTCCTAACTACAGACCATCTCTATTTGACAATCAATATCAGTCATCTCGTCAAAAGTAGCACCAGATACTCTCTCCCTGGTCATAAGCAACCGCAGCTGATATGTGATGCCATCAATGAACCTCCTAATCATATCCCTATCAGTGGAACCAACCAAACTGCATGATGAACCAACTCTAAAAATCTCATCCCATACTAGGTCACAGACATGACATCCTGACGAAGCTGCTCAAATGGTCTGCACAGCTCCTCCATGCGGGACTGCAGCACAAACTTCTCCAAGAAGAGAACGAAGAACTCATGCCATGTAAGTGGTGCTGCACCAACCGGCATGCGCCTCTTATAAGCCTCCCACCATCTGAAGGCAGCCCTAGTAAACTGAAAAGTAGTGAACGAGACCCCATTGATCTCCAAAATACCTATCGTGCAAAGAATCCCCTAGCACCTATCCAAGAAGCCCTACGCATACTCGACTCAGCCCCACCAAATTATGGAGGCTGAAGCCTCCCAAATATGTCTAGTCTCCTTTACTCATCATCAATCATAACGGGACCTACCTGGGCTTAAGCAGCTACAACTGGTTTGGCTGGTAGTACCCCCGGTGTCTAAATTACATGCATCACCTGCTCTAGAGTATGGGCGATGGGAGTTTGAGTACCTCCCTCGGCCTGAGAAGTAGCTGTTGTGGTTGGAACAAAGACCGCCTGAGAAAGGCTCATGCACATAGTCAAAATCTGAGCCAAAGCCTCCTGAAAGCTTGGAATCACAATATGCACAGCTGGTGCCTGAGCTGGCTCCATTGGCTCAACTGTATCTAGTACCTGCTCTTGAGCTTGAGCAACTGGTAGATTTGTAGGCGGTGCTCTAGCTGCTTTATGAGCTATACCTATGCCCTTACAGCAACCCTGATATCTTGTGGCCTTAGCCGGTGGTACAGGTGGTTATCTATCCTGACCGGTAACACGTGTCCTCACTATTTGTGAGAGAATAGAATAAAAAAAGTTTAGTTACTAGAATTAAAAAATCTGCACTTCAAGAATACAAGAATGTGAAGTTTTCTAAAGGTTTGGCAGCCTCTCGAAGATAAGTACAGACGTCTCTGTACCAATCTGCAAGACTCTACTAAACCTGCTCAAGACTCGTGAGACCTATGTAACCTAGGCTCTAATACCAACTTGTCACAACCCAAAGCTCGACATGTCGTGATGGCGCCTATCATAGTACAAGGCAAGCCGACATCTCACACATACCAATATTTCTAAAACTCTAATATGCATAAATGAGTTTAAATAATTAAGAATTTCACAAAAATATCGGATATGAACTTGAAACTGAATACAAAATTCTCCAAAAAGATCTAGGTGTCACAGAGTACATGAGCATCTATATATCAACATAGTCTAACCAATAGGACACTATCTAGGAAATTAGAGCAGTAAAAACCTGATTAAAAGATATAGGAGTATAATCAAGGTTTATGGATGCTAAGGCAGCTACCTCGATGATCTCCGAGTTGATGGAATGTTAGGAATCAGCAACCGCTGTGCCCGAAAACATATGGATATGCACACGAAGTGCAGGGTGTAGCGTGAGTAAAATCAACTCAATAAGTGTCTAACTTGTGGTCTTAAAGCAGTGATGAGCTCTAACAATATTGTAAAGATAAAAAATTTAGCAACGTAGAAAAATAGACATGCTTCCAGGTTCAACAATTAAGTTTAGCACAAGTTAATTATAGGCCAAGTGTGGCTGATAATATAAAAATTATATCTCTATATCTACATGACAAGGTGAATACCGTATGTGATGCATCAAGTTGTAATCCCAAGTACTCACTCTCTTAGAGCACTCAATCTACTCGTATCAAGTCCTCATTCTCCACACTAAGTCACTCAGCACTATATGTATAGCCATAAGTCTCGTTGATGCGTGCAACCCGATCCACAAATATATATACACCTTAAGGCTCGTTGCGGCGTGCAATCAAATCCATATATATATATAGCCATAAGGCTCGATACAGTGTGCAACCTGATCCACACACATACACACACACACACACACACACACACATATATATATATATATATATATATATACCCAACTCAGTTACTAACCTCTCTAGTCTCACGGGCTCACAACGCTCAAACTAAGAAACGCTAATCAATAGTGCCAGCATATGGCCTAAACATGATTTCCTAGTATGAATCACAACTTATGTTCTCTAACACATAGAATACAATAAGAATATCTAGATAAAATGACTATGCAATTCCAGGGAAGTGATAAATTCACAAGTTCTACGGTGCATGCCCACACGCGTGTCAACCAGCATGCGCATCACCTCAACATCGATCACATAGCACATGATTCGGGGTTTGATGCCCTCATTACCAAGTTTAGAAGTGTTACCTCAAACCATGTAAATCTCTACTTTAACACGCCCTTGGCTGACGAAATGGGCTCTGAATGCCCCGAGTCTAGCCACAAACAGTTCGATACATTCAACACAAGCAAAAGGAATCAATTCCATAAGAAAACACTATGTTCTAAATTAAATTCAAAAGTTGACTAAAAAACCAGCCCTCGGGCCCACATCTTGAAATCCAATAAAAGTCACAAAATTTGAAAGCCCATTCAACTACGAATCCAACCATACTAAATTCACCGCAATCCAACACCAAATTGACACCAAAATCCCCAATTTAAACTCTCAAAATCCCTAGCCTCAAACCCCCAAATTACTCCATAAAACTGCACAATCTAGGTGGGAAAGTCAATGGGAAAATACATTTATTGAAAAAATTTGACAACAAGTGACTTACCCCAAGAAATCCTCCAAAAATCCTCACAAAAATTGCCAAATCCCGATCTTGAAATATTTAAAATGGTAAAAATCTCGGAACCCTCGTCTTTAAATAATGTGCGCAGGCTTTCCACACCTACGATGACTTAACCGCATCTGTGGTGTCATGGAAGCGATCCTTCTCCCACTTCTATGGTTCCCTCCGCTCCTACGGTCCCTAAAAGTTCACCTGCGGACTCGCTTCTACGAGCCACACTACCACTTCTGCGGACTTAGCCCCCATCTCCACTTCCGCTTCTGCGCTCACTTCTTTGCACCTATGACTTCGCAGGTGTGGGCAAGCTCTTTCCACCTACAAGCACTGCCCAACTCCACTCTTAACCGCTTCTATGCAACACAGCTCGCACCTGCAATCAATGCTCTGCAAGTGCGATTACACCTACAGAATCTCAAGTTCAGCAATCATCCAAACTCCAAATTCGATCTGTTAACCATCCGAACTCTACTCAAGCCCCACCCCACCCACCCCCCCCCGGATCTCAACCAATTATACCAACAAGTCCTAAAATATGATACGAACTTAGTCGAGCCCTCAAATCACATCAAACGACATCAAATACACGAATGGCACTACAATTCAAGCCTATTGAAACTAAGGAATTCCAACTTCTACAAAAGACGTTGTAAACTATCAAATCACATCTGATTTATCCTTAATTTTGCACACAAATCACAAATGACACCACTAACATAATCCAACTCCTGGAACTCCAATCCGAGCACAGTAACCATAATGTCCACTCTTAATCAAACTTCTAAATTTCCAACTCTCACCATTTCAAGCCTAATTCAACTATAGACCTCCAAATCACAATCCGGACACGCTCCTAAGTCCAAAATCACCCAACAGAGCTAATGGAACCATCAAAACTCCAATTTGGAGTCATTTACATATAAGTCAACTTCCGATCAACCTTTTCAACTTAAGATTCCAACCTTGAGAATAAGTTTCTCAATTCATTCTGAAACCCCTCTAGACCTAAACCAGCTACCCGGGCAAGTCACATAATCGCTATAAAGCACAAAATGAGAAGTAAATGAGAGAACGCGGCTACAACTCTCAAAATGACCGACGGGTCATTACATAGGCAAAATATATCTTGAGCAAAAGTTTATTTTTATTTATCACATTTTATCATTGGGAGCTCGGATTTGCAGGATTTGTTAGGAGATATTGATGATTTGGTTTGGGTAGGTATTTTTGACTCGAATTTGATTATTATTCATGATTCCAACCTTGCTTTTTGTAATTGAATGGTGAATCTAAGTGGAGAAATTGAAAATTTTATTAAAAACTTATCTAAAGTATAAATTCAAGATTTGAACCCCGATTTTGAGCCAGAATTGGATAAAACTTATACGGTTGGACTCGTATTGGAATGGGTGATCGAAATTTGCAAGTTTGTCGACTTTCATGGTGCGGGACTAGGGAGTGCATATTTGAATCAAGCTCATACCTTTATATTTTTGGGTTATTTTCTATCTTTTGTTGATATTATTAAGTAATTTTGGCTAGATTTGAGTTGTCCGAAGATTGATTCACATGGGAAGAGATTTTTAGAATACTGATTTGGCTTCTTTTAGGTAAGTATCTTGCCTAACTTTGGGGGGGGGATACCCCTTAGGATTTATCCTTAATTGTTATTTGTGTTATATTAAAAGCAACGTGTACATGAGGTGTCGAGTGTGTACATATGTGCTACATGTGGTTTATGATCAGATTTGACACGAGTTTGCTCTTATTGCCATGTTTTGATTGGGAGATCTCTATGATACATGTATTCACTTTGGATGATTATTTGAGTTTACTTTTCCATGCTAGAGATCAGGTTTTAGGATTTTATTTCTAAATTGGCCAAGTTAGGCGTTGAGATAAGGCTGGTATTATGATGTTGTTATATGTGATGGTTTCAGGAGTTATTCTTGTTGAAATTATGTGATGTTTTGGATGTCATTTATGTGTTATTGTAGTGATGGGACGAAAGTAATAAGTTGTTCATGTACTCGTGTTCATTAAAACTTTGTGTTGTATTTTTATAAACTGTGGAATTTTGTGTGTCGTGGTATTTCATATTTCTTCTCTTATATTTGATGATTTATTGATATTGTTTCCCACTTCATATTATATTTCCAATTATTGATTTATCGAACAAGGTATTTGACTATTGATTACCATATAACTTGAACCTCGTCACTACTTCCCCATAGTTAGACTTGATACTTAATAGGTACTGATTTGTAAGGCCCCGTGAAACCTTGCACTCAAAACCGGGTAGCTTGTGGTGTCAAGTCCCGAATATATGTTAGGAATGTGTAAAATTAAGCAAGCCACAGTTCGGACCTTTTGTACTGATCTATGCTATAAAAAGTCAAGAAATACTGTTTTCCAGAAAATGCGATTCTGTGGTAGAGAATGCGGTCGCATATCAGGTATGCAGACCGCATAATCGCCGCAAAGTGAGTCAGTATGTTGGTCGAATTGGAGGTTAAATATGCGATCTGATATGCGATCGCATAATCGATATGCGGACCGCATAGTCGTCGCATATTTCCCTTGGGATTTTTGTGAGGGGCAGTTCTGCGGTGCATTATGCGACCGCAGAACGAGTATGCGGACCGTATTTCTGCCGCATACCCAGGCAGTGTGTTCAGATTATGGGAGCACTTTTGCGGTCCATTCTGCGGACCATATTTCCACTCTGCGATCGCAAAGTGCGATCGCATACCTAACTCAGGCTCCTATTTTTCTATATTTTAAGCTCGACCCCTTCTTCAATAAAACACCACAAACCCTCATTTTAACATATTTTCTTAACAAAACTAGAGAGAGGTTAGAGCATTTTAGAGAGAGAAGAAGGAACCCAACATTTAAATCATCCAAATCTTGCATCAATCCTCAAGAATCAAAGAACCCAATCATAAGTTCTTCATATAAGAGGTAAGGTTCTATACCCTAGACTTTAATTTCGAGTTTGGAGTATAAGATGGGTTATTGAGGTATGTTTCTTGGGTGTATTAGTCTTATGTATACATGCATGTACAACTTAGGTTTATGGGAAGATTATTGAACATAAATAAGTAAATATTGAGTTAGGGAATGAAGGAAATCTTGTAAAAGAGATTAGAAATCAAGATGCTCAACTAGTATTTGATAAAATTCTCAAATGAGCTAGAATTATGAATATCTTCCTAATTTGTGTTCAATTTTGTTATATCTCGAAGTAGATGGGCATGGCTAGAATTTCCGGAACGTTGTAGTAACTTAAGGAAAAGCTCTTTGAGGTATGTATGTCTAACTTTAACTCTTGTAGAATCCCCTTGTTATGACAAGCATACGGTATGTGTACCTTTTATGAAAATATGTGAATTGATTGACTTAGTTGATTTCCATACCACCAAGTTATATGTGATTGTGAGAAGTGATTTGATGTTCCTATCTTATTATGTGCAAAGTTTGTAAACGCTTGAGGATGTCAACATGGAAGTATGTGTTAACGGATGCAAGAATCTTAATGTGTCCAAATGTGGGAACGTGTATAGTGGCGTAACTAAATGGCAACAGACCAAGTGTGTGTGTGTGAATATGGTTATGTGGTAAGAGTTGTGTAACAAATAATAGAAAAGAAATCGTAATTGATGCAATTGAAACAACTGAGGCAATATCATACGTGACTTGTTGTGGGCAATTATCGTTGTGACTTGAATTGTGTACGGGTTATTGTATATGTTGGAATTGGTATTGATGTTTATGAACACTCTTTGTGAATTGTTGTTGTTGTTGTTGTGTGAAATATGATTGTCCGGTGGGATCGGGTTGCACGCCGCAATACGAAGTAATAAGGTGTGGGTTATTTTGATCAGGGTGGCCGAGGTAATAAGGGTGGCCGAGGTAATAAGGGTGGAAAAGTGATCGAAATCACTATTGAGATAAAAATATGTGAAAGTTGTGAAATCATTGATGTGATGAAATAATGTCGAAAGGGGAAAAGGAGAGATTGTGGAGTTTGTTTGGCTTTGGTTGTTCCTTTCATGTGCATTTGATTGTTGATTCTATTACTGTTTGTTATCTGTGTATTTCAGATTTTACTTGGGGTAAAGTTTGTTCATACATACCAGTACAATTCAAATGTACTGACGTCCCTTTTTCCGGGGGCGCTACATTCGTGTTATGATTGTAGGTGGTTCCATAACAGGTACTCCAGCCCACCGACAGTAGCACTCCTTCACCTCCCGTCAGCTGAATTGGTGAGCCCCTTTCCTCTCGGGGCCCTGCGTGGCACATGCCGTTTATCCTCCCGAAAATTTTATTTTGGTACTTGCGTAAGGTATAGCCGGAGCCTTGTTACCGGCAATTATTGTAACACTCTTTTGTATCTCTAGAGGCTCCGTAGACAGGAAATGTGGGTTATGTACTTATGTATTTTGGGCAGTATAACTTGTAAACCACGCTAAGTAACTATGTATGTTATGTAAATCTCGTAAGAATGTGTTTAAATTTATAAATGGCTATTTCACTTGGTTAATGGGTAATGGAAACGCAGGGTATCACGTGGAATAGGAAAGGCATCCAGGACCGCTTGGCTAGGGGCTACCCGGTCGAGCGCCGGTCGCGCCCCTCGGTTTTTGGGGCGTGACAAACTTGGTATCAGAGCCTAAGGTTTTAAAGTGTCCTAGGATGTTTCGGAGTGTTGTCTAGTAGAGTCCTTCTTATCAATGTGTTGTCGACCACATCTATAAGTTGGAGGCTACATAGGCATTTAGGAAATTACCTTCTTCTTTGTTACTCTATATCGTGCGGTGAAGTGAAAAGTGGAAGTATTTACATCTAACTCGTGCTCTGTTCCAAATTTTCAGTAATGGCACCTAAGAAGAGAGCTAGACTCGGCCTCGGGGCTAACACCACCCCAAGTGTGGCTGTGAATCATGTACCTGATGTCGTGGGTGAGAGTGACTCCCTGGTCTTGAATCCGCCTGGCCCATCTATTCCAAATCCAAGTATTCCTGTTCCAGCTACGGAAGAGGGTGCTACCATCCCTCCCGCTGATATTCCTGATCTTGATGCAATTCCAACTTCCAGTCCCGGGGTTTCTGATGGGGACCTTAAAGGAGCCATCCATATGTTGACCTAGTTAGTGGCCGCTCAGGCCCAAAGATCTCATGATGCCCCTACGCCCCCCGGCGGACAGGGAGATTCCGCCAGCTCCAAAGTCAACCAGTTTCTACGGTTGGCCCCTCCAAAGTTCACGGGCACAGACCCAGAGGCTGATCCGCAGGATTTCCTTGATGAAATGTATAAGACCCTTCGAGTGATGAAGGCTACAGAGATGGAAGGGGTTGAATTGGCTTCATACAGGTTGAGGGGAGCAGCTTATTCGTGGTTCGAGATGTGGGAGGATTCCCGTGGGGAGGGAAGACCTCCGTCTAGATGGGATGAGTTTGTAGATGCATTCATGGACCACTTCTTGCCTGCCGAGACAATGGAGACCTGTGCCACAGAGTTTGAGGTCCTTAAGCAGGGCAGTGTGAGTGTTTGGGAGTACCACATGGAGTTTGTGAGGTAGTCCAAGTATGCTCCTCAATTAGTGTCGACCATGGATGCTCGAGTTCGGAGATTCGTTTAGGGTTTTAGTCCTTTGGTAGTGAGTGAGGCTGCTACAGCGTCCTTACACTCAGATATGAATTATGGGAAGATTGTGGGGTTCTCTCAGGCCACAGAGGCTAGGAAGTTGAAAATACGGGCAGAAAGAGAGAGTAGCAGCAGGGCCCGATCAGTGGGTCACTCAGGGAGACCAGTTCCGGGGAGAGGGCCATCAGGGCCATCCCAGTCATATGCCCAGTCCTCAGCAAGTGCATCGCCATTTGTGCACAGTTATCAGCAGAGTAGTCACTTGAGTTCAGGGTCAGACAGTAGGAGACCCCATCATTACGGTCGTCTAGGAGGGAGATCACAGCAACAGGGGAGGGCTCCATGCCCTAAGTGTGGGAGGTTCCATTCCGGGACATGTTATTTGGATATTCCGGTGTGTTATAGATGCGGGGCGGGAGGTCATATCTAGTGGGACTACCGTGCGACCAGTCAGGGTATGGGTAGGGGATTGCTCAGTCATCCGGTTCTTCAACTGCCACATCATCCGTGCATCCTCTAGCCCTAGCAGGGCGTGGTGTAGTTAGGGGTGGAGCTTGTAGTAGAGGTGTACCCAGCTGGTTTTACGCCTTATGTGGTCTCCAGAGTGCAAAAGCCTCCCCATATGTTGCTACAAGTATCTTGTCTGTTCAGTCCATTGATTGTTATGCTCTTATTGATGTGGGGTCCACTTTGTCTTATGTCACCCCATTAATTGCTTCAAGTTTTGGGGTAGAACCCGAACAACTTCATGATCCGTTCTCTGTATCGACTCTGGTTGGTGATTCTATTATAGCCACGCGAGTTTATAGGAATTGTGTTGTCATGTTATGTGGTCGTGCTACCATGACCGATCTTATTGAGCTTGAAATGACGGGTAGGTGATTTGCTCAGCCATCTGGTTCTTCAGCCGCCACATCATCCATGCGCCCTCCAGCTCTAGCAGGGTGTGATACAATTAGGGGTGGAGCTCGTGGCAGAGGTGGACCTAGCCGGTTTTACGCTTTGAGTGGTCGCCAGAGTGCAGAGACTTCTCTAGATGTTGTCACAGGTATCTTGTCTGTTCAGGCCATTGATTGTTATGCTCTTATTGATCCGGGGTCCTCTTTATCTTATGTCATCCTATTCATTGCTTCAAGTTTTAGGGTAGAACCCGACAGCTTCATGAGCCGTTCTCTGTATCGATTTCGGTTGGTGATTCTATCATAGTCGCGCGAGTTTATAGGAATTGTGTTGCCACGGTATGTGGTCGTGCTAGACGATCTTATTGAGCTTGGAATGGTGAATTTTTATATGATTATGGGAATGGACTGGCCTTATTCGTTCTTTGCTAAACTTGACTGCCGAACGAGAGTCATGAGGCTTGAGTTCCCTAATGAGCCGGTTATTGAGTGGAAGGGAAATGGTGTGGTGCCGAAAGGTAGGTTTATTTCCTACCTTAAGGCTTCGAAGATGATTAGGAAGGGGGGTATCTACCATTTGGTCCGGGTGGCGGACACCACTTCAGAAGTGTCTGTCCCCAAGTCTGTGCTGGTCGTGAATGAGTTTCTTGAAGTGTTCCCAGACGAGCTTCTAGGGATCCCGCCAGATAGGGAGATTGATTTCGGGATTGATGTATTGCCAGATACGCAGCCGATATCCATTCCACCATACAGAATGGCGCCAACGGAGTTAAAGGAATAGCTGAAGGATTTATTAGAAAAGGGGTTCATATGGCCAAATGTGTCACTGTGGGGTGCCCCGGTTCTTTTTGTCAGAAAGAAGGATGGGTTGCTCCGGATGTGTGTTGATTATCGGCAACTTAACAAGGTCACCATCAAGAATAAATATCCTTTGCCTCGGATAGATGATTTGTTCGACCAATTGCAAGGTGCGAGGTTCTTTTCCAAAATTAATCTACGGTCCGGGTATCACCAATTGAAGATCAGAGAACAGGATATCCCTAAGACCGCTTTCAGAACTCGCTATGGTCACTTTGAATTCTTGGTCATGACTTTTTGGCTAATCAACGCCCCGACAGCTTTCATGGATCTTATGAATTGGGTCTTCACGCCATTCCTAGACTCCTTTGTGATTGTTTTCATTGATGACATCCTTGTTTATTCGCGGAGCTGGGAGGATCATGCCGATCAATTCAGGGCAGTTCTGCAGAGCCTTTATCAGCACCAGTTGTATGCTAAATTTTCAAAATGTGAATTTTTGTTGGAGTCCGTTACCTTTCTGGGCCATGTTGTTTCCAGTGAAGGGATTCGGGTGGATCCCCAAAAGATTGCAATAGTAAAAGATTGGCCTAAACCCACAACCCCGACGGAGATCCGTAGCTTCTTGGGTTTAGCGGGGTATTATCGGAGGTTTGTGGAGGGATTCTTTACCCTCGCCTCCCCTTTGACTAAGTTGACGCAGAAAGCAGTTAAGTTCCAATGGTCCGACGCTTGTGAGAAATGTTTTCAGGAATTGAAGTCGAGATTGACCTTGGCGCCGATATTGACCTTGATGGAAGGCACAGAAGGATTTGTGGTTTATTAAGATGCCTCCAGGGTCGGTTTGGGGTGTGTGTTGATGCAACATGGAAAGGTTATAGCGTATGCTTCAAGGAAACTCAAGAATCACGAAAAGAATTATCTGACGCATGATTTGGATCTTGCGGCAGTTGTATTTGCCTTGAAATTATGGCGACATTATCTTTATGGGGTCCGTGTGGATGTGTTCTCGGACTACAAGAGTCTCCAATATTTGTTCAAGCAGAAGGAGTTGAATTTAAGGTAGCGGCGGTGGTTAGAATTGATCAAGGATTATGATATGGATATTTTATACCATCCAGTGAAGGCGAATATGGTAGCCGACGCTCTCAGTCGGAAGTTCATGGGTAGTTTGGCTCATTTGGGAGCGGATCAGAGGCATTTGGCTCGGGAGTTTTATCAATTGGCAAGTCTGGGGGTTTGTATTTTGACCTCAGACGAGGGGAAGGTTATGGTGCGTAATGGAGCAGGATCGTCACTGGTAGCGGAAGTCAAGGAAAAGCAGCTCATTGATCCAGTATTAGCACTGATGAAGGAGGCAGTTTTGAATAACGAGACTTCGACATTTTCACTCGGTGGTGAGGATGGTGTATTACAATGTCAAGGTAGGCTATGTGTTCCAGATGTGGATAATCTTCGGGGGAGGGTAATGCCGTAGGCTCATAATTCCAGGTATTCTATGCACCCAGGTTCTACGAAAATGTACCGTGACCTCAAGGAAATTTATTGGTTGAACGGTATAAAAAGGGGTGTGGCGGACTTTGTATCTAAATGTTCAAATTGTCAGCGAGTAAAAGCTGAGCACCAGTGGCCCGATAGGTTAACTCAGCTTATGTAAATACCAATGTGGAAATGGGAGATGATCAACATGGATTTCGTGGTAGGGTTACCTCGCACTCAGCGCAAGTTCGACTCAATTTGGGTAATAGTGGATCGACTCAACAAATCAGCTCACTTCTTGCCAGTCAAGTCCACGGATATTGCGGAACAATATGCTCAATTGTATATCAAGGAAATAGTAAGGCTTCATGGAACTTCACTTTCTATTATCTCAGATCGAGGGGCCCAGTTCACAACTAATTTTTGGAAGAAATTTCAGCAAGGTTTGGGTATTCAGGTGAATCTCAGAACGGCTTTGCATCCGCAGACTGATGGTCAAGCGGAGCGGACTATTCAGACGCTTGAAGATATGTTACGGGCTTGTGTCTTGGATTTCAAAGGTAATTGGCATGATCACTTTCCACTTATAGAATTTTCTTACAATAACAACTTTCATGTTAGCATTCAGATGGCCCCATTTGAGGCATTGTATGGGAGGAGATGTAGGTCTCCAATTGGATGGTTCGAAGTGGATGAAGCAGAATTGTTAGGGCTAGATCTCGTGCACCAGGCTATGGAAAAAGTTAAAATCATTCAAGAAAGGCTAAAAGCAGCTCAGAGTCGCCAAAAATCTTATGCAAACATTCATCGAAGAAAGTTGGAATTCCAAGTAGATGATTGGGTGTTCTTGAGGGTATCTCCTATGAAGCGAGTCATGCGATTTGGGAAGAAAGGGAAGTTGGGTCCTAGATATGTCGGGCCGTATCGGGTCACTCAAAGGATAGGACACGTGACCTATAGACTAGAATTGCCCCCTGAAATGTCATTAGTGCACCCGGTGTTCCATGTGTCTATGTTAAAGAAAGTGGTTGGAGACCCATCCACCATCTTGCCAATCGAGGCTATCGTGGTCAATGAAGAGTTATCATATGAAGAAATTCTGGTAGCTATTCTTGATAGGCAAGTCCGCAAATTGAGAAATAAGGAAGTTGCTTCAGTTAAAGTACTATGGCAAAGTCAACAAGCCGAGGAAGCCACGTGGGAAGCAGAAAGTGAAATGAAAGAAAAATATCCACATCTGTTTGAACAAGTTTAGTAGTGATCGTGCGAACTCTTGTCTATAAGTAAACTGATGTTGTGTTCAATCTGGTGCAGAGACACCCCATATTTTTCCCTAAATGCTTTACTATTGTAACTCCTCAAGTTGTGCAAGAATTGTATGTGTTGTGATTAATTGAGTCATGCGCAAGCCCCTTTTTGGTAAATGAAAGTTTTGTAAGGACTCATGTGATAAGTGAATGATTAAAGGCAGTATAGATTGGTAATGATAAATTGGAATGCGTATAGTGTATTGGAGTGGTTGAACTGTATGGAACTCATTGAAGTGGCCAAACTATGTGCAGGTGTTGAGATAATAAATTGTATACCAGTTGTAGGGATAGTAGGGATAGCGTAATGGTGCTTGGAAATAATGTTTTGGGGGCTCTCTGACAGGTAGATAAGTCTAATTACAAAGGGAACTCTGGCAAAAAGTTTCAAAAAAAATTGGGAGTTTGCATATCATGTTTTCAAACCAACCGATTTCCAAAATCCACATTCGAGGACGAATGATTTTAAGTGGGGGAAGATGTAAGGCCCCGTGAAAACTTGCACTCAAAATCGGGTAGCTTGTGGTGCCAAGTCCCGAATATATGTTAGGAATGTGTAAAATTAAGCGAGCCGCGGTTCGGACCTTTTGAAACTAATCAAAAACGTGTTAATCACTAAAAATATACTCTAATACTCATAATTTAATAATTTATAACAATTTCCAACTCCATTTGAAAAGTCAACAAGGTCAACCCCTAGTCCCACGTGCCCGGATTTCGAAAATTTTCGAACATAAATATTACCCATAACACCATGAACTCAAATATATAATTTATTCCTAATTCTATGTCCAATTTCGTGGTCAAAATCCAAAATTACTAATTCTAGGTTTTCTTCCAAAATTTCACAATATATACCAATTTTCATGTTAAATATCCATATATGTTCATGAAATATAATCGAAAGTGGTTTAAAAATACTTACCCCCAAGAGGTGAATGAAATAGCTCTCAAAAATCACCCAAACTTTTGGCTTCAAGAGAGAAAAATGAGATGAAATGAGCAAATCCCAATTTTTTGTAAACTTATATTCTGCCCAGGCCACTCCTCATCACGATCGCAAATAATACCTCGCGCTCGGGAAGGCAAAATCAACCTTGCCCAAAAATCTCATTACACGAACGCGAGGACAACCCCGCGATCGCGTAACCAATCCTGAAAATCTACGCGAATGCGAGCCACACTTCATGAATGCATAGATCAAACCTGTTAGCCCTCAGCTATTCCTTCCGCGATCGCAGATAGCTACACCCGACCGCGAAGGGCTACCCTCCAAACTGGGCCACCAAGCTAACGCTTTGCGTTTGCGACCTTTGCCACACGAACTTGACGAACCATCACACCAAACACCATAATCGCGAGCCACCATGTGCGGTCGCGAAGAACATATTCACCCATCTTCCAAACAACACTATGCAATCGCGATCTTCTCTTTGCGATCGCGAGACTCTCTTCGTGATAGCAATGAACACCCCTAATACCAGAAACCAGCAATTACAAAACAAAAGAAAATGATCTGAAACCATCCCGAAATACACCCGAAGCCCTCGAGACCCCGTCCAATAATATCAATAAGTCCCAATACCTTATTCAAATGTATCCAAAGGCACAAAATGCCACGAATAACACCAAATCCACGAATTGACGATCAAAACCTCCTCCTAACTTTAATTATTCAAACCTCACTGAACGTATCTGAATCATATTTAAACATTCTGGAATAACACCAAACTTTACGTACAAGTCACAAATCACAATACGAACATATTCCAGGGCTCGGAATTCCGAACGGACATCAATAACACTAGAGTCCCCTTCAAATCAAACTTAGGAAATTTTAACACCTTCAAAATTCCAACTTTTCACAATAAGCGTCGAAACGCTCCCGGTCCACTCGAAACTAGATCCAATCATACACCCAACTTCAAAATCATCATACAAACTTATTAAAATCCTCAAATCCCTATTCTGGGGGTATTCTACTCTAAAGTAAAACCATGTCAACTCTCCCATCTTAGAACTCCCGAATTGAGAATTATTCTTCCAAATTAACACCGAACTCTTCGAAAACTAGAACCAACCGCACACGCAAGTCATACTACATAAAGTGAAGCTACCCAAGGCCTCAAACTACCGAACAACGTGCCAGAGCTCAAAATGACCTGTCGGGTCGTCACATTCTCTCCCATTTAAACATACATTTGTCCTAAAATGTGCAAGAACTATTCCAGAGTTGTTCAAAATCATTGTTTAATACCTCTTGCACCTACCCGTGCCACCATAACCCATATGAGAACATTAGCTTAAGCTAGACTGAAGATTCTTCCTGCCACCTTAGCCCACAAACCTTAGGACCAAATTCATACATTCAGAATTCTCTACCATATATGATTCCAATGTACGAACACCGTATCAATCTCAACTCATTGAGCCAAAATACAATAATGAAACCATGCTATAATCACACCATGCACTGCATAATTTGTATGCCCATAATACATTATCCAACCACAATAGCTACAAATTCAAGAACTCGATGCCCGAAGTATACCTCATAACACATATAAGCCATGTTCTGCCCCTCACAATACTGCAATAATAAAAGAGATGTGTAGAAACTCATGACCAATTGCCAAATCAATAACTCATGGGTTCTCTCCGCTTGACAAGAACCATTGCCTCATTCTAAACTGATTAGTGACATTTCCTCTCTAATATATCTTATATAAATTTGATTGTAATTTCAGGTCCAACAACCTCATTTCACCTTGTACAAGCTGCTTGGGCAATAAGCAACCTCAAATACAGTCCAAAATTTTATGCAACGCCATCAATGCACCAACAAGCTACAACCTGAATATGACCAGTAAGGAAAAACAAACTCTTGTAAGGAACTACCCAACCCACATATCATTTGAATCAACCTGAGAAACGCTATGAACCTATACTAAGGGTAAGAAACAATAGACACGAAATAAGTATAAGCAACCGTACTCAACATCTCATAGTTGCAGTGTGCAACCCGACCTAAATATCATAGCTATGGCAGTGTGCCACCCGATCCACACATAACAATCAATAAGGAAATACCCATCGAGCCAAAATACTCATACCCATGAAATGCCCTAATATCGACCAGAAGCACGCCAAATGCATAAACATAACCTTAGGGAGACAGATAGAGCCATGCACTACAAAATGCCAAGCACGGCTAGGGTGCAATAAACGACCTATATCTCGAGAGCCATCTCGCTCATATAACACCACAAGCTACACCAGATCTCAACACAGGTGTGAATAATCAAGCAGTCTCAAAACCCATATAGCAGAAAGGGTAGCACTAGAAATAGACTAATGTGGGAATATCATCCACCATGCCCGAAGACCCATCCGTAAGTAATGTTATGGCAAATAAGTATGTCTGATTTGGTATAGAATATACATTCATATTAGGTCTACCCACGGACTTCAATGCTGATTCCAATCATCCCTAAATAAGTCTATAACCTCTTAAGGATCCACAATGACCATATCCATGAAACATATAATCAACCATCCAGTTAGGAACAAACTTCCACAGTCCACAACCAAAGAAAGAGAGCGCCTCTCAAACATAAACTCTCCCATCAGCGACAATACTAGAATCTCCCCACTAGATTTCAATCTCCACAACATAAATGGCTAACACGTCACACTTATACGGTCATTCCGTGGGAGATACAGCCACGACCTTCCACACCATGTAGCAAAATCTGCACATCAATGGCTACCAACCATACAATTACTGTAATTTAAATCAAGAATATATAAATCAATACACAATGCATCTTCTAAGGAATGTCATTCTCAATAGCCATAAAATAGCGCTAGCATACTCTGAACACCTGAAGTCTCTCCCCAGCTCTTCCGAGCTTGTGACATTTATGTCAAAACTGGATTACAATCTTGATCCTCAAGTTCCCATTCCATACTGCTAACTACACCTGTCATGATTCTATGCGAGAGTACAAGAATCTAATCATAACTACTGAACCACCTTTAGAATAAACATTTCGTTGGCTAGAAACCTTTCACTTAACTCATTTCAGAAAAAGAATCGCAACGCACAAACAACTTCCCATAACCACAAAAGACAAAGAATTCAAGTCGTGTTCTAAACCGCCATGACTCTTCCTTGACCCATTTACACAAAACAAAACCATAAGAATCGAATACCTCCAAATCAATCAAATTATAGAGGCTGTCTCGCTCGCACATACAGCCGCAAATCACCTGTATAGCCTTACCATAGCAAAGTAACTAATTATTTACTTAACAATGCCGATCCAAGCCACTACTAGACTAACTGATCTTATTCTGATTTACTCTTGACTTGCATTCGAAATAATAGCTCTATTCAAACATATAACGGACCTCAATTAACACTCATCCCAAGAGACCCAAATCATGAGACCACGTCATCAAAATACTTGTAAGCCATTTTATACCATCCTCATTCACTTAGTTGTATCGCCAACCGATACATCTGCGCTGATTAGATCTTCTGCAAATTCAAAGTTGTTTCTCCTATTTCGCTAACACTGCATCATAGACCCGATGATAATATAAAAAGCACCACACCTTAACTCTCGAATCTGCATGAACCATTATTGAGAGTCGCGTACTCTAATCTAGTCCCGATTATTTAACAAAACAACTAGTGCTCTATTAGAACATGATCACTCCAATGAAGAAACTGAATGATTCATTTCTCTTGTACCTCACATCTATAATAAGTATAAAATCTAAATCTTTCCAGAACCTTCAAATATCAATAACGTTACAAGTATCACAAATCCATCAAATCCCTTTCTCGAATTACTCATGATGTTTTCTTTCTTTAGTCATACCTAATCTACCATTGTACTGATAACCTGAATCTACAAAGGCACATAACCACGTGACCCAATCATAGATGGCAGGCTCCCCTACTTAGCTTTAAGCCTTAATCACATAAATCCAGAACCCATAATGACTCCTCCTTATCATTTACCATGATCTCGCACCGTTACTCAGCCAAATTTCTCATAGGTTCTTGATGTACTGATCATAACACATACCGAATTATCAGCCGCAATCACACACTTGACCTCCTAACAGTCGTATCAACTTCTTCAAGTGATCTAAACTCACATCACAGTACATGCATCCATAGGACAGAAGGAAGAACTCTTTATAGGAAATTCATTACAAATCATGCAACCCCTAACATTCTCACATGAGATAGGCCACCTGTGTAGACTCATACCGACATCCTCCAACTGCATAGCAATAACCACATCCATTATGAAATCAGTTAATTATCCTAGGTCAACACTCATTCGCCAGTTGTAAGAGTCTATTCATCCTATTAGCATCAACTAAAGGTCTAACAATATGTTTGAACTCAAAGCCACAGAGCTTCCCAAAACGACAATCAAGTATTCTTATCCATCATCATTTCAAGAAAACTCCCTTCTGTCATATTCAAACTTCCTAAGTATAGAAGCCACCATCCTAAAAGAAATCTGTAGACTTAGTCTTCTACCCACCATGACCCAAATCATACGAATCTTTCTCAAAGCAAGTGGCTACCCTGCTACAAAATTCATATGGTGTGCTTCCATTCCGACTCCGGTTTAGCCTCCTATTGAAGTGAACTTATCGATCTCTGATGCTCATACTCGAGCTACTAACAATTCAACCACTGTAATATACCCATCTTCCGCCACCAATAATGTTGCCCCATATCACAATCCATCTCTGTATCACCCAAACAAATAGAATTCTATCAAGTCTAAGCCTCATCATGGATCATATATCTTGAAGCATCAACACGGAGAACACTGATTCAACTCCGAAATCGTAACACACCAACATCTTTGATAACCTCTTCACAACACCGTGCCCCAAAGGCAACAAATGAAGACCATCATACTGACGAGCCTTAATGCATACAAGCAAGGACGACAATACCACAACATAACAAGAGTTCCACCAAGTCCAAAAATGTCCAATCTCATTACTCCGTCAACTGAAGCCTGAACATCCATAATCCAGTTACTTCTCCCCTGTCAGGATTAAATGTTGAATCTCTAAACTATGAACCGAGTAATCCATCTCTCAAGTCATTCACTGCTGCAACACATAATTAAGCATCCTGCCATTTACACCAACAGTGTGATATTTGGCTTAAAGTATGTATATTTATGTGCATATCGCCTCATATTTTACTCATGTTTCATAGATTTCGGATGTGTAATGTAATGATTTGTGCTAATTAGTGGTATTTTTATATGAAGGAATCACCCGAAGGAAATTGGCATGAAGGTGTGTGAATTGAATCGAAAAGGGGAAGAAACAAGAAAAATTCATAAAGTAGTGCCACACGTAGCACGGGGAGTTACCTATGGCACAGTTCCTAGACCCTCAAAAATTCCAGTGCCAGGGCTAGAGCCTCATGCTATCCTAGGCGCTACGTGACGGAAACTTATCCTATTTCACTTGAGACTTGGTTATTTTGACTCATGACCTCCCCCCCTCCCCCCCCCCAACTCGTATAAAAGCAAACCTAAACCTATTTTGGAGGAGGGGAAACCACTTTGAGAGGGAAACACAAGTACAGAACATTGAAGAGAACGAAATTTATTGATTCTTCCATCCTTCATCTAATATTCATAGCTTGTAATTTTTAAAACAATAGTTTAATGATTGTTATGAACATGAGTGGCTATGAACCTCATTATTCTAGGATTATGGGTTGCTCTTGACTATTATAAATTAACGATCGATTATTTTTCTTGATTTTATCATATTAATTTATTTATAGTGTAGCTAACAATAGAGTACTATCTACGAATCTATAGTTGAACTCGAATGTGGGAACTATAGATTGCATATAAGGTTGAATAGAGTAAGTTCTTGAACCCGGGTATAGGATAATAGATTCGTGATTAGGATAGACATATTCTAGTTGCCTTACTTGGTTATTTTTGCATGAAATATACATAAGTTCTTGTCAAGTTTGATTCTATAGACATATAGTCTTAGGTTGGATTGAATAAGCGAGCGAAATGTCGAAAGGACTTTGCGAGCATAATAAACCTTGTGAATCAACAAATCCGATAATCCAAGTGATTACTTCAACCGAAAAATGCAATAGGAGAGACATTAATCCCATTACCTTTGAATATCCCCATCTCATTAAATTCTTGCGAAGTGTTTGTTTGCTCTACTTGTGATCTTATTTTCTTGCTTGCTTATTAGTTCGTATTAATTTCGTTACAAAAATCAAAATCATCTTCTTCACACTCACATGAGTATTAAATTTATAAGTATCTTATATTGGACAATAGTTGATCATATATCATCGTGGGAATTATACTTTCTTATCACTTTATGACTTGTTGACCGCGTATACTTGCGTGTGCGTTTGGACCCAACACAATATGCGATAACAACACATGAACATCGCAATACATTGTGCATAGCCTCCAACCCGTAGGCAACACTAACATTGGGCTGATGACCACCAAATATGCTCCCGGATGACCACCAAATATGCCTACAGAATCAGTGCAAAAGTGTAGTATGAGTACTTAAAGCAATGCGTACCCAGTAAGTATATAGCCTAACTCCGCAGAAGTAATGATGAGGCATCATCATTGACACTTAATAGTAGTCCAATAAATCAATATAATAAATTATAAATAGATATGAAACACAACAGTAATAATGAGGTAAGAATTGTAACTAACATAATCCTCCAACCTAATGAGAGCATAATTTTCTCAAATATCATGTACTATCAACAAATAAGAAATATCAAAGGCTGCCTCAAACGGGTAAGATTTATCAAGCGTTATCTCAAAAAAATAAGGCATATCATGTAAATGGCAGATCTTAATCAAAAGGGAAAATATAATGAATATTCGGAATCCTAGCAGTATTAAGCACGAGTTATGTTGAGGTCGTACTCCCCGATCCAAAATAATGCGTACACTACCGAGGGTCAACCGGCGCGAACCACATATGCATCTCAAATATATTGCCGAGGCATTTATCCTTATCCCTATGAAGAGAAGTAACTTATCAAATTACTTGCAACATATCTGCAACACATGAATAAGAACATAAATCAAGCATATGTTTTACCATATATCGAATATCCTACCAACAACTCTGGGTAATGAGAATCGATCTAACATGATCTTGAATCAAATTTCATTTATAAATTTTAGGCAATTAATCTAACAAGTTAAGTTCAATTAATAGAAACATTGTATGATAAAGTCTTAAGTATACCCGAACATAAGCATGATTTTAGCTAGGTACGGACTCTCATCACCTCGTGTGTATGTGGATCCCACAACAAGTAGTAAATAACAAATATAACACATACGGGGTAGTTTCCCCCTCAAAAGGTTAGGCAGGAGACTTATCTCACTCTGAAATTCGATAACCGGCTCCAGCGCCTCTCTAACACCTCAAACCAATGTCAAACACTCTGAAACTAATCAAACAACATGCAAATCAATCAAAATATACTCCAATACTCGTAATTTAACAATTTATAATAATTTCTAACTCCACTTAAAAGCTTACGTGCCTGGATTCTGAAAGTTTTTTAAGATTAATATTACCCATAGCACCACAAAACAAAATATATAATTTATTTCTAATTCCATATCCAACTTCTTGGTCAAAATCCAAAATTACCAATTATAGGTTTTCTTCTAAAATCCCACAACATATACCAATTTTCAGGTTATATATATATATATATATATATATATATATATATATATATATATATATATATATATATTCGTGAAATATAATCAAAAGTGGTTTAGAAACACTTACCCCCAAGAGATGGATGAAATAGCTCTTCAAAATCGCCCCAACATT
The DNA here is from genome assembly GCF_000393655.2 of Nicotiana sylvestris. Lineage (NCBI taxonomy): Eukaryota > Viridiplantae > Streptophyta > Magnoliopsida > Solanales > Solanaceae > Nicotiana > Nicotiana sylvestris. The sequence goes on from NC_091059.1 coordinate 24,153,976, forward strand.
CGGCTCCAAAAGAGAAAAATGAGATGAAATGAGCAAATCCCCATTTTTTGAAAACTTATAGTCTCTCATGATCGCGAAGGCCAAACCAACCTTGCCCAAAAATCTCATTATGCAAACGCGAGGACAACCCCGCAATCATGATGCCCATCCTGCCAAACCTACGCACAAGCCAGCCACGCTTCCCGAATGAGTAGACCAAACCTGCCATTCCTCATCAATTCCTTCTGCGATTGCAAGCAACTCCACGTGATAGTGGAAAGCTATCCTCCAAAATAGGCCACAAAGCTAACGCTTCACGTTCATGATCCTTGTTGTGAGCATCTAATTTTTGAAAATATTTAATTTTTTTTGTCACTTCTTCTATGTAAATATTTTAGGGGGTTTTAACATATAAATTTTTAGTTTTGTTATACTTTTTATTATAGGTTAAAAATACAAAATTTTAGAAGGTGAATTATTACTATAAATATTTTTTTTTATTCTTATTTTTGAATAATAATAAAAAATCTGAAAAATATTGATTTAAAAAAATAAGAAAAAGGGAAGTATGGAATTAAAAAAAAAAAGAAGTAAAAGTAGGTGGATTCTCTTTTAAAAAAGTAAAAGAAAGTGAAAAATTAAAAAAATAAAAGTAAAGTTTTGTGAAAATTTTTAAAAATAAAAAGTAAAAGAAAGTTGGAATTAAAAAATAATATAAAGGTAGCTAAAAATTTTAAAAAAAAATTAAATTAAAATAAAGTAGAATTTTTTAAAGAAAAGTAAAAGAAAGTGGATTGCTTTTTTAAGAAAAGTAAAATAAGTGGAATTTTCTTTTTAAAAAGTAAAAAAGGTGGGATTTTGATAAGATAAAAGTAATTAAAGTTGGAATTTAAAAAATAAAAGTAAAGAAAGGTAGTAATTCTTTTTATAAAAAAAAAAAGAAAAGCAAAATGTAAGTGGGATTTCTTTTAAATAAAAACTTTAAAATTTTTTAAAAAAATCTGATTTTTTTTGAAAATTCTCCTATAAATAGAAGAGAAATATTTGAAGAAAAGAAGAGAAGAGAAGAGTGAAGAATATTGAGAGAAAATAAATTTTCTTCTTCTATGCTAAAGAGAATTTCTACTAGTTTTATTCTTTCTACCTATTTCTTTCAACAAAAAAAAAACATATAGCCATTCATTACCTTGTTTAAAAAAAATACCTCAAAAACATGAGCTAAATCACACCAAAAATCAAATCGAAAAGCTTCAAACTCAATTTAAAAGGTAGCCTAAAATACTAGCCCGAAGATGTCGAAGTCGAGTTCGGTTCGAAAGGTTTCCGCTCGTTGCCTCTTATTGTGGTTCATTTGCACATTAAATTTGATGGTTGTTTGCTCCATGTGTATTGAATAAGATCTTCATCTATAAAGGTTCATTCTTTTCTTAACCAATGTTTCCATTATTTTTCTTTCACCGTATTTCCTTTTGATTTGTATATTATATTTTGGTTATCTACCAACTTGAAAGATATGAACAAAAAAAATGAAGGAAGAGCATCAAGAAATAGAATTCGTGAAAGACAGAATGAGTTTCTTCAATGAGATTGTAGTTCATAGGGAAAGATAGGAAAATGTATTCAAAATGGAGAGAGAACGATGTAATAGCTTGGATCCAAATTAAAGGATGTTAAGTCAATAGCAAATTTGATACCGACATGGGTGATTAGGTACATAATAACTCAAATCATATATTTCTTCAACAATAATTCCATATTCATAAATCATGACCTTGCAATAATCTCAAAGTAGTTTTAGGAAGAAACATAATCATGAATATTTGTAGTTTGCTTTAAATTGAATTCAATCCTTTTAGAATAATCGAGGCGCGCCATGCCAAATAAAATCTCAAAACTCATGGCCCTCATTTAATTAATTTTAATCCTTAGAAATCGAGGCATACCATTTAGTTGAATTTTCCATGGCCCTCGCAAACTTGAAAGTGCGTAGTTGCTTTAGGCGCGCTATTTTTTTTATAAAAAAAAATTAATTTCCTAAACTCGGGTGTGCATTTTATGTGACCCAAATCCAAATCTCTACAACGTTAGATAAAATGTGTCGTGGACCGCGGGTGCATTTCATGTGACGTGGTTCAATACGTGTTTTATATGACGTTGAATTTTTTCCAAAAAAAAATTAATTAAAAGCGGCTAATAAGTTAAAAATATACCATAGGTTGAAACGTGTTTTAAAAATAAGATAATAGGCCAATTATTATAGTTTAAGCGACCGTGCTAGAACCACGGAATCCGGGAATGCCTAACACCTTCTCCCGGGTTAATAGAATTCCCTACTCAGAATTTCTGGTTCGCAGACTTCCAAAGGAAAGTCAAAATTTTCTCGATTTGGGATTTAAAATAAATCGGTGACTTGGGATACCAAATAAACTATCCCAAGTGGCGACTCTGAATTGAATAATTAATCCCATTTCGAATAATGTCACTTAAATTGGAAAAACTCCCTTATATACCTTCGGGTGTGTAAAAAGGAGGTGTGACAGCTCTGGCGACTCCGCTGGGGAACGAACCCAGAATCTATGGTTCAGGGTTCAAGAATTCAAGCTTAGAATAATTGTTATATTTGGCTTTATTATCTGATCTTTATTACATGTTTTTGCATAACGTGCTAAATGTTGTCTTTTACCGCTTTGATATTATCTGAACTGTATATAAACTGTGCCGAAACCCTTCTCTTCTTACCTCCGGGGAGAAGCTCGCTGGTCGAGACTCCCTATTCTGTTAGTGTCAATACCTGAAATAAGAAAGAGGTCGGACAAGTTACAAAGCCGGACGATCTCGCGGGTCCCCGGTACGTAGCCCCCTCCTCGACTCGAGTTGTCCGCTCGGGTACACAGTCTAGAACAAATACCCAGGTTACGAACCTAGAATAACTCAGCTTCATGCCGGATCCCTAGTAGGAACGTTTGTTTGCATCATGTGCATTTGACTTTGGAGGCTCAACACAGGGGTTGGGTCTGTCTAGGACAGATGTACCAAAATGACAAAAGACCATCCTGATGCATCCAACTTGCTACTTGTGCTTTTATTTGTTTCGGACTTGCATGTCGACCGGCTTTTGAATGTCTTGAGGAAATGTAGATAGAGGTAGTTAATCGCCTGCTTTGAAAAAAAAAATCAACGTCCAAATAGTGTCAAAACTCTGCCAAATTTTTGAAAAAGAAAAAAAAGAGTTTTGTTTATGAAAAATGGTTTTGTTTGCCAATGGAAAAAGAGTCTTGTTTTTCAAAAGAAGTTTGTTTTATTTGCCCGAACTACGCCAGTTTGATTCTCACAGGGTGTGAGATACGTAGGCAACTCACATCGGGTTCAACTTCCCCTTTTTCAGAAATAGCCAAAATGTCAGAATTTTAATTTCATCATAAATGAGTCGGGTGATGCCGCTTTTGTCAAATGTAGCCGAATGTTCCCGAAAGGGATGCGCGGGAAGGCTGACTTTGCATAAACAGCCGTTTTTGGTTATTTTTTGAATTTTGACCAATTTGCCCAACAGCCTTAGAATCCTCGTCCCCAAGGCTCTGTGAGGCCGTGTTCCCAATGTCAGGACACTATTTTGAAAAAAAAAGAGTCATAAATAACTCAAGTGATGTTGTTTTTGTCAAAAACAGCCAAATGTTCCCGAAAGGGACGGCGGAAGGCTGACTTTGCATAAACGGCCACTTTCGATCATCTTTTAGAGTTTTGATCGGTTGACCCTCACAGCCTTAAAATCTTCATCCCCGAAGTGCTGAAAGGCCGTGTTCGAAAAATCGGTTTTTTCTTTCTAAAATATAGTCAAATCATTTTTGAGTCAAATAATTTTTGCTTAAATCACCTTAATAAATGTGCAGGATGAGCACAATGCAAAATGAACACTTTTCGATAATGACTAAAGTCCCTGTCAAGTTGCGGCTATGGTGGGATGATCTAGGTGGTGAAGGGCAAGATGAGGTCAAGAAATATCTGAAAGGTCTCACGAGTTTATTGGAAATCCAGCCTCGGGGAGATATCATAAGAGCTTTGGTCACCTACTGGAATCCGGCACACAATGTCTTCCACTTCTCCGATTTTGAACTGACCCCGACTCTGGAGGAAATAGCCGGGTACATCGGAAATGCTGAAGTTCCATTAAGGCAAAAATACCTGGTTGCCCCAAGAACTGTCACTGTTCATCGGTTTCTAGATTCATTAAAGATACTCAGGACGGTCCATAACCTAGATTTGGCCGCAGGTTTCTGTAATCCGCGCTTCATATACGACAGATATGGTCATGTAGGAGGATTCAACAATCCGGGTAACAAGTTATGCAGCAAAGGTAACCGTCAGAAGTGGGATGAGCATAGACGAGTGGCTTTCATGATAACATTTTTGGGCCTTTTGGTGTTTCCAAGGAAAGACGGAAACATTGATCTGAAAATATCCAAGGTCGTTAGTACTTTGCTCACTCAAAATGAAAGCACTCTCGCGCCTATGGTAGTATCTGATATCTTTCGAGCTCTCACAGCCTGCAAAGCCAGAGGGAATTTTTTCGAGGGGTGTAATTTGCTGCTACAAATATGGATGACTGAACATCTCTGCCACCGTTCCGAGCTTTTGAGTTATGGTTCCTCGAAGAAGACTTGCATAGAAGATTTTTACACGAGAATCAAGGAGGTCAGTCTACCCGAGGGAGTTACGGCATGGACGTCATTCTTTCGAACCCTCACTGCCAGCCAAATACAGTGGACACTGGGATGGTTGCCTGTTGATGAGGTCATATATATACCGACAGATAGGACCCACTTTCTATTGATGGGACTTAAGAGCATTCAGCCTTACGCGCCCTATCGAGTTTTGAGACAACTCGGAAGATGCCAGATAGTGCCACACGAGGAAGATCTTAGTGCCCAAGCAATTGAGATTAGCCCTGACGGACAATTTCCTGAAGCAAAAGTCCGCCAGATCTGGAATGAATGCCAATGTTTAAAAGCAGATACTTGTGTACAGGATCGGGCCAAAGGTGAAGTAGCACCAGGGTACCTTGTGTGGTACAGAAGAGAACTTGAGCACAAAAGGCCGGCTAAAAGACCCCATATCCTGAATTTTGTCGAGTCATCACAGGAGCAATGGGATTGGTTAGCAAAAGAAAAAGGCTATCGGGTTGAAATCAGCAAGCTGAAACAACAAATTGAAGGTCTAAAATTTGAGAACAATGTGCAAGTTGCTACTGATCTACTGGCCCAGATGGAAGTAGAAATTCAGCAGTGGCAGAATCAACATCTCCGGGATTCTCGGGTTTTGAAGGCCCGTAATGATCAAATCGAGCGCCTACTCATAGAAAAGGGGAAAACCAGGGATAATATTAAGACCATTGCCCATGCCATCATTAGGAGGTGTCTACGGTGCGAAGATATGACCCGCACTACCTTCTTCTCGGCAGTGATGATTTATGTCAAGCGAACCATGTATGAGCTGGAACAACTTGAAAGGGACCTCGCACCTAAGCCCGCGGCAAGGCCGAACGATGCCCCGCGGGCGCCAATTTTTAAAGCTTTAATGTATTTATAGGCCGAGTCTGTATTTTCCGTTTGGCGTCTTTTGTTTGTCTTTTTGCATCAGGGTGTATCAGTAGTTTTTGAGTTTGTATTTATTTAAAGTCTGTTATTCTCGTTTTTTCAAAAATGTTTAGTTTGTAATAGGATGTTTTAGTAATAAAAAAATGTTTCTTTATATTTTGCACTTGTTTTTCACAAACTACGTTTGGTCTGATTCATGCGGGGCCGTGATACGTATGCAATCTTCGTAAGATTCGACCGGAACCTTAAATAAGAAGAAAGGTTGTAAAACCAAAATAATAATAATAATGATAAAATATATATATATATATATAATAAATATATATATATATGAAAAATATATAAATAAATGGGAGCATAAAGAGAAGCCGGAATGATGCAAACATGTAGAAACTCACTAAACTGTATAGGTGCATCACACCCCAACGTGAGATTACCTGTCTGTTATTTGTTTCAAACTAACCGTTTGCTTGATGCCAAGTCCAGGTTTTTAGAAAGGTGGTTTGGTTTTGTGGTGGTCTGGCCTCACATTCATACTTTACGAGGTCGAAAGGAAGTGTTCAGCTGCCCGTCACTAAGTCGAGAGGAAGTATTCACACTTACTTCACAAGATCAAAAGGAAGTGTAGAGATGTCTTCAGAAAATCCTTTGCCAATGATTCCCATTTTCGAAGAGAGTTTAATCTCGGCCATCCCAACTTTTGAATCAGCAACTACTGAAGAAAACAGAATCTTGCGGCTTCACATGTTGGAAATGTTGGATGATTGGAACAATGGAAAAGAGCCGCCGAGTGCAATCCCTGGATTCCCCGAGCTGTTCTCTAGGACAAGTGGGACTTCCAACGTCCCCATAAGTTATCCAACTACCATATTCGGGTATCCTACCATTTCAGCCCACTCCGCTGGATCACCCTCCGATTCTTATCCCCGGGTGTCACTGACAGATGTGGCTACAAACATATTCACTGCACCGCCCTGTCCAATTACGGCACAACCCGCTATACACAGGCCTAATTTTGACTCTTCCTCATTCACATTTCAAGCACCATCCTTCTCGCTGGAACAAACTCGGTTTACCACCAGCGCTCACCCTCAACATCCTCAATGCGAGCTTACGCCTGGGCAAGACCAAAATCCCAAAGCTCCTGAACAAGAATGGCGAGAAGAATGAGGAGCCTCGAGCAGAGCTTAAAAAATGTGCAAGGCTTAAGCGGGCACAAGAGTGTATCCTATACTGATATGTGCATGTTCCCTCACGTGCACCTGCCCGTAGGGTTCAAAACACCGAAGTTTGAGAAATATGATGGGCATGGCAATCCCATTGCTTACCTCAAAAAGTATTGCAACCAATTGCGTGGGGTTGGCGGCAAAGAAGAATTGTTGATGGCATACTTCGGAGAAAGCTTAGTGGGCATAGGCTCAGAATGGTATATGGATCAGGACATATCTCGATGGCACATTTGGGACGATCTTGCCAGAGATTTTGTAAGGCAGTTTTAGTATAATAGTGACATCGCGCTAGACAGAAATTCTTTGTCAAACTTGAAGAAGAAACCCTCAGAAAGCTTCAGAGAATACGCTATTAAATGGCACGAGCAATTATCAAGGGTAAAACCTTTGGATGAAGTTTAAATGGTCACAGTTTTCCTTCAAGCTCAGGAAGCTGACTACTTCCAGAATATGATGTCCGCAATAGGTAAACCGTTCGCTGAAGCTATCAAGATTGGCGAAATGGTTGAAAATGGGCTAAAAACGGGTCGAAATCTAAGCCAATCCGCTATCAGAGCTACCTCCCAAGCCATTCAGGGTGGGTTTGGAGGGATAGTAAAGGGAAAGAAAAGGGAAGAAACATTCATGGCAGCGTCGGGTACAAGGAGAAACTATACTCCCAGATCCTTTTTCTCAGAAAGGACCCTGCAGCAATATTACCCTTACCAAGATTTGGCCTATACTCCTCAGCCATACTCGGTCATGAATACTCAGCCTTATGTCCGGCCACAACAACAAGCCAACAAAAATCAAGCTCCATTTCCTAGAAACCAACCTCCTTACCAAACCCACTACAACCCCCGTCCTCCACAGAATAACTTCCGTCCTCAAGAACCACCCAGAAGACAAACTTTCACACCTATTGGTGAACCGTATTCTACCCTATTCCTAAAACTGGTCCAGATGAGTTTCCTGCAACCAGTCCCTCAGACAAGGCAAAATCCAGCATCACATGCTTACAGAGCCGGTGTCAGGTGTGCTTATCATTCGGGAGAAGAAGGTCATGATACCAATGATTGTTGGACTTTAAAAAGGGCAGTAGAGAACTTAATAGAATAGGGAAAGATAGTATTAAGGGACGAGAAGGTCCCGAATGTGACCAACAATCCGTTGCCCGCTCACAATAATGGGTTGTTGATTGGGATGATCTGTGAGGACAAGGAGTTTGATCCTGCCCTGAAAGTTATAATCGCCAGTATCAATGTAGAGAGAAAGCCTAAAGCAGCCCCGAAGCAAGAGAAAAGGGAAAAGAAGACTAATACTGTCAAGGCTAAGCTCGAAAAGAAGGCTGAGACAAAAACAGAGACGATGGTGCCTTCGAAGAATGAGGTTCTCTATATTCCACGAGATCGATCAGAGAAGCCACAGTGATTCGAAATGAAAAGGGGAATACCGATGTACGCGTTGAAAGGGGCCTATGTGGTCCGGGGGACGATTAAACTGCCTCGGCTGAATAAGCCAGCGGTTATCGGACGCGTGCCACAGAAGCCAATGACAGACCCGTCTACGGTACCGTGGAATTATAAAAAAACATTGGTTACATACAAAGGGAAAGAAATCACGGGGGAACTTCTAGAAAATACTTCTGCTGGAAAATATTCAGACATTCAAGAAGTGAACAATGCCATACGAAAGCGCTTCCCACCCAAGAAGCCTATAAGCGCTGAAGAAGCAGAGGCTTTCTTCCAAAAGATGAATATGCTTGACTATGAAGTGGTGGATCAGTTGCGCAAATACCCTGAACAAGTGTCTATGCTATCTTTGCTAATGAGGTCCGCCGAACATCAGAAGATCCTGCTCAAAACCTTGAATGAAGCGTATGTGCCGGCTGAGACTTCAATTGAACAACTTAAAAGAATGACGAAAAGGTTCTTTGCGGTTAATCAAGTTTCTTTTAGCAAGAACGATTTGCCTCCAGAGGGAGCAGTTCACAACAAGGCTTTACATCTGACAGTCAAGTGTGAAGACTACTACGTCAAGCGAGTAATGTTGGATGGGGGTTCGGGTGTTGACATTTGTCCGCTCTCCACGCTGCAAAGAATGGAAATTGGGACCGGAAGGATTCGCCCCAATAATGTCTGTGTAAGAGCTTTTGATGGCATCAAGAGGGACACCCTCGGAGAAATAGACCTGATATTGACTATCGGGGCCGGTGGAGTTCGAAGTAACTTTCCAGGTACTGGATATGGACACATCTTACAACTTTCTCCTCGGAAGACCTTGGATTCATGCTGCAGGGGTTGTACCCTCCACTCTCCACCAAATGGTGAAGTTTGAATATGAAGATCGGGAAATTGTGGTCCACGGAGAAGATGAACAGTCTATTTTTCGGGACCCATCCATCCCATATCTTGAAGCAAGAGAAGGGAGTGAGCACACAGTTTATCACGCTTTTGAAGTTGTGCTGTCGGAGCAGTATGAAGAAGGGAGCCCTTGCCCCCAACCTTTCTTGTCCAACGCTTCAATCATGGTTGCTAAAGAAATGATCCGACGAGGATTCAAACCGGGAGAAGGACTTGGAAAATTGTTGCAAGGAATAACTGAACCTATCACCTTGCCTTCCACTAAAAAACTCTTTGGGATAGGCTTCCACCCTACTCCAAAAGATGAAGATTGGGCAAAGAAGAGAAAAAATGAGGGATGGAAGTTGCCTCAACCATTGCCACGTTTGTACGAAACTTTCGTCAGACCAAAATACACTGAAGAAGAAGATGATGAGGCCTTTATGGCCGAAAAGATTGAGGAAATATACGGTGTGATGAGAGAAATGCTTTACGAAACCCACATGGTTCAGCTGGGAGAAGGCACAAGCACCGCTGAGGTGCTATACATGGGGCCAAATGCTAAGCTTCAAAATTGGGAGGCTACACCGTTCCCAGTCAGGCAGGAGTCCGGGTAGACTTGTCCTGCCACCTTTCCTGCATCACAAGTTATCCCAGGGTGTAACTCGGATGTTTTTCTTTAGTTTCCTATTTTAATTTCCTGAAATATAAACCCTGTTATCTTTCCAATTCCAAGGAATAAAATCAGTATTTCATCATTTTTTCTTTATTCTTTCTAATTTTTGCTATTTTCCTTTTATCTTTTCCTTTCAGTTATAATAATGCGGCTTTAAATAATACGACATGCTTGCGGACTTCACGCCCAGATCCAAACGAGTTGTCTAATTGTGAAATAATGAACAAAGAACCAGAATATGACGAAGAAGAGGCTTTTAGGGAAATAAATCGAGAATTGGAATACTTTGAGAATAAACCTAAGCCGAATTTGAATGACACTGAACCGGTTAATTTGGGAACTCCTGAAGAAATCCGAGAGACCTAAATAAGCATTCACACAGATGAGAAAACGCGAGATGCAATAATTCAACTCCTTTTTGAATTTAAAGATGTGTTTGCTTGGTCATACGATGACATGTCAGGATTAGGTGTTGATCTAGCGGTGCATAATTGCCAATTTACCCTGATGTCCTCCAGTTCAACAGAAGCAGAGGAAGTTCAAGACTGATATCAGTGATAAGATCAAAGAAGAAATCACAAAGCAGTTGAAAACAGGAGTAATTCGGGTAGTCCAGTATACTACGTGGTTGGCTAATGTAGTTCTTGTACCGAAGAAAGATGGGAAAACTCGGGTGTGTATAGATTATCGAGATTTGAATAGGGCAAGTCCCAAAGACAATTTCCCATTGCCCAACATCCACATCCTTGTTGATAACTGTGCCAAACATGAGATACAGTCTTTCGTAGATTGTTATGCTGGATATCATCAGGTGTTGATTGATGAAGAAGATGCCGAGAAAACCGCCTTCACTACACCTTGGGGTACTTACTGTTATCGGGTTATGTCGTTCGGTTTAAAGAATGCCAGGGCAACTTACATGAGAGCCATGACTGCCATTTTTCATGATATGATGCATCAAGTGATAGAAGTGTATGTAGACGACGTGATAGTCAAGTCCAGGACTCAGGACGATCATGTTCGAGACTTGAGGAAATTTTTTGAGAGGCTGAAAAAGTACGACCTGAAGCTGAATCCGGCTAAGTGCGCCTTCGGAGTCCCATCGGGCAAGCTTCTGGGTTTCATAGTAAGCAGGAGAGGTATTGAGTTAGATCCAACAAAGATAAAGTCTATCCGAGATCTACCTCATCCAAGAACGAAGAAAGACGTGATGAGTCTGTTGGGCAGGTTAAACTATATCAGTCGATTCATTGCCCAACTGACTAGTATATGTGAGCCCATATTCAAGCTATTAAGGAAGGATGCAACAATCAAATGGACGGCTGAGTGTCAAGAGGCTTTTGACAAGATCAAAGAATATCTTTCAAATCCTCTAGTTTTGGTCCCGCCAGAGCCAGAGAGACCCCTGTTCTTGTATCCGACGGTCTTGGAAAATTCTTTCGGTTGTGTCCTCGGACAACATGACATAACTGGAAAGAAAGAGCAGGCGATCTATTACTTAAGCAATAAGTTCACCGGTTATGAGGTCAAGTACACTTTGTTGGAAAGAACGTGTTGTGCTTTGACGTGGGTCGCTCAAAAATTGAGACATTATCTCCAAGCTCATACTACTTACCTCATAACTAGGTTGGATCCTTTGAAGTACATATTCCAGAAACCGATGCCTACTGGGATATTAGCAAAATGGCAAATCTTGCTTACTGAATTCGACATAGTCTATGTCACTCACACGGCAATGAAAGCCCAGGCGTTAGCAGATCATTTGGCTGAGAACCCGATTGATGATGAGTACCAACCATTGAGTACTTATTTTCCAGATGAAGAGATAAACACCATAGGAGTAGTCTCGGAAGATGCTCATGCTTGGAAGATGTTCTTTGATGGGGCTATAAACGCCAAAGGTGTAGAATTGGGGCAATCTTGATCTCACCCACTGGTCAACACTATCTGGCTACAGCTAGGCTTCGTTTCTTTTGTACGAACAATACAGCTGAATATGAAGCCTGCATCATGGGCATGAATATGGAGATCGATCAAGATGTTGAAGATTTGTTGATTATGGGGGATTCTGATCTGATTATCCGACAAGCCCAGGGTGAATGGGAAACTAGAGATGTCAAGCTTATTCCTTACCGGCAGTATGTGGAGGATCTTAGAAAGCAATTCAAATCAATAGATTTCAGGTATATCACGCGGTGTCACAATGATCTAGCCGATACACTTGCCACCTTAGCTTCAATGTTACCTTATCCAGGCAATGCCCACATTGATCCCTTGGAAATCCAAATCAGGGAAAGACACAGTTACTGTAATGTAATTGAGGCGGGACCAAGTACCCAGCCATGGTAACATGATGTTAAGAGGTTCTTAAAAACACAAGAATACCCCGAACATGCTACTGGAGATCAAAAGAGAACTATTAGGCGACATGCGAGTGGATTCTTTTTGAGCGGTGAGGTATTGTATAAAAGAACCCCGGATCTCAACTTGTTAAGATGTGTTGATGCCGAAGAAGCAAGAAGAATCATGCATGAAGTACATGCATGAGTGTGTGGACCTCATATGAACGGGTATGTTTTAGTAAATAAAATCCTTCGAGCTGGTTATTACTTGATGACCATGGAAAATGACTGTTTTAGTTTCGTTCGGAAGTGTCATCAGTGTTAGGTGCACGGTGATTTGATTCATGCACCTCCCACAGAACTACATCCCATATCTGCACCTTGGCCATTTGTTGCCCGGGGTATGAATGTTATTGGTCTGATTGAGCCCAAACCTTCAAATGGGCACAGATTCATATTGGTCTCTATTGATTACTTCACGAAATGGGTCGAAGCTGTCACTCTCAAATCGGTCACTAAGAAAGCCGTGGTGGATTTTGTACATTCAAATCTTATCTGTCGTTTCAGTATTCCTGCAACTATCATCACAGATTATGCGGCAAATTTGAATAGTCACTTGATGGAGGATGTATGCGAACAGTTCAAAATAACGGATAGGAACTCCACTCCTTATCGGCCCAAGGCCAATGACGCTGTTGAAGCAGCAAACAAAAACATCAAGAAGATTTTGAGGAAGACAATCCAGAGTTCCCGACAATGGCATGAACAGTTACCTTTTGCCTTACTGGGATATCGCACTACAGTACGCATATCAGTAGGGGCAACCCCGTATCTTTTGGTTTATGGCATGGAAGCCGTAATACCCGCCGAGGTCGAAATCCCCTATCTCCGAATCATTATTGAAGCTGAAATTGAAGACAGTGAGTGGGTTAAAATCAGTCTAGAACAATTAACCTTGATCGATGAAAAACGAATGGCTGCGGTCTGCCACGGGAAGTTGTACCAACAAAGAATAGCTCGTGCCTATAACAAGAAAGTGCAACCTAGAAATTTTGAAGTGGGGCAACTCGTTTTAAGGTGTATTCTTCCCCATCACCAGGAAGCGAAAGGAAAATTTGCTCCTAATTGGAAAGGTCCGTACATCATCAGGAAGATATTTCCAAGAGGAGCGTTGTATCTGGGTGATATTGAAGGAAATGATCCTGAAACAGCTGTGAACGCGGATGCAGTCATAAGGTACTATGTCTGAGTTTACTTCGGTGATGTGTTGGCACATTTGAGATGATGAAGGCTTTTATTTCCGCTACCCAAACACTATTAACTCTTTCTACAAACCCTTTGAGCCGGTTAAATTTCTTTGGCTACCCTCTTTGAAATCCAAAAGCACTATTGAAACCAAAAAAAATATTATTAGCCTGAACTACGTCTGACTTGATTCCAAAAGGATACGCAGGCAGCCTCTCTCTGGGGTTCAGTCACACCAAAATAAAAATCCAAATTCCCTCAAAAGTGAAACTGGGGCAGATGTTGTAATGGTCCTGCGATAATCCCGCTTGAATGGTTCCAAAGTTGTAATTCGATCCAAATCATTTTTACCTAATCCTTTCAAGTCCTTCCGATCAATCAGTGAGAATGTTCAAGGACTAGAGAATACAGCTACTTGGATTCGATGCAATAAAAATGAGAGAAATAAAATGAGAGAGTTTTATTGGTGAAAACCCACAGGGGCACCATAAGGCGACGGTGAGCAGAAAAATTGAAAATGAAAGAGTCTGGTTAGTAAAAACTCGTAAAGAGTACTATCAGGTGACGGTGAGAAGAGAAATGAGAGAGGTTGATTGGTGAAAACCCGTAAAGGGCGCCGTCGATCAAAAAAAAGACACCCCCACCACTGAAAGAGTCCTGGCTAGGTTTCTCGATTTGGAGATGTGGTTCACAATGAGTTGGATAGTTGTGCATATCGGGTATCCAGTCCAAGAAGCATGTCATGTCTATTGAAATCTGCATGCACCCCAGATAAGTCCTTCTTTCCCCCAAAAGGGACGATTCTCCTTAAATTCATTTTTTCTTGTCCTTTCTTTACTTTTCCTTAAATCCCTTTCGGTCTAACTCTATTCCGAAACTAATACAAAGAAAAGGTGGCAAGATTGGTTTTACAGGGTTTTGTTTAATAAAAGCCAAGTCCAAAGAAAAGTACCCAGCCTCAGTGGGTGCATCAAGTCAATCCCAACTGGCCATGATAGCCGATGCTCTGAAATCAGAGTTATTGAAAATGAAAAGAAATCCAAAGTCAAAATCCCCTAGAAGCAGATTAAAATGAAAGGTTCAAAGCCCTATACGGGTGAGCCGTCATGATAAATTTTGAAAAGTTGAGTTCCTCGATTTTAGGAGAGAGACCAATCTTTAATAAAAGCCAGCAAGCGGCAGAGGTTCTCGCCAAAAGAGTTGGGTCGAGATCAAGTGATCAAAAACAATGAAGGCCACAAAACCGACAACCGTTTCAAACTAACAATTGTTCTTTGTTTGAAAATTAAAACAGGTGCAATCCAAAGCAACAGTGCAAGAAGCAGGTGTAACCAAAATGGAAAAAGAAATGTGCAAGCGCTAGAAATAGCTTAGCAACAATAATCAACCCAAAAGGGAAGTCTCCTCCAAATTCTTTCCTGCATTTTTTTACTAAAAAATGAATTGAAAGAAAATAGATAAGAAGAAAATAAAAAAAGGTAGTTTAGAAGCCCCAAAATCAATCTTTTACCTTTTTGCCAACATTAGGGCTCCAATCCCTGAGTTGAGATTTTAGACATAGGGCCTTCGTTCCCTAGTCACATTTTGCCAACATTAGGGCTCCAATCCCTGAGTTGAGATTTTTAGACATAGGGCCTCTGTTCCCTAGTCGCATTTTTCCAACATTAGGGCTCCAATCCCCGAGTTGAGATTTTTAGACATAGGGCCTTCGTTCCCTATTCGCATTTTTTGCCAACATTAGGGCTCCAATCCCTAAGTTGAAATTTTTAGACATAGGGCCTCCATTCTCTAGTCGCCTTTTGCCAACATTAGGGCCCCAATCCCTAAGTTGAGATTTTAAACATAGGGCCTCCATTCCCTAGTCGTCTTTATTGCCAGCATTAGGGCTCCATTCCCTTAGTTGAGATTTTTTAGACATAGGGCCTCCATTCCCCAGTCGTCTTTTACCAACATTAGGACTCCAATCCCTAAGTTGAGATTTTTTAGACATAGGGCCTCCATCCCCTAGTCGCCTTTTGCCAACGTTAGGGCTCCAATCCCTAAGTTGAGATTTTAGACATAAGGCCTCCATTCCCTAGTCGTCTTTATTGCCAACATTAGGGCTCCAATCCATGAGTTGAGATTTATAGACATAGAGCCTCCATTCCCTAGTCATCTTTTACCAATATTAGGGCTTCAATCCCTGAGTTGAGATTTTTAAACATAGGGCCTTCATTCCCTAGTCGCATTTTTTGCCAACATTAGGGCTCCAATCCCTAAGTGGAGATTTTTAGACATAGGGCCTCCATTCCCTAGTTGCCTTTTGGCCGACATTAGGGCTCCAATCCCTAAGTTAAGATATTTAGACATAGGGCCTCCATTCCCTAGTCGCCTTTTGTCAACATTAAGGCTCCAATCCCTGAGTTGAGATTTTTAGACATAGGGCCTTCATTCCCTAGTCGCCTTTTGCCAACTTTAGGGCTCCAATCCCTAGTTGATATTTTAGACATAGGGCCTCCATTCCCTAGTCGCCTTTCTTTTCCAACATTAGGGCTCCAATCCCTGAGTTTAGATTTTTAGAAACAGGGCCTCCATTCCCTAGTCGCCCTTTTGCCAACATAGGGTATCCACTCCCTAGTCGAGGTTATTT
Organism: Nicotiana sylvestris; assembly: GCF_000393655.2. Taxonomy (NCBI): domain Eukaryota; kingdom Viridiplantae; phylum Streptophyta; class Magnoliopsida; order Solanales; family Solanaceae; genus Nicotiana; species Nicotiana sylvestris. Next base: position 24,169,988 of record NC_091059.1, read on the forward strand.
TAGATATAGGGCTCCATTCCCTAATCTCTTCCTCCTAAAGACACGCAATCCTTATTTTACCGCTTTCAAAACAAACAAAAAAAAGTTTAGATTTTAGTTACAAATAACTTACGAAATTTTCCTAGTGAAAACTGGGGCAGAAAAATTTCGTTCGTTTGTTTGTTTTGGTGTCTGAGCAGGTTTGGCCTCGAGGCACAAGGTCTGAGACAACCAAAAGAATGAGTCTCAATCCAAAATAAAGAAAAGAAGAAAAGGAGCAAAAAGAAATGAACTCAAAGTGTTGATGTGGAGAAAGATGTGGACTGTTCAAGATATGATTGAAGTCACAAGCTTCGCATGTCCCGCCTTAATCCGAAAAGCTGAAGAAGAATGAACCAGCAGTTGCAGCTAACGAGCATCAAGATTCAGATCAGAGTCTGCAGGAAGAACCAGTCAAGATCAAGGTCAAGTTTCACAAAACTCATAGATAGGAATCTTGTAACTCATAGCTGATAGACTTGTTTAGTTTCTCTTTGATTTTTGATATAATAACAGGATCGCAGACCGGAGCCTCGACGGAACCTCACTCGACTCCTCAACTCATCATTCCATCATTTTTCTTGAACTACACGCGACCTGATTCACTTATAACCCGGGATATGTAGGCTGTACAAAACCAAGACTCGGTTGCACCCTTTCTCTTTTCTCTTATCCTTATTTCTTCTCTTTTGAATAAAGATATGTTCAAAAATTAGTCATATGGCTCACCTTATCTTTGCTTGAAAACTCTTCATGTTTCCAAGCAAAGAGGGGCAGCTGTGACCACCTAATTTTTGACAATATTTAATTTTTTTTGTCACTTCTTCTTTGTAAATATTTTAGGGGGTTTTAACATACAAATTTTTAGCTTTGTTATACTTTTTATTATAGATTAAAAATACAAAATTTTAGAAGGTGAATTATTACTATTAATATTATTTTATTTTTATTCTTATTTTTAAATAATAATAAAAAATCAGAAAAATATTTTTTTTTTAAATTTTCGGGAGAGATTTAAAAAATAAGAAAAAGGGAAGTATGGAATTAAAAAAAAAAGTAAAAGTAGGTGGAATTCTCTTTTAAAAAAGTAAAAGAAAGTGAAAAATTAAAAAAATAAAAGTAAAGTTTTGTGGAAATTTTTAAAAATAAAAAGTAAAAGAAAGTTGGAATTAAAAAATAATATAAAGGTAGCTGAAAATTTAAAAAAAAATTAAATTAAAATAAAGTAGAATTTTTTAAAGAAAAGTAAAAGAAAGTGGATTGTTTTTTTAAGAAAAGTTAAATAAGTGGAATTTTCTTTTTAAAAAGTAAAGTGGGATTTTAAATAAGATAAAAGTAATTAAAGTTGGCATTTAAAAAATAAAAGTAAAGAAATGTGGTAATTCTTTTTATAAAAAAAAAAGAAAAGCAAAATGTAAGTGAGATTTCTTTTAATTAAAAAATTAAAAAAATTAAAAAAAAAATCAGAATTTTTTTGAAAAATTCTCCTATAAATAGAAAAGAAATATTTGAAGAAAAGAAGAGAAGAGAAGAGGAAAGAATATTGAGAGAAAATAAATTTTCTTCTTCTATGCTAAAGAGAATTTCTACTAGTTTTATTCTTTCTACCTATTTCTTTCAACAAAAAAAAAAAAAAACATATAGCCATTCATTACCTTGTTTAAAAAAAAATACCTCAAAAACAGGAGCTAACTCACACCAAAAATCAAATCCAAAAGCTTCAAACTCAATTTAAAAGGTAGCCCAAAATACTAGCCCGAAGATGTCGAAGTCGAGTTCGGTTCGAAAGGTTTCCGCTCGTTGCCTCTGATTGTGGTTCATTTGCACATTAAATTTGATGGTTGTTTGCTCCAAATGTATTGAATAAGATCTTCATCTATAAAGGTTCATTCTTTTCTTAACCAATGTTTCCATTATTTTTCTTTCACCGTATTTCCTTTTGATTTGTATATTATATTTTGGTTATCTACCAACTTGAAAGATATGAACAAAAAAAATGAAGGAAGAGCATCAAGAAATAGAATTCGTGAAAGACAGAATGAGTTTCTTCAATGAGATTGTAGTTCATAGGGAAAGATAGGAAAATGTATTCAAAATGGAGAGAGAACGATGTAATAGCTTGGATCCAAATTAAAGGATGTTAAGTCAATAGCAAATTTGATACCGACATGGGTAATTAGGTCCATGATAAATCAAATCATATATTTCTTCAATAATAATTCCATATTCATAAATTATGACCTTGCAATAATCTCAATGTAGTTTTAGGAAGAAACATAATCATGAATATTTGTAGTTTGCTTTAAATTGAATACAATCCTTTTAGAATAATCGAGGCGCGCCATGCCAAATAAAATCTCAAAACTCATGGCCCTCATTTAATTAATTTTAATCCTTAGAAATCGAGGCGTGCCAATTAGTTGAATTTTCCATGGTCCTCGCAAACTTGAAAGTGCGTAGTTGCTTTAGGCGCGCTATTTTTTTTATAAAAAAAATTAGTTTCCTAAACTCGGGTGTGCATTTTATGTGACCCAAATCCAAATCTCAACAACGTTAGATAAAATGTGTCGTGGACCGCGGGTGCATTTCATGTGACGTGGTTCAATACGTGTTTTATATGACGTTGAATTGTTTCCAAAAAAAATTAATTAAAAGCGGCTAATAAGTTAAAAATATACCATAGGTTGAAACATGTTTTAAAAATCAGATAATAGGCCAATTGTAATAGTTTAAGCGACCGTGCTAGAACCACGGAATCCGGGAATGCCTAACACCTTCTCCCGGGTTAACAGAATTCCCTACTCAGAATTTCTGGTTCGCAGACTTCAAAAGGAAAGTCGAAATTTCCTCGATTTGGGATTTAAAATAAATCGGTGACTTGGGACACCAAATAAACTATCCCAAGTGGCGACTCTGAATTGAATAATTAATCCCATTTCGAATAATGTCACTTAAATTGAAAAAACTCCCTTATATACCTTCGGGTGTGTAAAAAGGAGGTGTGACACTTGCCACGCGAACACAATGCATCATCAGACCAAACATTGCGATTGCGAGCCACCACGCATGATCACGAAGAACAAATTCACCCAGCTTCCAAACAATACTACACGATCGCAAGCCTCTCTTTGCTATCATGATGAACACCCCTGACACCATAAACCATCTATCACAAAATATAAGAAAATAGTCTGAAACTATCCTGGAACACACATGAGACCCCCGCGACCACCCCGTCCAATTATACCAACAAGTCACAATACCTTATTTAAACTTATCCAAAGGCTTGAAATGCCACGAATAACATCAAATCCATGAATCGGTAATCAAAACCTTCTCTTAACTTTCAAACATTCATACTTCGCCGAACGCATTTGAATCATATTTAAACATTTCGGAATGATGCCAAATTCTATGTACAAGTTATAAATCACAATATAAGCCTATTCCAAGGCTCAGAATCCTGAACGGATATCAATAACACTAAAGTCCACTTCAAAATGCCAACTTTTCATAATAAGCACCGAAATGCTTTCGGTCTACCCTTAAACTTGATCCGAAAATACGCCCAAGTCAAAAATCATCACATGAATCTATTGGAACCTTCAAATCCTGATTGGGTCGTCTACTAAAAGTCAAATATTGATCAACTCTCCCAACTAAAAACTTTCGAATTGATAATTATTCTTACAAATCAACTCTGAACTCTTCAAAACTGAAACTAACCATACGTGTAAGTCATAATACGTAAAGTGAAGCAACCTAAGACCTCAAACCGTCAAATGACGTGCTAGAGCTCAAAATAGTCGGTCGGATCGTTACAATAAGGGTTGATTTTCTATTGCTTTCATATGGTGAATTTTGATATGATTTTTTTAATGGATTGGTGTCACCATATCACGCTATTCTTGATTGTCACGTTAGGACCGTGACGTTGTATATGCTAGGGTTGCCGAGGTTGGAATGGAGAGGTTCTTTGGGTCATGCTCCTTGTATACGGTCAAAATCGATATGTCGGATTTCGAAGTCTTAAATTGGGCTATAACTCCGAGTCCGAGTAACTCAAGGTAGAGGTCATAACCGGTTAGCGGACACACACCTCGAGAAAGCAAATCGAAGACCTGGCGTGACCTACACCGAAGGCAGTACAATCTTGAGGGCACTTAAGAAAGAGCAGAAATTTTTCAAGGACACGTTGGTCGGGGCATAAATTAAAGGATAAGATTTGTACGAAATGGTATGGGTTCGTACTAGGTTATTGTACACCTGTCCCAATAGAATTCTTTACTACAATTAGGAATGTACTATATTGGGGTTTTCTCCTCCTATATAAAGAGGACCCCAATAATTTTGTAAGCATCATCTTACATTATTCACAACAATAGAATATTCTACTTTGCTTTTTGTTTTTTAACGTGCTCAACAAGTATTCTTTAGCTTTATTGCTTTTACTTTATTATTCATACTTCATTGCTCTTAGCTGAACTCGAGGCCTCCAAGAAAGTCGAGCTCGAGGTCCTCATTGTTATAGCAACACTGGTTTGGTTCATCAATTCTTCTTATTTAAATTTAATATTACTTGTATATCCACTAGTATTAGAATAAATCACATTTCTTTAAAACCACAGATTACACTTAATTATTACCCCTTTTTTTTTAGGTAAACAGTTTGGCACCCACCATGGGGCTAAAGATAATAGTGATTATTTTAGTGCTAGTTTTTTGATAACACACGTTATTCTTCACACTTTTTCTTGTCAAAGATTCTTTGATTTCAGGCTTAATCATGTCTAGCACGCAAAATGCACTCATTCACGAGGATTAAGATATTGGAAAAAATAGCGGTATAGGGGTCAGTGTTCCACCCGTAAACCCTAGGGGAGTGCCTAACGTGGAGCCAGTTGATATCCGTTCGCACAATGCTCTAAACACGAACGCAGGCACAAACCCCATAAGGAATGCACACAGGAAGCACAGGTCGGAGGCCAGGAAACATGAGGAATGGAAGAAGGAGGAGTCAGCCTCCAAGTGATATTTGAAATGCTGCAAGCCTAGCAGGCCACCATCGCTCAACTTCAGAGTCAGAGTAGAACCCCCAACACAGCCGAACTAGTGAACACTTGGCGTACAGAACCAACGAGGCCCGATGAAAATGGCTCGGGGACTGACCCCACTATTATGAAAATGCTTGAGGAGCTCGCCAAAAGGATAGAGACCAGATAAAAGAAAATTGAAGAAAATGACAAGCAGGTGGAAACATATAACTCGAGGGTCGACCAGATACTGGGAGCACCTCCAATTTTAAAACGACTGGACTCGAAGAAGTTCGTGCAAAAACCATTCCCCCACAGTGCAGCTCTAAAGCCCATCTTGAAAAAAGTTTCAGATGCCAGATATCCCGAAATACAATGGAATCACTGATCCCAACGAGCTCATTACCACATACACTTGTGGCATAAAAGGGAATGATTTGGAGGGCGATGAGATTAAATCAGTTTTGCTAAAAAGTTTTGGGGAAATTCTATCTAAAAGTGCCATGATTTGGTACCATAACCTATCCCCGAACTCTATCGATTCATTAGTGAAGGAACATGTTGGTGCCATAAAAGTTGCAACAAGGAAGACAACGTATTCATGATAAAGCAAAGGGAGAACGAGATGCTGGGGGAGTTTGTATCTCGTTTCCAATCAGAGAGAATGGAGTTACCGACAGTCTTCGATGACTGGGCTGTACAAGCTTTCACTCAGGGACTGAATGAACGAAGCTCAATAGCTTCGAATCAGCTGAAACAAAACTTGGTCGAGTATCCCGCTGTGACTTGGGCGGATGTTCATAACAGGTACCAATCAAAGATTAGGGTCGATGATGACCAGTTGGGAGCCCCCTTGGGCTCAGTTTATCCAAGTAGGTTACTAGCAAGGGAGTCAAGAAATGCAGACAGGGGGCCAAGATCAAACAAGGAAAGATATCATCCATACATCGAGGATCGAACGAATATGTCAAAGCGTAACATACCTCGGAATGATTGAAAAATAGATCGAGGTCAAATTTCTCGGGGACTCATGAGCAAAATCAGGTTTGATAGGGACTTGGGACCGACAGAGGCGCCCAGATTATCAGAGTACAACTTCAGCATCGATGCCTCGGGGATCCTCTTATCTATTGGCAAAATTAGAGATACTAGATGGCCCAAGCCTATGTAGACTGATCCTTCTTAGGGGAACCCCAACTTGATGTGCAAATATCATGGTACTCATGGGCACAGGATCGAAGATTGCAGGCAGTTAAGGGAAGAAGTGGCTAGGTTATTCAATGAGGGACACCTGCGAGAATTCCTAAGTGATCGGGCTAAGAATCACTTCAGGGAGAGAGATGCAGGCCGGAAGAATGAACCTGAAGAACCTCAATATGTCATTCGCATGATCAGTGGTAGAGTTGATGTACCACAGTGGCCTATATTCAAGCGTACCAAAGTATCCATCACAAGGGATAAACGGACTCGAGATTACATCCTCAAGGACACCCTCACATTCAGCGAAGAAGACATTGAGGCGTTATCTCAGCCTCACAACGATGCACTGGTAATTTCTATCCTTTTAAATAAAGTTCAAGTTAAATGTGTTCTCATGGATCCAGGTAGTTCGGCAAATATACTCCGGTCAAGGGTCGTGGAGCAGCTCGGGTTGCTCGATCAAATCATACCTGCATCTCGAGTCTTGAATGGCTTTAACATGGCAAGTGAAACAATAAAGGGAGAAATTATCCTCCCAGTCAACGTGGCCAGAACAATACAAGATACCAAATTTCATGTCATCGAAGGTGACATGAGGTATAATGCTATGCATGGAAGGTCGTGGATCCATAGTATGAAGGCGGTGCCATCGACCCTCTATTAAATGATGAAGTTCCCAGCAAAGGATGGCATGAAAATTGTATATGAAGAGCACCATGCAGCTAAGGAGTTATTTGCAGTGCATGACTTAGCACCGGTATCGGCACCATCCACATCAAAAAAGTCTAAGGACGAGCAGGTGGCCAAATAGCAATCATAGCCCGTGACCTCGGTTTAGCCCAAGGGATAGGTGTCCCACGAATAGGTTGCTGAGGACGAAGAAGAAGATTTTCACACCCCTCGAGCCTTCATCGCTCCTGAAGAATCGGATGCAACGAAGTCCATGGTCGAGGAGCTCGAACAGGCCATATTGATCGAGCATCTTCTAGAGGGAAAGGTATACCTGGGGATGGGGTTAACCCCTGAACTCAGGAAAAAACTCATTCAATTTTTTATCGATAACATTGATTGTTTTTCCTGGTCCCACTTAGACATGACAGGAATCCCACCGGAGATAACTACCCATCGACTAAGTGTCGATCCCAGATTTAAACTGGTGAAGCAAAATATGAGACCTCAGTCCAAGGTAAAGCTTGCATTCGTCAAAGAATAGGTATCCAAACTTCTCATAATAGGATCCATTAGGGAAGTAAAATATCCCGAATGAGTAGCTTACATAGTGGTAGTCCATAAAAAGAGGAATAAACATAGAATGTGTGTAGACTAAAAGGATTTGAACAAAGCATGTCCTAAAGATTCTTTTCCACTGCCCAACATCTATCGATTGTTTGATGCTACGGCTGCCCATGAGATCCTTACCTTTCTCGATGCCTACTTCGGGTACAATCAGATTCAAATGGACACATAAGACAAGGAAAAGACTTCATTCATCACGAAGTATGGTACATATTGCTATAATGTAATGCCTTTCAAGCTAAAGAGAGCAGGAGCCACCTATCAGCACCTAGTTAATAAAATGTTCGAACACTAAATAGGAAAATCTACGGAAGTTTATATGTATGACATGCTAGTTAAGACCCTACACGCAGAGGACCATTTGACTCACTTACAGGTGACATTCGATATCCTAATAAAGTACAACATGAAGCTTAACCCTGAGAAGTGCGCTTTCGGAGTCGGCTCGGGCAAGATATTGGGCTTCATGGTGTCGAAAACTGGGATAAAGATCAACCCCGATAAAATCAAAACCATCGAGGAGATTACCGGGGTGAACAATGTGAAAGTCATACAACGGATAACCAGGAGGATAACTGCCCTAGGACGATTCATCTCGAGGTCGTCAGATCGAAGCCATCATTTCTTTAACCTACTCAAGAAGAAGAACAACTTCGTATTGACCCCAAAATGCCAACAAGCCTTGGAAGAATTAAAATAGTACCTCTCAAGCCCATCCCTACTCCATTATCCAAAGTTAGATGAAATGCTCTACTTGTATCTAGCTGTGTCTGAGGTAGTGGTAAGTGGCGTGTTAGTTCGGCAAGAGCAAGGTACACAATTCTTTATCTATTATGTAAATGGGACCCTAGGAGTTGCTGAAACTAGGTACCCACATTCGGAAAAGTTAGTTCTTGCATTAATAAGCGCATCTAGGAAACTAAAACTATATTTTCAATGCCGTCATATATGTGTGCTGACCATGTACCCACTTCGAAATGTCTTGCATAAACCCGAATTGTCGAGCAGGTTGACCAAATGGGCCATCGAACTTGGAGGATATGATATCGAATATCAGCCTCGAACGACTATCAAGTCCCAAATTTTGTTGGACTTCGTGGCCGATTTCACGCATGCCCTCGTGCCCGAGGTAGAAATGGAACTATTTTTAAAAATGGGTAAGTCGTTGGGGCTATGGAACCTCTTCACATACGGTGCCTCGAATGTGAAAGGGTCCAGGTTCGGCATCATTTTAAAACCGACAAAAATTAATGTCATTAGGCAATCTATCAAAACTTCTAAGTTGGCTAACAATGAGGCTGAGTATGAGGCCATAATTATAGGTCTCTAACTATCCAAGGGCATAGGGCAGGGGTTATCAAGGCAAAATGTGACTCTTTTTTGGTAGTAAATCAAGTAAACGGGAGCTTCGAGGTTCGAGAAGACCGAATGCAGAGGTACTTGGACAAGATTCAAGTGCCATTGCACCGCTTCAAGGAGTGAATGCTAGATCATGTACCTCAAGAGTATAATAATAAGGCCGATCAACTTGCAAACTTGGGGTAATCGGTTGAGGAAGATGGTATCTTCTATGGGACTGTCATTCAACTATCAAAGTCGGTGGTCGAAAAAGACCATCCAGACATTAATTCAACAAGTTTAATGTGGTATTCGAGGAATAAGTACATCGACTACCTGAAGCATGGAAAGCTCCCCGCAGACCCAAAAGAGTCGAGAACACTTCGAACCAAAGCAGCTCGATTTTCACTCAATGAAAATGGAATGTCGTACAAAAGAACCTTCGATAGACCACTGGCAGTGTGCTTGGGACCCAGGGATACCGATTACGTACTACGAGAAATCCATGACGGTACTTGTGGGGACCATTCTGGTGCAGACTCTCTAATTCACAAGGTGATCAGAGCGGGGTACTATTGGGATACCATGGAAAAGGACACTAAGGAGTTCGTTCGAAAGTGTGACAAATGCCAAAAATTTGCACCCGATGATCCATCAACCCAGTGAACAACTTCATTCGGTCCTATCCCCGTGGCCATTCATGAAATGGGGGATGGACATCGTCGGCCCCCTACCCACGGCGCTAGGTAAAGCTAGATTTATTTTGTTTATGACTAACTACTTCTCAAAATGGGTGGAAGCACAGGCCTTCGAGAAAATAAAAGAAAAAGAAGTCATCGACTTCATATGGGACCACATCATATGTCGGTTCGGGATACCCGCTGAAATAGCATGTGACAATAGAAAGCAGTTCATCGGCAGCAAGGTAACAAAATTCCTCGAGGACCATAAAATCAAAAGGATTCTATTAGAACCTTACCACCCGAGTGAAAATGGTCAGGCTGAGTCCACAAATAAAACCATCATTCGAAACTCAAAGAAAAGGTTATATGATGCTAAGGGGAAATGAAGAGAAATTCTGCCCGAGGTACTATGGGTATATCGAACAACTTCTAAGTCGAGCATGGGGGGAACCCCATTTTCTTTAGTATACAGATCCAAAGCATTGATCCTAGTCGAAGTCAGGGAACCTAGCGTGAGGTTTTAGCATGCCACCGAGGACTCAAATCACGAAGCTATAAATACTTGTTTCGAACTACTTGATGAAAAATGTGAAGCCACATAGATTCGAATGGACGCACAAAAACAAAGGATCGAAAGGTATTACAACAGAAGGACGAACCTTAGGCCTTTTAGATTCGGGTAATTAGTCCTAAAGAAAGTCACTCTCAACACTCAAGACCCAAACGAAGGGAAGCTAGGTCCCAATTAGGAAGGACCATACCATGTCCTTGGAGTTGTAGGGAAAGGATTTTAAAAACTTAGCACAATGGAAGGCGAGCAACTACCAAATAATTGGAATGTATCGATGCTCAGGCGATACTCTGAGGTATGACCTTCTCCCCTCTTCCACTTGTATTTAAAACTAACTCCTTGCAGATGTTCGATAGGAGACATCGAGGCATCTTTCAGCTCTAAGACTTGGGTTTGAAAGCATACGTTGTAATTTTTTCCCTTAGATCGGGTTTTATCCCAAATGGGTTTTACCGGCAAGGTTTTTAACAAGGTAACACCTACATGCAACCAAAGGAACATTCAACTAGTATTCAAGGCGTTTTCTCAATCAACTTCGAACACTGGGGGGCATCAACCTCGGAGGTTATATTTTTTAGAAAGATACTTCATGCCTAAGAGGTCCTCGATAGGAGAACTTTGTAATGGGCCAAGCGGTCAAATGAACTGTCTCCATATATAATAATCGAGCCCCGACGGAAAAACATGTACGCGTGTATCAAGTATTTAAAGAAGCATTCTGGTTATATCAAAAACACTTTGTATCTCATACGAGCTCTACATTTACAATCCTATGGGAAGCGGCTCAAGGGCCAAAGTACCTCGAAATACTCAGGGACTGTCACTGACAGTCAATGTATCCGAGTCACTAAAAATTCGTATTCATAAGACCTCAAAGAGGCACCCCTCTCGAAACAAAGGTCAAGGCTAATATACTCAGGGACTAACTTTTCGAACAAATTTGGAAAGTTATCGGGAAACAAGTTCAAGTGACAAACCTGAACGCTACGGCCATACTAAAGACTACGGTCACATAAAGGCTACGGCCAAAATAACATGATTCAGAGACATCCAACTTTCGCTATAAAATTAAAGGCCTTCAAACATTGAAAAATTGGCTAAGTCAGGCTATTCCGACAAAAGCAAAATCTAAGGGGCCTCGATAGATTCGGCCCCCAACAAATCTAAGGGCTTCGATAAGTTAGCCCTTGAATAATCCAAAGGGTTTGATAATACCATCCTTCCAAAAAACCTTAAGAGGTATTCGATTATGTCTACAGAAACAAAATGAATAATAAGGTTTTGATACGTCGAGTCTTCAGAAAATCCAACGTGTACAAAAATACATGCTAAGGCATAACTAAAATTTCACTAAGTCTTTTAGCCAAAATGAGGAAAAGTTATATAGCCATTTTAGAGGCCGAAACGAACCAATTTAAAGATCCTAGGACCAATTTTAAAAGAGCCTACGGGCCAATATACAAGAACCTAAGGGCCAGCCTAAAAATGATATAGGGCCAAAAGCTTATGGGAGCCCGAGACTCTATTCTCATTTATCTCAGACCCAAAGGCCCCATCATTCTGATCTCGCATCAACCTAATTTTAAGCTTAACTCGAGGATCATCTGAAATCTTAAGGGTTATGATCTTAAGCAACAAAAACCTAAGGGTTTACTACGAGTCTAGACCGATACTCGAGCTTAGTATTTGAATCATCGGAATCTTTCATAAACAAGGACAAAATAAAAGTCAACACAAATCAAGGAAAGACCACAAATATACTTTTATGATTCATTAAGGACATTTACAAAACATATTACAATAAAGGGCCCTTGCACAAAAAAGGAACCTAATTTATTTTCGCGGCAACATCCCCGGGAGTGTCGTCTTCGTCTTCAGTGGATTTATCTTTAGGAGCCTCTTACCCTTCGGGAACATCTTCTTCACCTTCCTCATCCCCAGAGCCACTCACCACATCCTTGTCATCAGAGGAGACAAGAAACCTAGCATTAGTTTCCCGCACCTTTCCTTTGGCTATCTCCCCGGTGAGGTCGAACCCTTGGGCATGAATATCTTTAAGAGTCTCCCTTCGGGCTTGGCACTTAGACAATTCATTTCTCCATCTTCTTCGGTCGGAGGCCTTCCTCAACTCATCTTGAACGGCCGCGGCTTCCCACCTATATATAGCAATGGATTTATCAGCCGCAGCCTTCGTCATCTCGGCTTTAGCCAGCTCGGCCTCCAACCCCTCGATTTTCCTGGCATGAGCTAGACCCTTTGCTTCAACACCTCAAAGTTGAGCTTCAGCCGAGGTGAGTTGGGCCACAATAACTTCTTTATCAGTAGAAAGTTGATCCATGTTCTTTTTTCACTGATGATAATCAGCCCGAACTTGATCTACCTTACCTCGGAGCTGCCCAATCATGTCTAGCTCTTGTCGCAGCTGAGGTGTCAAAGTATTAGCCTTCGAAGCAGGGACAAGAAGGTTGTACTTCTTAAGCTCCTCTTCTTTCTGGCTACAGAGGAGCCTCAAGGCCTTCTCTTTGCCTAAAACCTTCTTGAGCTCGGCCTCGCATTGGCTCAGCTCAGCTCTAAACTTTGCAATGGCCTATGGATGAAATAGAGACACATCAGGCGAAAGAAAAGAACGAAAAAATTACAAAAGTTGAAGGTAAGTGCTTACCCGAGAAAGGAGATGTTATGCCTCTTCAAAGATAGCAGACGCATCATTCAAGTCATTGGCATCCTCAATCCTAGCGTAGCAACCCTAGAAAGGATCATCCTTGATGACTTTTGCTTGCATCGAGCTTGGGCAGAGTGTTGGCTTCTTCAACCGCCCCCTTGGAATAAGTCGGCAAAGAAAGGGAATGACCTGTCATCGTGGCCTCGAGCTCTTCAGTCAGGGCATTCTTATTAGCATTAGGAGACTCACCTTTTACCCCCTCTAGTATAGTTGCTGAAGATGGAGGGACAATCTCAACCTCCGGGGGCATAGGGGCCTTGCCCTTTTCTTCCCTCTGGGCATCCCGCCACGGGATGAGTTTTCTAGTTCGGAAGGCTCGACAGCCTAGATTGGTTTCCTACTCCGAGTCACCAGCACTGATTCTTCGTCATCATTTTTCACACCATCCAGAGAGTCTTGGGCCGAGTCTGTTACCATTTGAGAAAACCTTTTCCGCAGCCCTCGAGTATGGGTTTTCTTGTCTTGGGGGTCTTCGGGTTTCAAGACCCTTTTTGTTTTATTGTCCCTCTAGGGCTTTGAATTTGAAGACTTGGTCATTTCCCCTGGCGGGGATGGTTTCATTTTAGATGCAGCTCCAAGGCCTTCTTAGGCAAGCGTGAGTAAGTAAGAATACCGCCAAATATATGGAAGGTGTTGAAATTATAGAAAGGCGCTTACCATGGTTCTTGGCCTTCCACTGGCCCTTTTCTAATTCGTGCCACTTACGTTTGTCATAGGAAGAAGTTGCAGCTAACTTTCTGACGCTAGGGGTGCCCAAGCTTTGGTTGCCAAAGAAAGATAAGGGTGTTATGGAACATGAAAGAATATGAATGTATACAAGAAATACGAACTACACTTACAATTAAAGTTCCACTTCTCCAGGAATGACATTTTTTCCTTGGGGATGATGTCCGGAGTTCTTACTCTAATGAACCCGCTTATCCAACCCCGGTCTTTGGGTTCGTCGATGCTGGTGAAGAAGGACTTCATAGTTCGGCGTTGCATCTTGATGAGCCCTCGAAATAACTAGGGCCAATAGAACCAAACTAGGTGGCTAAGGGTGAATTCCAAACCTAGGCCTTTTCAGAAAAGTACCACAACATGATCACGATACGCCAAAAGGAATGGTGGATTTGACCGAGGGTGACTTCGTACATCTTGCAGAAGTCGATCACCAACAGATCGAGGGGACCCAGTGTGAAGTGTTAAGTGTAAACAGTCAAAAATCCCTCCTTGTGGGTAGTTATGCTTTCATCTGGCCTCAGGATTTGAACCTCGACCTCGTCTCCCCACCGACAATCCTTCTTTACTTCATTTTTGAGTTGCTCCATTATTAGGCTAATGTATCAGGATACATGCTCGCATAGGCCTTCGACATCGGGAGGATTATCGATACTGAAGTCCTTCTTGATGATGCAATTACCAGGGGTGATTTCCTCAAGTGTTGGCGGCACCACCGATTTGGCCAGCCGGGAGGCGGAGGAAGATGATGCTTCATCCTTTTTGGGGACGTCTTGGACGTTTTGGCCATGGTTGTAAGCTAAAGAATGCAGGTGCATTGGGATGTGGTGTTTTCGGCAAGAGATTCGTATTTTCCTGTGCTTAAAGAGGCGGAGGAAGCGAGTGATTGAAGAAAGAGATGAAGATGAGAAAGGATTGAAGAAAGGGTAAATTTCCTTACTTACAGAAAATGCCACATATTTATAGAGGGGCAGCGACGGTTCGGTGGCATTAGTAGCCGACCAATGCTGGCGTGCATTCAGTATTTTGGGGAAGTGGGTCGATGGGACGTTTCAGCCACCTCGAGCGCTGGCATCATGAGGATGACATCATCACAAGGGGCTTCGGGAATCCAAATCATTTCACATTATTTCTAAGAAACGCTGGGACTATCTGTATACGGTCAAAATCAAAAAGTCTGATTTTGAGGTCTTAAATTGGGCTATGAGTCTGAGTCCGGGCGACTCGAGGTAGAGGTCAGACCCGGTTGGAGGACACACACCTCAAGGAAGTAGATCGAAGACCTGGCGCAATTTACATCGAGGGCAGTACAATCTCGAGGGCACTTAAAAAAGAGCGGGAATTTCGCAACGATGCGTGGGTCAGGGCATAAATTAAAGGATAGGATTTGTACGAAATGGTACGGGTTTGTACTAGGTTATTGTACACATGTCCTAATAGAATTCTTTACTACAATTAGGAATGTACTATATTGGGGTTTTCTCCTCCTATATAAAGGGGACCCCAATCATTTTATAAGCATCATCTCACATTATTTACTGCAATAGAATATTCTACTCTGCTTTTTCTTATTTAACGTGCCTAACAAGTGTTCTTTAACTTTATTGCTTTTACTTTATTATTCATACTTCATTGCTCTTAGCTGACTTTGAGCCCCCCCTCCCCCCAAAAAAAAAGTCAAGCTTGAGGTCCTCATTGTTATAGCAACATTGGTTTGGTTCATCAATTCTTCTTATTTAAACTTAATATTACTTGTATATCCACTAGTATTAGAATATATCACATATCTTTAAAACCACAGATTACACTTAATTGTTACCCGCATTTTTCGAGGTAAACATTCCTAGTAGGGTAGTGTCTTATTTAAAGATTCAATGGGTGGTTGAGAAGGGGTGCTTGGCATACATAGCCATTGTGAGGTATGTTAGTGTTGATACTCCTACCATTGGGTCAGTTCTGGTAGTGAGAGAGTTTTCAAATATGTTTCCTACAGACTTACCGGGCATGCCACCCAATAGGGATATTATTTTGGTATTGACTTGGTGTTGGGCATTCAGCCTATATCTATCCCACCATACCACATGGCTACAAATAAATTGATGGAATTGAAAGAACAACTTCTGGAATTGCTTGCTTAGGGTTTCATCTGGCCTAGTGTGTCGCCTTGGGGTGCACAGGTACCATTTGTGAAGAAGAAATATGGTTCTATGAGGATGTGCATTAACTAGAGGCAGTTGAACAAGGTTACTATCAAGAACAAGTATCATACTGCGTATTGTTAATTTATTTGACCAGCTTCAGGGTACTAGGTTATTCTCAAAGATTGACTTGAGATCGAGATACCATCAGTAGAAGATCAGGGCTTCGTATATTCCTAAGACAACTTTCAAGATTGGTTATGGCCATTATAAATTCTTGGTGATGTCCTTTGTGCTAACCAATGCCCTAGCAATGTTTATGCACTTGATGAACAACGTATTTCAGCCTTATCTTGATTCTTTCATCTTGTGTTTATTGATGATATATTTCTGTATTCTCACCGTCGGGAGGAGAATCAACAACACTCTTGGAGAAAACGTTATATGCTAAATTCTCCAAGTATGAGTTTTTGCTAAACTTGGTGGCATTCTTGGGTCACGTGGTGTCCAGTGAGGGGAATAAGATGGATCTGAAGAAGGTTGAGGATGTTCAGAGTTGGCCCAGACTTTCTACCACTATTGAGATCCAAAGTTTTCTAGGTTTGGCTGGGTATTATCGCCGCATTGTGAAGGGTTTTTCACCTATTGCAGCTCATTTGACCATATTGACTCTCAAAGGTGCCCCATTTAAGTGGTCTAACAAGTGTAAGGAGAGCTTTCAGAATCTCAAGACTGTCTTGACTAACATTCCAGTTTTGGTTTTTCCTTTAGCATCGGGTTCATATACAACTTACTGTGTGGGTCATTGTGGACAGATTAGCCAAGTATGCATAGTTTATTCCAGTCATGACTACTTACACTTTAGAGCAGCTGACCAGATTTATTGAGAGATTGTTTTCCTACATGGTGTGCTTGTGTCTATTATCTCGGATTGAGGAACTCAGTTTACATCATATTTTTGGAGAGTCGTGCAGCATGAGTTGGTGATACGCTCAAATTACACTTTAATTAAATAGTATAAGGCAGTCAGTGTCAAATATAACAACCCAACAAGGTTGGGTCGAATCGCTCAGGGAATATGGTGTGAAAAGTTTACTTGAGTAATGTAAAACTTGGCTTAGGTCGTAATTCTATTCCGTTAATGTAACAACAAAATGATATAATTGTGAATTAACGAGATAACTGATTGTGATATGAGAATGTAAATGATTTGATTAAGGAAACCAAGGTTGTGTCCCCGTCAATGGAATGTAATGCTATCGGTGTTAATATGATATATTTCTAATGGAAGGTCCTTTGATATGCAAATAATTTCTAAATGACTACCCAATATTTTTTAATGGTTGGGTAGTATTTTCCCTTTATGATTTTTCCAAATATAAAAGAGTTGCAATTTGAGAACAACCAATTTATGCCAAGTAGAACCCACTTATTCGTAAGCGATTCTATTAAACAAGATTTAAAGTCTTGAGTTCTTGATATTCAATTCTACCAAACCCTAACTCACTTTTCCAAGTAAAGAAAGAGTAAAATGGAATAGATTAATGTTTGCAACCACCAACCATAAATAAAGAACAAGAATTTAATAAATATCAACCAATCAGTATATATATATATATATTCAATGTTAAATACCCATTAACATTACACCCATCTAGGGTCCACAACCTTAGTATTTAAAACTAGCTACTCATGCTAAAATACAAGAATAATATATTTAAAAAAGTCATAAAGCTTACAAAAGTGCAAGATTCCTTCTTCACAAGCTTCCAAATTAATGGAGTATTCAATGCTCTCTATGTAGGACCTTTTTCAGACTTGAATTACCCACAAAAGCCCTAGTTATTCTTTTTATAGTGGACCCAAAGTCGTGATCAAAATCGGACAAAAATACCCCTTCAGATAATTTATGCGACTACATAATGGTCGCAGACCACGTATGCTGTCCGCATACTCTTCATTCCATTGCAGACTTGATAAGTTCCCAGTTCCTGCTTCAGTCGCATACTGATTATATGGTCCACATATGTGTTATGCGACCGCATATGCCATCACAATTCATGGTGAGAACTTTCTTCTACTAGAATTATGCAACCATTATGTGACTCGCACAAGTGTTATGCGACCGCAGAATGGACCACGTATTCTATTCTTCATTTGACCAATAAGTCTATCTTTGTTTGCGATCATCGTCAAAATTATGCGGTCCGCATGTGAATTATGCAGCCTCATACTTGCAGCATTCCATTCTTTTACGACCTTTTGACTTCTTTTCCATATTTTTGGGTCTTCAAGATCATGCACTACAAAATAACCAAACTTGATCAAAATTAACTAAAAATGCATTAAAAGATGAGTTAAAATCTAAGTAATTGGTATCAATTGTGCCGAAATTCTAAGGCACATCAGTTGGGCATATAGCTTGAGTTGATTACTATCCATAGACGGACAGGTAGTCTGAGCGTACTATTCAGATACTGTAGGGCATGTTGCGAGCCTGTGTTATTGATTTGGGTTTAGTGGGATTAGTATCTACTACTAGTTGAGTTTGCCTACAACAATAAATATCAGTCGAGCATCCAGACGGCTCTGTATGAGGCCTTTTATGAGAGATGATGTCGTTTTCTGGTTGGTTGGTTTAAGCCTGGGGAGGCTAGGTTTTTGGGCACTGATTTGTTCGTGATGCTTTAGAGAGGGTGAAATTAATTTAGGAGAGGCTTCGTACCGCAGTCTAGGAAAAAGAGTTATACTGATATGAAGGAACATGATATGGTATTCATGGTGGCTGAGAGGTTTCTACTCAGATATTTGCCCTTGAAGGTTGTGATAAGGTTCAAGAAGAAGGGCAAGTTGAGCCCTTGGTATATTGATACTTGTTAAGGTTCTAGAGGGAGTTGGTGAGATTGCCTATAAACTTGTTCTACCACCTAATTTATTGGAATCTAGTGTTTTATCTTTCCATGCTCCGGAAGTACTATAAGGATCTGTCACATATGTTAGATTTCAGCTCAGTCCAGTTGGACAAAGATTTGACTTATGTTGAGGTGCTGGTGGCCATTTTTCACAGGTAAGTTCAAAAGTTGAGGTTGAAGAACATTGCAGGATGAAGGTCCGGTAGAGAGGTCAACCAATCGAGAAGGAGACTTGAGAGATCGATCAAGATATGAAGAGCCGATATCCTCATCTTTTTTGGCACTTCAGATATGTCTCTAAATTCATTTGAGAATGAATGTTTATTTAAGAGGGAGAGAATGTAATGACCTAACTGGTGGTTTTATGTATTTGAGCCTCGTTTCCACTATTTGATGCTTCCTGTAGGTGTACTTGTTGTTAAATGACTTGCGGGATGGTTGGTTTGATTTCGGGGAGGCTTTGGATTGAATTGAAATACTTAGTTCCTAGTTTGGAAGGTTAAGTTGGAAGTGTTGACCAAGTTTGACTTTTGTGTATTTGACCTTGGATCGGAGTTTTGATAGCTCTATTAGGTTCGAATGGTGTTTTGGCCTTAGGCATATGTCCGGATTTGGATTCAGAGGTTCCTAGGTTGATTTGGCTCTAACAGGCGAAAGTTGGAAGTTTGAAGGATTAGAAATTTACCGGTTTGACCCATATTGACTTTATGGTTATCGATGTTCGTTTGGGATTTTGAGCCTTGTAATAGGTTCATACGATTATTTATGTCTTGTGTGTAAAATTTGTGGCCATTTCGAGTTGTTTAGGCATGTTCGACATAAGTTTGGAATTTGAAAGTTTGAATTAGTTCATTAAGTCTGAATTATGGTGCGATTCGTGGTTTTGATGTTATTTTGTGTGATCTGAAGCTCATCTGAAACTCACCTTAGCCCCGTAGCTTTATTGTTTGGGGTTGTTTTTTGTAGCTTTTATTGATAATATTAAATTATTTGGGCTAGATTCGAGCCGTCCGAAGATTGATTCGCACAGGAAGAGATTTTTAGAGTAGTGATTTGGCTTGTTTGACGTAAGTATCTTGCCTAACCTTGTGTGGCAGATTACCCCTTAGGATTTAGCCTTAATTGTTATTTGTGTTATTATGTGAAAAATACCGTGTACATAAGATGGCGAACGTGTACACGGGTTCTATGTTTGGTTTATGACCGAATTTGATCTGAGGTTGCACTTATTATCTTCTTTTGATTAGGAGACCTATATGCTAAGTGTATTCACTTTAGATGAATACTTGAGTTTACTTTTTCATGCTAGAGATCATATTTTAGGTTTTTATTTCACAAATTTGCCAAGTTGGGCATTTCTGAGATTGTTGCTAAATTGAATTAACTGAATTCATGCTTATATGTCGAACACCCATCCATATTTCTTAATTTATATGTCCTTGAGCACTGCATTGCCAGATTGTGAGTTTATGTCTTGATGACAATTGTTGACATGTTGTATTTTGGCACATATAGACATGTTGGGCAGATTGTTTGGGTGTTGGCATGAGGTCTTTACCGTGCTATTGTTATTATTGATATTATACATGTAGCGAGATAAGGTGGACTATATCGAGTTTGCATATGTTTCAAGACAATGTAGGATGAATTGTTAATACACGTGTGATGGGACAGGGAGGGCATTTACTTTATTTTAGAACATGTGTGAGATAAGGTTGGTATTGTAATGTTATTGCACGTGATGGTTTCAGGGGTTATTCTTGCTGTGATTATGTGATGTTTTATGTTATTGTTTTGATGAGACAAAAGTAATATGTTATTATACTCGTGTTCATTGATACTTTGTGCTGTATTTTCATAAACTGTGAAATTTCGTTTGTCATGCTATTTCATATGTCGTCTCTTCTATTTGATGATTTGTTTATATTATTTTCCCAATTCATATTAAATTGACAATTATTGATTTGTCTAACAGGCTATTTTCCTAGTGAGTATCGTATGACTTTAACATCATCACTACTTCACGGGGTTTAGTCTTGATACTTGCTGGGTACTGATTGTGATGTACTCATACTACGCTTCTGGACATCTTTTTGTGTAAATACTCAAATGGGTCCTAGTAGTGTTTCAGACTAGGTTTGGAGTTCACACAAAGACTCAGGGTGAGCTACACTTCATGGATCTATTTTGCAGTTTATGTGTCCCTATTCTATTATTATTCTTGTCTATCTGTATTTTAGATAGATGGTTATGTATTTAGCAATATTTTCTTATCGTAGTAGTTCATGCACTTGTACCACCTAGTTTTGGGGTTATGCGATGTTGGTCATGTTTAGGTCGTATTATGACTTTATCAGTTGTTGTTATTGTTTTGGATTATTATTGTCTTCATTTATGCTATCTTTATATTAATTTAAGAGAATGGACTTCATTCAGGTGGAATGCAAGTTTAGCTTGCTTAGCAAGTTCGGCTAGGCGTCATCACAACCTTAAGTTGGGATATGGGTCGTGACATTTGCACTAGACTTGATATAGCTTTTGTTTTTTAAATCCTTTGTAGATAATTGCCTTATCCTGGTCATGATCACTAGGTTGCGGTCAAGCCTATATGTTCTTCTTTTGATCTACAAAAGGGTTGATACTCTTGAAGTAGTTAGTATTCTGACACTGACTTTGGCGGTTGTATAGATGATTATAAATCCACATCTGATTATATTTTCACTTTTGTTGTTGGTGCCAATTCCTAAAAGAGCATAAATCAGATGTTGGTTACGTCATCAATAATTGTCACGACCCGAATTTCTCACCGTCGAGATTGTGATGGCGCCTAACATCGCTCTCACTAGGCAAGCCAATGTAAGAGAATTGTTCACATTTTTCCTTTACCTTTTTATAATTAAAAATTTAACAAAAACTAAATAAGAGGAAATAAATACGGAAGTACATGATTAACTGATTATCCTTATACTATTAGCAAAATCGAAATAGTTACCACCCAGAAAATGGTGTCACAACTCACAAACATTCTATGAATACTACAAGTAAGGGTTTGAAAGAAAATACATCTATCTTGATGAAAATAAAACAGAAGTGTGGAAAACATAGGAGGGGACGCCAGGGCATGCAGACGTCTGTAGGTCTTTCTTGGTTCTCTTGAATGAAGTATTAGCAACCGACCTCTCAGTCTGCCACTACCAGCTCCAAAATATGCATAAAAAGTGTAGAGTTCAGTATCAGTACAACCGACCCTATGTGCTGGTAAGTGTCGAGCCTAACCTCGACGAAGTAGTGACGAGGCTATGGCAGGGCATATACAATATAACCTACAACAGTATATAATAAAGCAAAAAGAAAGTGCGAAATGAAGTAGAATAGTAATTTGCAGCAAGTAAATGCGGAACCTAGATATTTTGCCAATACTCAGCTATAACCAATCCTTAAGAGAATTACAATGCCACAGAATAAAATCACAGCAGAGGAAGATTACATAAACAACAAAAGGATGCGGCCCATTACGATCCCACCATATAATAAGTGACAATATGAACGTTCACCTTTATTACTCCTTGTTGAGGCATGCAACCCGATCCCACTTATCCGCCCTTATTACTTCTTGTTGCGGCGTGCAACCCGATCCCACCGGACAATCACATTTCACCCTTTTTCCTCCTGTTGTGGCGTGCAACCCGATCCCACCATATTAGTACCAATCACAAGATAAGAACAAGTATTTCATAATTTAGCTCAAAACCTACCATAATTAGTTAAATACTACACAGCGAGACCAACCAAAGTGTACCATGAAGCACCAATAACCCAACTTAAACCAACAATGTAATATAATGAAACTAAGGAACAATTGATACCTTCAATAGAGAAAACAACATTTAAGAAGCAATTAGACATGGAAACATTAATAATCATGTAGCAGTTAAGACAGAAAAACAATATATTAAGAACGGGGAAGGGAACAGGCTAAACAAATAATTTGGCAGCGCATAGGTACTCGTCACCACACCTATACGCCACAAACATGGAATTTAACATAGCAATTAAGTCGGGGATCCCTAATCCCTCAATTCAAGGTTAGATCAAACACTTACCTCAAGTTAACGGGCAATTCAAAGCTCAATTACCACTTTACCTCTTGATTCCACCTCCAATCCACTCCTATCTAGTCATAATTAACTTAATAATATCAATTAACTCTAAAGAAATCAATTCCAATGCATAATTGTATATTCCCCAACATTTTCCCCAAAAAGTCAAAAACCGACCCCGGACCCGCTTGGTCAAAACCCGAATTCGGACCAACACCCGATTACCCATTACCCCTAGCCCAAATATACAATTTGTTTTGGAATCCGACCTCAATTTGAGGTCTAATTCCCCAAATTTCGAAATCCCTAAGTTCTGCCCTAAAACACCTAATTCCACCACGAAAAATCCTAGATTCTAGGATAAAATCTTGTGAAAATAAGTAAAAGATTGAAAGAAATGAGTTAAGAATCATTTACCTATTATTTGGGGAAGAACAAGACTTTGAAAAATCGCCTCTTGAATTTTAGGTTTTGAAAATGGGAGAATGAATGAAAAATCCCATCTAAGATCCTTTTACTCAGCTGTAGATGTCGCAATTGCGACCTGAGCTTCACAATTGCGAAGATCGCAAATACGAAGAAGCTATTGCAAATGCGAAGCCCTTCACAGTCCTGTTGCCATCGTAATTGTGAGGAAAGATCACATTTGCAATCTCTGACCCCTCGCAAATGCGAGTAAATGTTCGCATTTGCGAACATCCCTAGACCCCCTTCGAAATTGCAAAGATTTGTTCGCATTTAGGAACTCTGCTTGTCCAGGCTTTCTTCACAATTGCGATAAATTCCTCGCAATTGCCATGCCCGCTTGGTTCGTATTTGCAAAGCCTCATCTCACAATTGCAAGATCAGAGTCCTGCTACAGACACCAGTTACACCAGCAAATTTCTAAGTTCCAAAATCACTCCGTAGCCTATCCAAAACTCACCCGAGCCCTCGGGGCTCCAAACCAAACATGAACACAAGTCTTAAAACATCATACAAACTTGCTCATGCGATCATATTGCCAAAATAACACCTAGAACTATGATTTTAGCACCAAATTGCATGAAACTTTCAAGATCATTCCAAAACTTCTATTTTTTCAACCAAAAGTCCGAATCACGTCAAATAAACTCCATTTTCACCAAATTTCACAGACATGACTTAAATATCATATTAAACATATACCGGGCTTTGGAAACAAAATACGGTCCCGATACCAACGAGATCACACATTAATTAGTTTCTCAAAACCTTTGAGATTTCAGTTTAACATTTTTTTATCAAAAATTTATTTCTCGGACTGGAGACCTCGGAATTCAATTCTGGGCATACGCCTGGTCCCATATTTTACTACGGACCATCCGGGATTGTCAAGACACGGGTCCAGATCCGTTTACTCAAAATATTGACCGAAGTCAACTAAAATCAACTTTTAAAGGCAAAAATTATTATTTTCCACATAAAGGCTTTCCAGAATTGCGCTCGTACTGTGCACACAAATTGAGAAGAGAAAAAATGAGGTTTTTAAGTCATTGGAACGAGGATTCAAGTTCTAAAATAGAAGATGACCTTTTGGGTCATCACATTCTCTACCTCTAAAACAACCGTTCGTCCTCGAACGGATATAGAAAAGTACTTGAGTCAGTGAAAATATGGGGATATATGCTCTGTATATTGGACTCGGACTCCCAGGTAGCTTCCTCAATAGGCTAACCTTTCCACTGCACACGAACCAAAGGATAACTCTTCGATCTCAATTGTCGAACCTGCCGGTCTAGAATAGCTACCGGCTCCTCCTCAATGTCAAATCCTTGTCCAACTAGACAGTGTTGAAATCTAACACATGGGATGGATCACTATAATACTTCCGAAGCATGGAAACATGAAATACAGGATGCACTACCAGATAAACCTAGCGGCAACGCAAGTCTGTAATCCACTTCTCCCACTCGATCAAGGATCCCAAAAGTCCCGATAAACCTAGGGCTTAACTTGCCCTTCTTCCAAAATCTCATCATGCCCTTCATGGGCGACACTCGAAGCAACACTCTCTCTCCGACCATGAATGACACATCATGAACCTTACGGTCGGCATAACTCTTTTACCTGGACTGAGCTGCACAAATCCTATCCTGAATGATATTAACCTTATCCAAGGCATCCTTTGCTAAATTTGTACCCAATAACCGAGCCTCCCCTGGCTCAAATCACCCAACTGTCGATCGACACCGTCTACCATATAATGCCTCATAGGGAGCCATCTAGATGCTCGACTGGTAGTTTTTGTTGTAGTCAAACTCCGCTAATGACAAGAATTGATCCCAAGAAAGTCAATAACACAGGCGCAGAGCATATCCTCCAAAATCTGAATAGTACGCTCGGACTGTCCATCCATCTGAGGATGAAATGTTATGCTCAACTCGACCCGCGTACCTAACTCACGTTGTACTACCCTACAGAAATGTGAGGTAAATAATGTACCTCGATCCAAAATGGTAGACATGGGCATACCATGGAGATGAACAATCTCACGGATATAGATCTCAGCCAACTGCTCCGAATAATAAGAAACTACCATAGGAATGAAATGCGCTGACTTAGTCAGCCCATCCACAATAACCCATACTTCATCGAACTTCCTTCGAGTCTGTGGGAATCCAACAACGAAATCTATAGTGATACGCTTCCACTTCCACTCAGGAATCTCAATTTTCTGAAGCAAACCACCAGGTCTTTGATGCTCGTACTTTACTTACTGACAATTCAAACACCGAGCTACATATGCAACAATGTCCTTCTTCATCCTCTTCCACTAATAATGTTGCTGCAAGTCCTGATACATCTTAGCAGTACCCGGATGAATAGAATACCGGGAACTATGGCCCTCCTCTAGAATCAACTGACGAAGCCCATTCAAATTAGGCACACAAACACGGACATGGATCCTCAAAACTCCATCATCTCCAACTATAACCTGCTTGGCATCACTGTACCGCACTTTGTCCCTAAGGACAAGCAAATGAGGATAATCATACTGCCTCTCCCTGATACGCTCAAGCAAGAAAGACCGAGCGACTATACAAGCTAGAACACGGCTGGGCTCTGAAACATCCAACCTCATGAACTGGCTGGCCAAAGCCTGGACATCTAAAGCAAGTAGTCTCTCACCTACTAGAATATACACAAGCCTACCCATACTAGCTGACTTCCTACTCAAAGCATCGGCCACCACATTGGCCTTCCCAAGATGATACAAGATGGTGATATCATAGTCCTTCAGTATCTCCAACCACCTTCTCTACCTCAAATTGAGCTCCTTCTGCTTGAACAAATACTGCAAAATCTTGTAATTTGTGAACACCTCACACGACATGCCATATAGATAGTGCATCCAAATCTTCAGCGCATGAACAATGTCTACTAGCTCCAAGTCATGAACTGGATAATTCTTCTCGTAAATCTTCAACTACCGCGAATCATATTCAATAACCTTGCCATTCTGCATCAACACTGCACCAAGTCCAATACGAGATGCGTCGCAATACATTGTATAGGGCCCTGAACCTGTAGGCAACACCAACAAGGGCGTCGTAGTCAAAGTTGTCTTGAGCTTCTAAAAGCTCGCCTCACACTCATCTGACCATCTGAACGGGGCACCCTTCTGGGTCAACTTGGTAATCGGGGATCCTATAGATGAAAACCCTTCCACCAACCGCCGGTAATAACCCGCCAAACCCAAGAAACTCCAGATCTCTGTAGCTGATGTGGGTCTAGGCCAGTCCTTGACTGCCTCAATCTTCTTAGGATCCACCTTAATATCCTCTGCTAATATGACATGACCCAAGAAAGCAACTTAACTCAACCAAAATTCACACTTCAAAAACTTAGCATATAATTGGTTGTCTCTCATAGTCTGAAGAATAATCTGAAGATATTGTTCATGCTCCTCTCAGCTGCTGGAGTAGATCAAGATATCATCAATGAAAACTATCACAAATGAATCCAGATAGGGCTTGAACACCCAGTTCATCAAATCCATAAATGTTTTGGGGTCATTTGTCAACCCAAATGACATCACTAGAAACTCATAGTTCTCATACGGAGTGCGAAAAGTTGTCTTAGGGACATCGGATGCCCTAATACTCAACTGATGGTGCCAGACCTCAAATCGATCTTTGAAAACACCATGGCACCCTGAAGCTGATTAAATAAATCATCAATCCTAGGCAATTGATACTTGTTCTTGATAGTGACTTTGTTCAACTGTCGATAGTCTATGCATATCCTCGTCGACCCATCTTTCTTCTTTACAAATAATACCAGCACACCCTAGGGCGAGACACTAGGTCTAATAATGCCCTTATCGAGCAGGTCTTGCAACTGCTCCTTCAAATCTGGCAGGGCTATGCAGTACGACAGAATAGAAATGGGCTGAGTGCCCGGAGGAAAATCAAGGCAAAAGTCAATATCCATGTCGGGTGGCATCCCCAGTAGGTCTGCAGGAAATACCTCTGGAAACTCCTGAACAACTGGCAGAGAATCCATAGAAGGAACCTTAGACACTAGAATCACGAACATAAGCCAAATAAGGCAAACACCCCTTCTCGACCATATGTAGAGCCTTCATATAAGAGATAACCCTGCTGGTAGAATTACTAGGAGTCCCTCTCCACTCCAATCGCGGCAACCCCGACAAAGCTAAGGTCACGATCTTGGCGTGACAGTCTAATATAGCATGATAAGGTAACAACCAATCCATCCCCAAAATGACATCAAAATCTACCATATCGAGAAGTAGGAGATATACGCTGGTCTCAAGA
This sequence comes from Nicotiana sylvestris, assembly GCF_000393655.2. Lineage (NCBI taxonomy): Eukaryota > Viridiplantae > Streptophyta > Magnoliopsida > Solanales > Solanaceae > Nicotiana > Nicotiana sylvestris. Next base: position 24,197,521 of record NC_091059.1, read on the forward strand.
CCCTCAATGATAACCACACACGAGTGATAGACATGATCTACAATAATAGAATCCCCTACTAGTGTGGACACATACACGGGAGTACTCAAAGAATCATGAGGCACAACCAAATATGAAGCTTAATAATATAACACATAGGAGTATGTAGACCTTGAATCAAATAGAACCGAAGCATCTCTACTGCAAAATAAAATAGTAAATATGATAGCAGCATCGGAGGACTCAACCTCAGACCTGGCTGGGAAAGCATAACATCAGGGTTGGGTCCCACCACTCTGAGTCATATCCCTGGGATGGCCTCCTGTTGGTTGGCAACCCCCTCTAGCAGTCTGGCCTCCACCTCTAACGGCCTGACCTCCACCTCTAGCGGGCTGACCCCTACCTCTAGCTGGCTAAACAGGCAGTTCCGGAATCATGGCATGAGAACCCTGCTGATGTGACTAAACACCCACTAATTTCGGATAGGTCCTCCGAACATGCCCATAATCACCACACTCAAAACATCCATTTGAATACTGCGGTTGAGGAAACTGAGACTGACCTTGACAGTCTGACTAACTGCGATAATAACTCTAAAGAGGAGGCACTTTGATAGGAGCTGGCGGTACGCTATAACCTGGTTGTCCTGAAGGAGGTACATAAGGACCACGACCCCCTGAAGCTCCATGGGATGTCTGAAGTGTTGAATGAAACAGCCTGGGATAATTTCCTCTACCAAAAGTACCTCGACCTCTAGATGAGGCCCTACTAAATCCACCGGAGTGACGAGGCCTCTTGTCAAACCCCTAACCACTCCCCTAAGCTAAAACCATCTCAACTCGTCTGGCCACATTAGCTGCATCCTGAAAAGAAATCTCACTCCCTGTCTCTTGAACCATCTGCAATCTAATAGGCTGAACAAGTTCCTCAACAAACCTCATCACCCTTTCTCTCTCGGTATGAAGTATAAGAAGAGCATGAAAGGCCAAATCAACAAATCTAGTCTCATACTAAGTGATAGTCATAGAACCCTACCGAAGGCACTCAAACTACCTCCGATAGTCCTCTCTCTAAGTGATAGGAAGATACTTCTCCAAGAATAGCTGAGAAAATTGGTCCCAAGTGAGAGCTGGCGACCCAGCTGGTCTGGCCAAACAATAATCCCTCCACTATTTCTTAGTGGAACCTGCAAACGAAAGGTAGCAAAGTCGACCCCATTGGTCTCCACTATCCCCATGTTCCGTAATACCTCGTTACAATTGTCCAGATAGTCATGGGGATCCTCTAAAGATGTTCGCCATAAGTAGTGGTAAAAAGCTTGGTAAACCTATCCAACCTCCACAAAGCATAAGAAGACATAGTTGATCCATCTTTGGTTTGTGCTACAATACCCGGCGTAACTACCCCAACTGGATAAGCTACTGGAGTTTGAAATTGGGGAGCTATCTGCTCCGGAGTATGAGTAGCGGGAGTCTGTGCTCCTCCCCTAGCTCGAGAGACGGCTGGTGCTACAGGGAATGTACTAGCTTAAGTAAAACTCTCCATAAGGCCCACTAGACGGACCAAAGCATCCTGAAGTACCAGGGTAGCGATGAACCCCTTTGGAACCTGAGCTGACCCCGCTGGAATGGTCTGGGCCGGAACCTCATCATCAAACTCTACCTAAGGCTCCGCCGCTGATGTTTCTGCTTGAGCTCTAGGTTGAGCCCTGCCCTTGCCTCAGCCTCTAGCACGGCCTCGGTCTCACCTTCTACCTCTCAAAGGATCTGCCACTGGGGGCTCAGGCTGCTGATCAGCTGATGAAGCGGTACATGTTCTCGCCATTTGCGAAGGAACAAAGTAGAGAGTTCAATTAGCATTGAGAGATCAAATCGCACGACAGAGAAGAATAGAAGTGAAATTGTTCCTAATTCTGTAGCCTCTGGGGATAAGCATAGATGTCTTTGTACCAATCCCTCAGACTCTACCTAGCGTGTTTGTGAATTCTGCGACCTAGGCAACCTAGTGCTCTAATACCAACTTTTCACGACCTGAATTTCCCACTGTCGGGATTGTGATGCCGCCTAACATCGCACTCGCTAGGCAATCCAATATTAGAGAATTGTTCACCTTTTTCTTGTACCTTTTTATAATTAAAATTTAACAAAAACTAAATCAGCGAAAATAAAAGCGAAAGTACATGATTAACTGATTATACTTATACTCTTAGCAAAACCAAAATAGTTACCACCAGAAACTGGTGTCGCAACTCACGAACATTCTATGAATACTACAAGTAAGGGTTTGAAAGAAACTACATTTGTCTCGAAGGAAAATAAAATAGAAGTGAGGAAAACATAGGAGGATGCCAGGGCCTGCGGATGTCTATAGGACTACCTTGGGTCTCCTGAATGAAGTATCAGTAACCGACCTCTCGATCAGCCACTACCAGCTTCGAAATCTGCTTAGAAAGAGTAGAGTACAGTATCAGCACAACTGACCCCATGTACTGGTAAGTGTCGAGCCTAACCTCGATGAAGTAGTGATAAGGCTACGGCAGGGCATATACAATATAACCTACAACAGTATATAATAAAGCAAAAAGGAAGTGGCAAGCTCCGCCAGAAGTGGAGAAAAGCGACATACAACCAATGGCCATTGATTTTATTTAATCTGACGGTCTAGAATTGACCATCTTGTCTCTATTTAACTGTCCGAAATAGCCCACCCCCCCCCCCAGACCCTCCCCCTCCCCTTCACCTCAAACCTTGAACCCTAAAGTGACCGCCGCCCTTGGATACTCACCTTCATCTCTGGTGGCGGCGACGCCATAAACCACCCCAATCCTCACAAAATCAACACCCCAAACTCCCCTTCATTTCCCCATTCCAAATCTTCACTTCTTTTCCCTCGAATCCTCACAGAACGCATCGAATATTAGATCAAAGCTTGAACCCTAAAATCCTAAAAATCAAATTAGCGAGGTTTTTAAAAAGATTTGAGGTTGGAATCGACTTTAGTCGTGTGTTTTCAGTCGAGAACGCATGATTAAGGTCTATCTCGGCAAAAAAATCAAAGTTTCTTTGAAGATTAGTTCGAGACTCATTTTTGCCTGGCCTGATAGGTATTTTCTAGTATTTTCTCTTTTTCGTTTTTCTTAATTTCTTCTATTCTCCTTCTTTTTCTTTTGTGTTCTCAAAATATACCTCTGCATGTGTTTCTTTTAAGTTAGAATTAATGTTAGTTATTAGCTTCTTCAGTTTTGTTTTAATTCGTTAGGTTTAGTTTGTTTGATTGTTCTCTTTAGTTTTGGGCCGTTTGAGAGCATTTGGTTCATGAGGTTTGATTGAAATCTGAATTGCCCCTTTTTCTGCCTTCTCGTTTCTTCTGAATTTTTGATTTGGACCTGGGCACAAAGAAAAGGTATTAGCCCAGGTCTTGTTAGAATCAGGCTGGTTTGAGTCTTTGGGTCGAATTGACCCATGAATTTTCTGAGGGTAATTAACAGAGTTTCAAGGGTCAAATTAGGAAATCTAGGTGACGGAATCTGTAGTAACTGAATAGGAAGCTTCCAAGAAAGGGGGTTTGGGACTATTCTAAAATTCTGGAATTTACATCAGGGTTGCCTAAGCTAAAATGAAAATATCTGAAGGTTTTAAGTGAAAAACATGGTTTATTTCTGCTGCCCTAACATCTTGCCTATAAAGGCATCATTGCTTGGCATTCAAGTCAGAAAAAAAATAGGGGATCAAATTTGGAAGAAATCAGAAACGGCTAAGAAAGACTATAAAACACTAAAAAGGTCTGAAAAATTAGGAAACAATACAAAAAGGCACCACCAACACTGTTTCATTGAAGTTGTGTTAGTTTTCTTTGGGTTTCTTAAAAGATTGAAGTAATCTTGACTCTTTCTGGGATCAAAATGGTTTGATCAAGCTGAAACTATTTTTGTTGATTTGCTGAATCTCATCCTCTTCTGTTGCTAATTTTCTCACTGTCCTTTGCTTTAATTTCACTAGGTATTCCATGAATCTCTTTAACATGTGAAGTGTAACAAGAGAAGCCTTTGTAATTGATATGCAATTCAAGACTTTTATGTCTAATGAATGATAATTCATGTTGTAGTTTTGTGTTATTAGCTTTTTTGGATATGTTCATATATATAGTATGATTTTGTTTGAGTTTAGTTGGTAAATCTGGACAGAAACTATAATTATGGTGCTGGTGTTAGATGGTTTGAAATTCTGCTCTTATGAGGATTAATTAGGTGCTTTAGTTGTAAAAGTTCTGATGGATGAATAAGAACTTTGATCTGTAGTTACATATGTCATGTAGATTTCCTTGAGAATATTATCTGGGCTTAGTTAGTGTTGAGCATGATAGGGGTTTGAGTCACCTTATTCCAGTCAAGTATTCTCTCAATAATCTGCTTGCATTGAAGTTTTGGCACTGTTGGTAAAGGATTATGAATTCATGTGTTGATTTGTTCATTGCATTTACTAGTTAGTTGTTTCTTAAAATGAGCCAAGGTTTTAGTGAAATAACACTGAATTCATGTGGAAGTTGGTATAATAGGGGAATCATGAGTAATAGAGGTGTTGGCTTTCTGTTAAATCAGTTTAATGTTCGAGTCTTTTGATCTCAAATAGGAGGCCTCTGTTAAATTAATTTCTCATTTCAGTTTCAATGTCATACATGTAAGTAATTTAAACAAGTCTTGTATGGAGTCTTTTGTTACGTCAATGTCGTTTCAGCCTCAATGTCATATTTGCGTACAGGTTATCTATTTAAATTGGTGTCCGCTGGTTAATTAGTAGAATTAGAAATTAAGTGCTTCTGTATGGCTCGTCATGTTCGAGGCTCGATGTCAGGCCCAAAGGGAGAAACTTCCCTTCTCATTGGCGTGTGATTGACCCTAGTTTGAGAAACAAGCTTGTTTTCAAGCCCAGTACTGTGCACTATTTGTGCATCCCGTTTAGCTGTTGCGTAACTTATTTACAATTTGGGTAATCAATTTTTCAACTTCCTTGCCATATGATTATGACTAGGTTTTGGATTAAATGTCAAGATTTGATTAATTTCATAACTGGATTAAGCTAGAACTTTGCATCTTCCTAATGGGTATAAACAATTAGTTGAGGTGTGCCATATTACCCAAATGCATAGTTTATGGCCCTCGCAAGTTTGGTGTTGAACTTCCTTTAAAATCGGAATCGAGGTGTGGCGTGCCAAACAAAATCTTAAAATGCATGGCCCTCATTTAATTCATGTTGATCCCTAGGAATCAAGGTGTGCCATTTAGTTGAATTTCCCATGGACCTCGCAAAGTTAAAATGCACAGTTGCTTTAGTCACGTTATTTTAATAATTTACCTTCCTAAGCTCGGGTGCGCATTTATGTGACCCAAATCCAAATCTCAATAATGTTAGATAAAATATGTCGAGGACCGCGGGTGCATTTATGTGACGTGGTTCAAGACGTGTTTTAATAACGTTGCAATCTTCCTAAAAATGAATAAAAGCGGTTAAAAAGTTAAAATTGAACTATAGGCTAAAACATGTGTTTCAGTAAATAGGCCAATTATAACAGTTAAGCGACCGTGCTAGAACCACTGAACTCGAGAATGCCTAACACCCTCTCCCGGGTTAACAGAATTCCTTACCCGGATTTCTGTGTTCGCGGACTGTAAAACAGAGTCAATCTTTCCTCGATTCAAGATTTGAAACGGTGACATGTGACACCCTAAATTATCCCAAGTGGCGACTCTGAATCTTTAAAGAAATAAATCATGTTTCGATTGTCAATTTAAGTTGGAAAAAACTTCCTTACACCCTTCCGGGTTGGAAAAAGGAGGTGTGACATCTCTGGCGACTCTGCTGGGGATGAGAACCCAGAATCTCTGGTTCAGGGTTCAGAATTCGAGCTTAGAATACTTGTTGTATTTGGCTTATTTATTATCTGATTTTATTCACATGTTTGGGCCTAATGTGCTAAGTGCTACTTTTTACCGCTTTGATATTATATGAACTATATATAAACTGATACGAAACACTTCTCTTCTCATCTTCGGGGATGTGCACGCTGGCGTGACTCCCTATTCTGTTAGTGTCATACCTTGAAATAAGAAAGAGGCTCGGAAAAGTTACTAAGCCGGATGGCCTTTTGGTTCCCGGTACGTAGCCCCCTCCTCGGCTCGAGCTGTCCACTCGGGTACACAAGTCTAGAACAAATACCCAGGTTTTGAGCCTAGAATAACTCAGCCTCATACTGGATCCCTAGTAGGAATGTTTGTTTGCATCATGTGCATTTGACTTTGGAGACTCAACACAAGGATTGGGTCTATCTAGGACAGGTGTACCCGAAATGAAAAAGACCATCCTAATGCATCCTACTTGCTACTTGTGCATTCATTTGCTTCAGATTTGCATGTTGATCGGCTTATAGGGAAAGGTTGAGAGAAGGGAAGTCAATGTGAGGGCTGAGAGAGATAATTGCCTGTTTTTGAAAAATCGATGTCTAAAATATACTGAAACTCTACCGAAATTTTAAAGAAAAAAAAAGAAGAAAATTTTTGTTTTTTAAACAGAAGTAGTTGGTTTTTGTTTTGTCAAAATTGTCCGAACTACGCCAGTTTAATTCTCACCGGATGTAGGATACGTAGGCAACCCCCATCGGGTCCAACATCCCTTTTTGCAAAATTAGCCCAAAAAGAACCAAACTTTTATTGTCTTTGTGGTGAATAAGTAAGGTGATGCCATTCTTGTCAAAATTAGCCGAGTGTCTCTAAAAGGACGCCGGAAGGCTGTTTTTTGCAAGAACGGCCACCTTTGGTCTCTTTTTCGAATTTTTGGCCGGTTAGCAAACACAGCCTTAAAATATTCTCACGGAAGTGCTGAAAGGCCGTATTTTCAAAGCCGGATTTTTACTTTTGAAATGAAAATCTGAAAAAAAAAAAAAGTGGCAGCTTTGTTTTTGAGTCAAATGAATCATGATTTTTTTTGCTTAATCACCTTAATAAATGTGCAGAATGAGCACGAGTCAAAATTTGTCAATAACAGTCATAAACAAAATCTCTTTAGAGTTGAATATGTGGTGGGATGATCTGGGTAAATCAGGGCAAGATATGGTCAATCATTATTTGGGAAGTCTCACGGGGTTGTTGAAGATCAGTCCTAGAGGGGACATCATAAAGGCGTTGGTTACATTCTGGGACCCGGCCCACAATATGTTTCATTTCTCAGATTTTAAACTCACCCCAACTTTGGAAAAAATAGCCGGATATATTGGGAACGCCGAGGTTCCTCTAAGACACAAGTATCTGGTTACTCCAAGAGTCGTAAATGTGCACAGATTCCCAGATTACTTAAAGATAAGTGGGGGGTCCACAACCCAGAATTGGCAGCCGATTTTTCCACTCCGTAGTTTATATACCAGAGATACGGTCATATAGGGGTGTTTAACAATCCAGAAAACAAAATTTGTAGCAAAGGGAATCGCCTCAAAATGGGAAGAACACATGTGTTTTGCTTTTATGGTGGTCTTCTTGGGACTTCTGGTGTTTCCTAGGAAAGATGGAAATATCGATATACAAATATCTGGGGTTGTCAGCACTTTGCTTACTCAGGTCCAAAGCACCCTCGCACCCATGATAGTAGCTGAAATCTTTCGCGCTCTCACCGCCTACAAAGCCGGAGAAGACTTTTTTGAGGGGTGCAACTTGTTGTTGCAGATGTGGATGATTGAACATCTATGCTATCATCCCCAATTCATGAGTTATGGGTCGACAGATAAAACCTGCACAGAGGAATTCTATACAAGGGTTAATTGGATCAGCTTGCCAGAAGGGGTCACAAAATGGGTATCAAACCTCTGTTCCATCACTGCAAACCAAATAGAGTGGACGTTTGGATGGCTTCCTGTAGATGAGATCACATACATGCTAGCTACCGGGCCTTATTTCCTCTTGATGGGTCTTAGGAGTATCCAGCCTTATGCCCCATATCGGGTTTTGAGACATCTGGGGAGATGCTAAATAATTCCAAAAGATGAAGATCTTAGTGCTCAAGTAGTCGAGATTGGTCCTGATGGTCAGTTTCATGAAGCAGCAGTCCGCCAAATTTGGAGCGAGTGTCAATACTTGACGGCGAATACCTGTATACGTGATCGATCTAAAAGTGAAGTTTCACCTGGGTACCTTGCTTGGTATAAAAGGGAAATTGAGTTTGGGAGGCCGGCCAAAAGACCCCATCTTCAGGAATTTGTCGAGGCGTCACAAGAACAGTGGGCTTGGTTGGCCAAGGAGAATGAGTACAGGGCTACCATAAGCAAGCTAGATAAGCAAGTCAAGGATCTTCAATTCGAGAATGGTTTGCAAGCCGCAGAGGATGAGGGTGAAAAGAAAAAGCTAGCCAAAGAAAATGAGGCCCTTCGAGCCCAGATTCGGGAAATGAAAATAGTAGCCAAAAACCCCGCCAGAAGTGCAAAAGATGAAAAACTTATAAATAACCTTAGACAAAAGGTGAGTGAGTATGGCTTCGATTTGAACAAGGCAGAGGGCGAATTAGCAAGGGCTCGAACAAAGCTGGCTAAAAATGTGGAGGAACGAGAGCGCTTGGTTAAACAATTAAAAGAGAAATATGACAATGAGGTTGTGGGGTTGAAGAGAAGGGTCACCATCTTTGAGAACAAAATGATCAAGCAGGCAAAAGACATTAAGGCAGAAAGGGGAAAACTATTACGCAGTGATGACACAGTTAGAAAGAGATTTGTAACAACTTCAAGAATAGAATCATGTAGCCGAACAAACTTTGGAAGCCAGGTCCCAGCAGATTGGGCGTTTGTTGCAATAAAAGGGTGTCATAAGAGAGAGAGTCAGAAGGATCGCCGACTACATCGCGATAAAGTGTAGTAGTTGTGATGATATGACTAGATCCATGTTCTTTACCACCATGATGACCTTTGTCCGCCAGATACTGGAATATCTCTACCACCTCTAAAGGGATTTAGCGCGTAGGCCCGTGGCGAGACCGAATGATGTCCCATGGGCCCCAGGAGCAGTTGAGGCGTTGATGTATTCGTGATTTTCGAGTCTGTATTTTCATCTTTCTGTTGGAGTCTGTTAGTTTGTTTTTGAGTTTGTATTTTTATCTTTTCATAAAAGTCTGTTAGTGTCTTTTTGAGTCTGTTAGTTTTTGAGTCGTTGTAATCAAAGCATTTCCTTTTTATGAAAATTTGAAAATCCCAAAATACTTTATTTTTACATTTATCCCCCAAAACTATGCTTGGTCTGATTCATGCGGGGTCATGATACGTAGGCAATCTCCATAGGATCTGACCGTAAGCAAAAAAAAGAAAAGAAAAAGGAAAAGGGAGGAAAAGAAAGAGAAAAAAAAGAGAAAAGAAAAAGAAAAAAAGGGAAAAACAAGAGAGAAAAGAAAAGAAAAAGAGAGAGAAAGCAAGAAACTATGGGAAGGAAACAATGGAAAAGCAAGAGAGAGAAATAAGAGAATAAAAAGCAACGAGAAATCAAGCAAAGAAAGGCATGAGTGAAAAATAAAAGAGAGAGAGAGAGGAAGAAGTTGCAAATGGAAATTAGGGAAAGAGGGATGACGCAAGCAACTGATCAAATGCATAATAGAAATGGTTAACTGCTTAGGTGCATTGCATCCCCAATGTGCGGTTGTCTATATGTTAAATGCCCTAACACTAACGGGATGACCCCGTTTTGTTCCTTTGATATATACATAGTAGAAAGGTGGTTGGTTTGTGGTTCTCAAAGTAGTAACTCCTCTCGACAACATAAGGTTAAAAGGCAATGGTGGACAACAACAAAATTGGGTTGGTTGATACCGGCACCCGAAAGCAGTTGGTTGAACAGAACACTAGTTTGGCTGATGAGGTAATGATGTTAAGACAACACATGATGGACATGTATCAGACCTGGATGACCGGGAAGGCACCACCCCCGCCTCCACCTAGCCTCTTAGATGCTGCCTTTACCTAAACTTCAGTCATAGTGCCGGAAGATCCTCCATACTCTACAGATCCACCCGTTTATCACAGCTTTCCCAACCGTCCTAGTAGCTCTATCACTCATACTCCAATTACCTCTCCCCAAAATTGCCCTTATGTCATATCCACTATTCCCACCAATGAATATCCACTCAAAGCTCATGATGCCTAATACCACCCCGCAGAGGTTGCCCACAAAGTTCCTGACTCATACAAGAAGCGCCCTCGGGATGAGCTTCATGTTGAACATGAAAAGGTCATGGGAAAATAAGGGCAAGACGAGATATCCAGGAAGCTGAAAAGCATAGAACGGTCCTTAAAGAACCTGCAAGGGATGGGAGACTAGGTTAGCATGTCTTACAAAGAGTTGTGTATGTTCCCTGATATTCGCCTGCCCGCTGGGTTTAAAGTGCTAAAGTTTAATTTGTACGATGGATGTGGAGATCCGGTAGCCCATTTGAGGGATTATTGCAGTGAAATGAGAGGTTGGCAAGAAAGATGATTTGTTGATGGCGTATTTCAGTGAGAGCTTGACTGGGGCAGCTTTGGAATGGCATAATCGTCAAGATGTCAGTAAGTGGCATACATTGGGCGACGTGGCTCAAGATTTTGTGCGACGCTTTCAGTATAATATAGACATTGTCTCAGACCGCTCCTCCCTATCTCAAATGGAAAAGAACCCCAAGGAAAGTTTTAGGGATTTTTGGCTCAGATGGAATGAACAAGTTGCTCGGGATAGTCCTCCCACTGACAGAAAAGATGTTGTTGAGCCCCGCCGACGATATGGTCCAGTGGTCGTTCTTGCTAAACGCTTTCAGCCTCAATGTCGACCCCGTAGATATCCTTGTAATCCTCCCCACTGCTACTTCTCTCCACAGAACCCCCAAAATCGTACATCACTTCCCTGATACCCCATCCATAATGCACCACCATATGCTCCACATCCATGAGGCCTATGATGGCCCGCACTACTGCCACAAATGTTTCACTCGCCCCCTCACGGATATCATCCACCTTCCCACAAAAGGTTCCAACCGAGGCGAGAATATAAAATGAAAAGACTACTAAAAAAAGAAAATACTTTCACCCCTATTGGAGAATCGTATGCCAATCTGTTCCAAAGGTTGAGGCAATTGGACATATTGAAGCTGATTCAGATAAAAAGGCCAAACCCTCTTCCAAAGAAGTTTGATTTTTCTCAAAGGTGCGCATATTGCTAAGATGCTCCGGGGCATGACGTAGAAAAGTGTTGGCATCTGAAAGGAGCAGTCTAGAAGCTTATTGACGCATGTGCCATTACCGCGCAAAATCCAAATGCAGCAGATACCATCCAAAGTCCATTGCTTGAGACGCATATGGAGGACATGATTCATGTGGAAAAGGAATATGAGAACTATTCTGAGATCCTCATAGGGCCAGTTGCCACAAAGCTTTTAGTACTATCACTCTTGGTTCCGAAAGTTGATCATAAGAACGAGCCGGCCAAAGGGACCCAAAAGCAATTTGCTAAAGACAATGAGAGGAAGACTTGTGAATGTTCTAGCAATGTTGATGTTGAACTCAGTGGCTACGATGCAGAGCTTGGTAATTAGAAAGACGCTCCTCTTTTGGCTAGCTGGGGTGGAGTCTTGGCGGTTTATTTTGTTGTCATTTCTGTTGTCCGGGTTATTTTCTGGGTTGTAATCTGGATATTGTCTTGTGACTCAAACCCTTCTATCCTTTTATTTTACCTAGTTCGTTTAGTTACAGTAGCCCGTTTAGTGTTGTCTAGATTTGTTCCAGGGTTGTAACCCTAGTTTAGTTTGCTTGTTTTGTTGTTCAAACCCTTTTACCATTTGTCTAATGCAATTTTTTGTTTTCTATTATTTCTAGTCATTTTTGTTTGGTTCTATTTTCTTTTTATAGTCCTTTCCCTATTGAATCTAGTGACATGACATGCACGCATAACTCTCAGCCTGGTTTTAAAAAGTTAGTTTAATCGTGAAGCAATTTGGGAGATGATATGGACATTTGAGGAAATAAGTGAAGGAATTTTGAGATCACAAAGCCTGAATTGTGTGAAACTGGGGCAGATAGAACATAAAGAAGTACTATTGAAATGTATCCGTCCACATTAGGCTGAAGCAAAAGGCAAGTTCGCCCCAAATTGGCAGGGTCCGTTCATTGTAACGAGAGTGTTGTCCAATAGTGCTTTGTATTTAACAGATATAGAAGGCAAGTGTGTAGAAATGGCTATCAATTCTGATGTAGTAAAAAGATATTATGTATGAGTTCTTTGGTTAAGTTGTGTTTTTCTATACTTGGCACATTTTGAAGATTGGAATGATGAAGGCATTTCTTTCTGCTGTCCAAACTCTTTATCCTTTATTACCCCTTTTGAGCCTTATTTATTTCCTTTCACATCCCTTTTTTGGAATCAGTAGCAAGTCAGAAGCGCAAGCGTGAAAGATAAGTAAAGGAAAAAGAGAAAAGAAAAAGAATAGAAGAAAAAAGAAGAAGAAACAAAATGAAGAAAAAGAGAAGAAAAGAAAAAGAAAAAAACAACAACAAAACAACAAAAAGAGAAAAGGAAGAAAGAAAAGAAAAGAAGAAAAAGTGGAAGAAAAAGTAAGAAAGATCACAATAACAAAGTAATTTCTATGACATGAACTACGTTCAACCTGATTCCTTTTAAGGATACGTAGGTAGCCTCACGGTTCGATCCCATCAAAATAAAAATTCAAAAGTGCCCAAGCAAAGGAACTGGGACAGAAGTTATGGTTGTTGTAAGAAATCTGATTCCGAAAGTTGTAATTTTGAACCCATCTGAATTGTTTTGAGCCTTTTGATACCCTTTCTTTCTGACCCTGTCCAAAAGCCCATGTTACGGTCCAAAGAAAGATCTTCTGATCAGTCTTCAAGAGATGCCAAGTCGAGCAAGTAGAGGTGATTCATATCAGGGGAAACACTCCAGTCCAAGCAGGAAAAATAATGAAAATGAGAGAGTCTTATTAGTGAAAACCCTCACGGGTACCGTAAGGCGATGAAAGTTGAGAGAAATAAAAAATGAGAGCCTTATTGGTGAAAACCTTCACAGGCACAATAAGGCGACGGTGAGTTGAGAGAAAGAACAAAACGAGAGAGACTTGACGGTGAAAACACTTCGGTCACTACAAGTCGAATAGGGATTGTGAATCAGATTGGATAATCGGAGCATTGAAGCCAGTTTCATAATTTGGGGGTATAACAGGAGTTGAACATCAGACTTGCTTAACAGAATATCCATAGGTTCATGTCATGGTTATTAGAGTTGGTATCCATATCTGATAGGCTTCTATTTTGTAGTTTTCTTGTTAGGAATCATATCTTTCCATTGTCCTTTACTCTGTCCCTTTTGTCTTGTTTATTTCCTTTTCTTGAGTCTGTTTGGTCAGAACAAGTGAGAAATGACTTCAAAATTTGCCACCAGCTTCCCAATTGCACAAAACGGGATCTGGCTAGCACATCAAAGTGTCATAAGTCAAGAAAGAACAACAAGCGCACTGAGTTGGTCACAATCAACATGCTTTGGGATCCATGTGAAATACAAAGGTTTGGTATATATCAATTCATGAACAATGCAACAGATGGAGGGTGTTAGGTGAACGGATCAAAGGTATTTTGTGTGATAAGATTGACAAAGAAAGTGGTTAGTCAATAAACAAGCAAGGTCTTCGAGTAGAAATCAAAGTTATCATGGGAAGTGAAGGAGCAATTGCCCTCAAAGTCAAGGACACAAGCCAACCATCATATTTTTAAACTAACAAGATTTTTGTTTGATTGAAACAGGGGCAGAAAATTTTGTTGGTTTCGGAGAAACCCTCCGTAAGAAAGGCAAGCACCAGACAGGTTTGACCATAAATTCTCAGGACCCTCCAGGAAAATGGGACCTAATTTAAATTCAAAATAACCATGAGTAGCAAAATCTAGCATAAATGTACCCAAAGGAATATAAGTTGGCTTCAAAGTTTGTATTCTTTAGATAAGATTCAAATAGGAGTTTTCAGAACCCTCCTAAATAATGGGACCTAGCTTTAATATTTCCATTAGATAACAAGATTTAGCGTAAGTTCTATTGTAGGGAAGCATAATTCAGCCTTAAAAATTGTCACTCTTAAGATAAGACTTGATTTTGATTTTCAGTACCTTCCTGGATAATGGGATGTAGTTTTAAGACCTTCTTGGATAACGAGATTTAGCGAAAGTCATACCTTTAGAAAACATAATTCAGCTTTTAAAACTATCATTTAACTAGGAGTTGTTAGGACCCTCCTAGATAATGGGATCTAGCTTTCAAATTCTTAGTAATATTTGGTAACATGATTCAGTTTAACACTCACAGATGTGCCCACCTACCAAAATGGGGTAGAAGATTTTATTTGTTTTGTCTAGTTTTATTGAAATCAGGCGCCCACCTGGAGAGCACGGGAATGCAGTTCAAGTTCAGCAATCAGGCGCCCACCTGAAGAGCACGGGAATACAGTTCAAGTTCAGTAATTAGGCGCCCACCTGGAGAGCATGGGAATATAGTTCAATGTTTTGGCAATCAGGCGCCCACCTTGAGAGCATGGGAATACAGTTCAAGTTCAGCAATCAGGCACCCACCTGGAGAGCGCGAGAATATAGTTCAATGTTTTGGCGATGAGGCGCCCACCTGGAGAGCACGGGAATACAGTTCAAGTTTTGGCAATGAGACGCCCACCTGGAGAGCACGGGAATACAGTTCAAATTTTGGCAGTCAGGCGCCCACCTAGAGAGCACGGGAATACAGTTCAAGTTCAGCAATCAGGCACCCACCTAGAGAGCACAGGAATATAGTTCAAGTTCAGAAATCAGGCATCCACCAGGAGAGCACGGGAATACAGTTCAAGTTCAGAAATCAGGCACCCACCTGGAGAGCACAGGAATACAATTCAAGTTTAGAAATCAGGCACCCACCTAGAGAGCACAGGAATATAGTTCAAGTTAAATAATCAGGCGCCCACCTGGAGAGCACGGGAATACAGTTCAAGTTCAGCAATCAGGCGCCCACCTGGAGAGCACGGGAATACAGTTCAAGTTTTTCAATCAGGCATCCACCTAAAAAAGGGGAAAGTATCTCAGATCACAATTCAAGTCGGCAACAAAAGGGACTTCATCTAGAAAATACAAGTCAACAAGGCAACAGAAATTACAAGATCAAGTTTGAGAACATAGATAGGATTGTTGTAATGCATAGATCATAGTTTAGTCTAGCTTCTTTTATTTTGGCATGGTGTAATAAGGGGTTCAGTAAGAATTAGCAACAGCAATAGTGAAATCACAGCTTCATAGTAGTCCCAGCTACCAAAACTTTCCGAACTACACTGACCTGATTCCTTTATAGCCAAGGATATGTAGGTAACCTCGGAAGAAGGGTGAGGTCAAATCTTTCAAAAATGCTTCCCACGAAGTATTCAAACGAGCAAAAATCGCTCGTATCCGCTCACTTTATCTGTGCACGAAAACTCTTCGTGTTTCCGAGCAAAGAGGGGCAGCTGTGAGCACGAAATTTTTGCCCTATATGAATTACTCCCACAAATTCAAAACAAAATAATATTTTCCGTTGTTTGCAATTTTGTGGATTTTTGTAGCATTTTTGTTAATTGTTTGCATTTGTATGTGCATGTTTATTTTATCTAATTCATGAAAATACAAAAAAATACATTGCATTTGCATTTAGGATTTAGTTCTGCATTTTTTTTAAATTAATTAGTAATTTAATTGTGTTACAAAAAAAAGAAAAATCACAAAAAGGTAACTCATTTTTTGCATTTAGCCCAAGTCCATCACGTACCAGCCCAAATAATTCTTCCCCAAACACGTTCCAGACCCAGCCCAAGTCCATCACATACCCGGTCCAGATTCCCCAGACCCAAATGACGTCGTTCTATGCAGGTAGGATCCGACCGTTGATTTCGTTTAATCTGACAGTCTAGAACTGACCATCTTGTCTCTATTTAACTGTCCGAAATAGCCCACCCCACCAGACCCTCCCCCTCCCCTTCGTCTCTAACCTTGAACCCTAGAGAAACCACCGCCCTTAGATACTCACCTTCATCTCCAGTGGCGGCGACACCATAAACCACCCCAATACTCACAAAATCAACACCCCAAACTCCCCTTCATCTCCTCATTCCAAATCTTCACTTCTTTTCCCTCGAATCCTCATAGAACGCGTCGAATATTAGATCAAAGCTTGAACCTTAAAATCCCAAAAATCAAATTGGCAAGGTTTTTAAAAAGATTTGAGGTTGGAATCGACTTTAGTCGTGTGTTTTCAGTCGAGAACGCACGATTAAGGTCTATCTCGGCAAAAGAATTAAAGTTTCTTTGAAGATTAGTTCGAGACTCATTTCTGCCTAGCCTGATAGGTATTTCCTAGTATTTTCTCTTTTCGTGTTTCTTATTTTCTTCTATTATCCTTCTTTTTCTTCTGTGTTCTCAAAATTTATCTTTGTATATGTTTCTTTTAAGTTAGAATTAATGTTAGTTATTAGCTTCTTCAGTTTTGTTTGAATTCGTTAGGTTAATTTGTTTGATTGTTCTCTTTAGTTTTGGGCCGTTTGAGAGCATTTGGTTCATGAGGTTTGATTGAAATCCGAATTGCCCCTTTTTCTGCCTTCTCGTTTCTTCTGAATTTCTGATTTAGACTTGGGCCCAAAGAAAAGGTATTAGCCCAGGTCTTGTTAGAATCAGGCTAGTTTGAGTCTTTGGGTCGAATTGACCCATAAATTTTCTAAGGGTAATTAACAGAGTTTCAAGGGTCAAATTAGGAAATCTAGGTGACGGAATCTGTAGTAACTGAATAGGAAGCTTCCAGGAAAGAGGTTTGGGACTATTTTAAATTTCTGGAATTTACATCAGGGGTGTCTAAGCTAGAATGAAAATATCTGAAGGTTTTAAGTGAAAAATATGGTTTATTTCTGCTGCCCTAACATCTTGCCTATAAAGGCATCATTTCTTGGCATTCAAGTCAGATAAAATAGGGGATTAGATTTGGAAGAAATCAAAAACAGCTAAGAAAGACTACAAAACACTAAAAAGGTCTGAAAAATTAGGAGAAAAATACAAAAAAGGCACCATCAACACTGTTTCATTGAAGTTGTGTTTGTTTTCTTTGGGTTTCTTAAAATATTGAAATAATATTGACTCTTTCTAGGATCAAAATGGTTTGATCAAGCTGAAACTGTTGTTGTTGATTTGTTGAATCTCATCCTCTTCTGCTGCTGATTTTCTCACTGTCCTTTGCTTTAATTTCACCAGGTATTCCATGGATCTCTTTAACATGTGAAGTGCAACAAGACAAGCCTTTATAATTGATATGCAATTCAAGACTTTGATGTCTAATGAATGATAATTCATGTTGTAGTTTTGTGTTATTAGCTTCTTTGGATATGTTCATGTATTTAGTATGATTTTATTTAAGTTTAGTTGGTAAATCTGGACAGAAACTATAATTATGGTGCTGGTATTAGATGGTTTGAAATTCTGCTCTTACGAGGATTAATTAGGTGCTTTAGTTGTAAAAGTTCTGATGGATGAATAAGAACTTTGATCTGTAGTTACATATGTCATGTAGATTTCCTTGAGAATATTAGTTGGGCTTAGTTGGTGTTGAGCATACTAGGGGTTACTCTAGTCAAGTATTCTCTCAATAATCTGCTTGCATTGAAGTTTTGGCACTATTGGCAAAGGATTCTGAATTCATGTGTTGATTTGTTCATTGCATTTACCAGTTAGTTGTTTCTTCAAATGAGCCAAGGTTTTGGTGAAATAATACTGAATCCATGTGGAAGTTGGTATAATAAGGGAATCATAAATAATAGAGGTGTTGGCTTTCTGTTAAATCAGTTTAATGTTTGAGTCTTTTGATCTCAAATAGGAGGCCTCTGTTAAATTAATTTCTCATTTCAGTTTCAATGTCATACATGTAAGTAATTTAAACAAGTCTTGTATGGAGTCTTTTGTTACGTCAATGTCGTTTCAACCTCAATGTCACATTTGCGTACAGGTTATCTATTTAAATTGGTGTCCGCTGGTTAATTAGTAGAATCAAAAATTAAATTCTTTTGTATGGCTCGTCATGTTCGGGGCTTGATGTCAGGCCCAAAGGGACAAACTTCCCTTCGCATTGGCATGTGATAGACCCTCGTTTGAGAAACGGGCTTGCTTTCAAGCCCAGTACTGTGCACTATTTGTGCATCCCGTTTAGCTGTTGCGTAACTTATTTACAATTTGGGTAATCAATTTTTCAACTGCCTCGCCATATGATTATGACTAGGTTTTGGATTAAATGTCAAGATTTGATTAATTTCATAACTGGATTAAGCTAGAACTTTGCATCTTCCTAATGAGTATAATCAATTAGTTGAGGTGTGCCATATTAGCCAAATGCATAATTCATGGCCCTCGAGGTGTGTCATGCCACACAAAATCTTAAAATGCATGGCCCTCATTTAATTCATGTTGATCCTTAGGAATCGAGGTGTGCCATTTAGTTGAATTTCCTATGGCCCTCGCAAAGTTAAAATGCGTAGTTGCTTTAGGCACGTTATTTTAATAATTTACCTTCCTAAACTCGGGTGCGCATTTATGTGACCCAAATCCAAATCTCAACAATGTTAGATAAAATATGTCGAAGATCGCGGGTGCATTTATGTGACGTGGTTCAAGACGTGTTTTAATAACGTTGCAATCTTCCTAAAATGAATAAAAGCGGTTAATAAGTTAAAATTGAACTATAGACTAAAACACGCGTTAAAATCAGTAAATAGGCCAATTATAATAGTTAAGAGACCATGCTAGAACCACGAAACTCGGGAATGCCTAACACCTTCTCCCGGGTTAACAGAATTCCTTACCCGGATTTCTGTGTTCGCGGACTGTAAAACGGAGTTAATCTTTCCACGATTTGGGATTTGAACCGGTGACTTGGGACACCCTAAATTATCCTAAGTGGTGACTCTGAATCTTTAAACAAATAAATCTCATTTCGATTGTCACTTTAAGTTGGAAAAAACTCTCTTACACCCTTCCGGGGTAGGAAAAAGGAGGTGTGACAGTAACAGAGTGCAAACTCAGGGCATGCAACTCAAGTTCTATCCTCCGATGGTGAAAGATGGGGTGAAAATTCCCAAATTAAATCCAAAGGAGGTAGAATTGCAGGCCCAGAAGTGGAGAACAACATTGATTGGTTATGTCCTGGGCGGCAATCCGTCATTTAAGGAGATGCTTAAGTTCATCTATGGTGTTTGGAATACTGTTACAACTCCAGCAGTGTTGCTACATGCTGACGGATATTTCATCTTTAAATTTGAATCTATTGAGGACAAAAACCTAATAATGCAAAATGGTCCTTACATGTTCAATAGCAAACATATGATATTGAAGGATTGGGATCCAAACTTCCAAATACATAATGAATCAATGAGAATTGTTCCAATATGGGTCAATTTACATGGATTGCCAATTCAGTGTTGGGCTGAGGAAAACCTAGGTAGGATAGCTAGCCTACTAGGAAAACCTATATGCACTGATAGACTAACTGCTGGATGTGAAAGGATTTCTTATGCTCGAATCCTTGTGGAAATGGACATAACTCAACCATTGCCCGATGAGATCTATATTGAGATACTAGATGGAAGAATTTGGATGCACAGTGTGGAATTTGAATGGAAACCGAAATTTGGTCTAGAATATAACAAATTTGGGCATAATACTAGTGAATGTCAAAAAGATGTGCAGCAAACTAAGGGACCAAGGAAACAAATAAGGAGAAGAAAGAAGAAAACCACTATGGAATGGAAACCAAAAGTTGTAGCTAAAGAGATTACAACCATTCAGTAACAAGATGAGCCAATAGATCATCCTAACATGGAGGTACAAGTGAATAATAGAGGGAAACAAGCAGTGATTGTACAAGGATCAATTAACAAAGCAAAGTATAGAGAGGTCAATTATGACGAATTAGCTAAAAGGAATGTATTTGTTGTACTGACCATACTGGAAAGGCCATCAGATATGAATCAACATAAGCAATTATCCAGCAATGGATCAGGCTAAATGATCCAAGGATGCACCTCCAGTAATCATAATCCCCCATGATCATTGTGTCTTGGAACATAAGAGGACTGAACAAGTCCTATAAACAGCGAGAATTAGAGAAATTCTTGCAGATAAATAAAGTAGATATGATTGCTTGCTTAGAAACTAGAGTGAAACAACAAAAATCAAAGGATGTTCACAAGAAAATGGGTGGAGATTGGAAAGTAGAAGACAACTATGCCTATGCACCTAATGGAAGGATATGGATAATGTGGAAAGAAACAAATGTTCATATTGCAATTCTGGAAAGCACAGACCAATTGATTCACTGTCAGGTGGAGGACAAAAACTCAACATTTACTAGCTACATAACATTTGTATATGGCCTGCACACCATACAACACAGAGTATCACTATGGAGGAGCTTGAGGAATATACAACTTAGTGGACCTTGGCTTATAATAGGAGATTTCAATAGTGTCTTAAGTGTGGATGACAGGATAAATGGGCTGCCAGTTCATCAAGCAGAAATGGCTGATTTTCAGGACTGCATTGATGATATTGGAGTGGGACAAATCGCCAAAAGAGGAAGCAGATTTTCATGGAGTAACAAAAGGGATGCAAAGGTCAGAGTTTATAGCCATATAGATTGGGCTTTTGGCAATGCTGAGTGGTTTAACTCTTACACTTGGATTGAGGCAGTATACATGTTACCTAGTTGTTCGGATCACTCCTATAATGCTAGACACTAAGGTAATAAAGGTTAAAGTGAGAAAGCCATACAGGTTATTAACAACAGTGATGAACCAAAGGGAGTAAAAAGAAGCAGTCCAGAGAATTTGGAGACAAAATATTAAAGGATTCACTATGTATTCTATTTGGAGTAAACTGAAGCAGCTTGAACAAGAAACTAGAGATATACAAAAGGAGCACTCATCAGTTGTTCATAAGCTAAAGCAAATGAGGAAAGAATTGAAAGTGATCCAAGGAAAGCTGAATGAAGATTATTTCAACAAAGTGTTGATTGAAGAAAAAAGGAAGTCCCTAGAAAGTATTGAAAAATGGGAAACAATTCAAGAACAAATAATGAGGCAGAAATCAAGAGCAACGTGGATCCAATTGGGAGACTGCAATACCAAATATTTTCATGCATACATGAGGGCCAGACAAGCAAGAAATAAGGTGAGTTGTATCTACAATGAAAATCAGCTGAAGATCATTGATCCAAAGCAGATTCAACAAGAATTCACATAATACTTTCAGCAACTATTAGGAACAGTAGTATAACAATTACCAGGGATTGATATCAATATAGCAAGAGATGGTCCTTGTTTAACAGTGGACCAGCAACAGCAACTGTTACTACCTGTAACAAAAGAGGAGATCTGTCAGATAATAAAGAATTTACCTAATGACAAGGCACCAGGCATAGATGGATACCCTGCAAAACTTTTTAGAGAATTTTGGTCAATTATTGGAAAGGAAATTACAGAGGCAGTGTAAAAATTCTTTCAAATGGTAGATTACTGAAAGAAATAAATTGCATACACTGATTCCAAAAGTGAAGAACCCCAGTTATGTAAAAGAATTTAGGCTTATTGCTTGATGCTCAATAGTGTACAAGATTATTGCTAAGATTCTGACAAATAGACTTAAATTAGTTGTGGATTTTCTGGTTGGACCTTCACAATCTGCTTTTATAGAAGGGAGGAAGATTCTTGATAATGTTATTATGGCTCATGAACTAATTAAAGGGTATACTCAAAAGACAGTGTCTCCTAGATGCATGATCAAAGTAGATATCAGGAAAGTTTATGATTCAGTTGAATGGAGTTTTTTGAAAGCAGTACTGCTTGAATTTGGGGTGCCATACAAACTGGTAGCATTAATTATGGAGTGTATTTCTATAGTAAGCTACTCTCTGCTATTGAATGGAGGATTGACCAACAAGTTTCAAGCAAAGAAAGGGTTAAGGCAGGGGGACCCAATGTCCCCCTACTTATTTGTATTAGCCATGGAGTATCTAAACAGATCATTGAAGACATTGACTAAGAATCCAGATTTTAACTTCCACCCCAAATTCACCAGATTGCAAGTACTACACATCTGTTTTGCCGATGATCTCTTGATGTGTTGCAGAGTTGATGAGGTCTCAATGAAGATGCTGATGGGGTGTTTGATCAATTCTCAAAGGTCTCAGGCCTTCAAGCAAACTTGGAGAAAAGCTCATTGTGCATAGCAGGTATTCCCAGGGAATTCAAAGAAAAAATGCTGGAAACTCTCCACCTAGCAGAAGGCAGCTTTCCATTCAAATATTTGGGAGTACCTTTGTCCACAAGAAAAATTACTATATCACAATGTATGCCATTAGTGGAGAGGATAGTGGACAGAATTAGAAGCTGTACATCCAAGTTTGTATCCTATGCTAGAAGATTATAACTCATCAAGAGTGTATTGTTTGAAATGCAGACTTACTGGGCTCAAGTATTTCTTATTCCAAAAAAGGTTATTAAACTGGTAAATGGTATATGCAGGAATTACCTGTGGACTGGTAGTCATGATACTACTCATAGGGCTCCTATAGCATGGGAGACTTTATGTAAACCAAAAACTGTTGGAGGTTTGAACATGGTCAATTATGAGAGATGGAATAAAGCTGCCTTGATTAAGCTTCTTTGGGCTATAATGTCTAAGAAAGACAAGCTATGGATCAAGTGGATTCACTGCCACTACATAAAGAAGAAAGACATTGCTACTATGGAGACCCCTAAGCAAGCTAGTTGGCTAGTAAGGAAGCTGTTTGTAGCAAGCGAGTGGTGGGCAAATGATATTACAAAAATTCAAACCTGCACTAAGAATGGGAAGTTCAGTATTAGGAAGGCTTACCTTCATACTACTCCACAGTATCCCAAAGTCCAATGGAAAACACTAGTTATGGTAACTGGAATGCTACCAAAACAGAAGTACATTTTATGGATGGCAATGCATAGAAGACTGGCTACAGTTGACAGATTAACCAAATGGGGAGTTCAAGTAGATTAGTCAGTACATTGTTTGGAAGAGATATATAAGAGACACATGACCACTTGTACTTCGAATGTTCATACTCACAGTGTCTATGGAAAGGAATATTAAGATGGCTAGAATATCAAAGGACAACTGGTAACTGGGAAACAAAAGTGCAATGGCTAATTGCTAATGTAAATAACAGGAATCCAAGAAAGGCACTGCTAGGAGTGGTATTTGTAACAGTAGTTTACAACATTTGGATGGAGCGAAATGAAAGAAGATTTCAACAGCAGAGCAGAGAGGCCAAAGACAGAGCAAAGGAAATTGCTCTTCAAGTGCATGTTGCTGGACAGAAGAAACCCCAATACTTACCTATTCTGCAGTCGTTCAATAGTTATCCTATATGTAATCCATGACACATATGACAGAAAGAGTCTATATAGTGTTAGGATTTTGCTAAATAATACTAGTTGTATAATTGTTTTTATTTGGTTGTACTTATGAGATCTGTTCTATAGTCCACAAGAACAGATGATGTAAATTGACAAAAAGGTTGAAATAAAGTTTTTTCTTTCGACCAAAAAAAGGAAGTGCAGAACGAAGTAAAAGAGTAACTTGCATCATGTAAATACGGAACCCAGATATTTTGCCAGTACTCAACTATAACCAGTTCTTAAGAGAATTACAATACCACAGAATAAAATCACAGCAGAGGGAGAATACATAAACAATAAAATGATGCGGCACGCATTCCGATCCCACCATATAAGAAGTGAAAATATGAACGTTCACCCTTATTACTCCTTGTTGCGACGTGCAACCCGATCCCACCAGTCCACCTTTATTACTCCTCAATAAATATCACCCTTATTCCTTCTTTTGTGACGCGCAACCAGATCCCATCTGTCCACCCTTATTACACCTTGTTGCGGCGCGCAACCCGATCCCACCGGACAATCACATTTCATCCTTAATCCTCTTGTTGCGGCGTGCAACCCGATCCCACCATATCAGTACCAATCACAAAATAAGAACAAGTATTTCACAAGTTAGATCAAAACCCTCCACAACATTTATATCTCAAACCAACACAACGGGAAATCTATACCATTATGAAACTTCATCAGTTAAATACTACACTACGAGACCAACCAAAGTGTACCATGAAGCACTAATAAAACCAACTTAAACCAACAATGTAGTGTAATGATACTAAGGAACAATTGATACCTTCAATAGAGAAAACAACATTTAATAAGCAATTAGACATGGAAACATCAATAAGCACGTAACAGTTAAGACAGAAAAACAATATATTAAGAACGGGGAAGGAAACAGGCTAAACAGATAATTTGGCGGTGCATAGGTACTCGTCACCATACATATACGCCACACACATGAAATTTCACATAGCAATTAAGTCGGGAATCTCTAATCCCTCAAGTCAAAGTTAGACCAAACACTTACCTCAAGCCAACGGGCAATTCATAGCTCAATTACCGCTTTACCTCTCGATTCCACCTCCAATCCACTCATATCTAGTCATAATAAACTTAATAACATGAATTAACGCTAAATAAATCAATTCCAATGCATAATTATAGATTCCCTAACATTTTTCTCAAAAAATCAAAAACTGACCCCGGGCCCGCTTGGTCAAAACTCGAAATTCGGACAAAAACCTTACCCATTCACCCCCGAGCCCGGATATACAATTAGTTTTGGAATTCGACCTCAATTTGAGGTCTAATCACCAAATTTCAAAATCCCTAAGTTCTACCCAAAAACACTCAATTCCACCATCAAACACCCTAGATTCTAGGATGAAATCTTGTGAAAAGAAGTAAAAGATTGAAAGAAATGAGTTAAAAATCATTTACCTATGATTTGGGGAAGAACAAGCCTTTGGAAAATCGCCTCTTGAAGTTTAGGTTTTGAAAAATGGCAGAACGAATGAAAAATCCCGTCTAAGACCCTTTTACTCAGCTGCAGATATCGCAATTGCAACCTAAGCTTCGCTATTGCGAAGCTCGCAAATGCGAAGAAGCTATCGCAAATGTGAAGCCCTTCACAGTCTTGTTGCCATCGCAATTGCGAGGAAAGTATCGCATTTACGATCTCTGTATCCCTCGCAAATGCGAGTAAATGTTCGTATTTGCGAAACCATTTCCACCGTTGATGCAATAGAAGATGCCCTTCCCCAGACCTCATTCGAAATTGCAAAGATTTGTTCGCATTTGCAAACTCTGCTAGCCCAAACTTTCTTCGCAATTGCGATAAATTTCTCGCAATTGCTATGCCTGCTTGGTTCGCATTGCGAAGCCTTATCACGCAATTGCAAAATCAGAGGTCTGCTACAGACACTAGTTACACCTGCAAATTTTTATAAGTTCCAAAATCACTCCGTAGCGTATTCAAAACTCACCCGAGCCCTCGGGGCTCCCAACTAAACATGCACACAAGTCTTAAAATATCATACAAACTTGCTTATGCGATCAAATTGCCAAAATAACACCTAGAACTATGAATTTAGCACCAAATTGCATTAAATTTTCAAGATAGTTTCAAAACTTTTATTTTTTTTCAATCAAAGGTCCGAATCACGTCAATTAAACTCCGTTTTCACCAAATTTTACGGACATGACTTAAATATCATATTAAACCTGTATCGAGCTCCGAAAATAAAATACTAGCCCGATACCAACGAGATCACACATTATTTAGTTTCTCAAAACCTTTGCAATTTCAGTTTAACAATTTTTTATTAAAAATTTATTTCTCCAGCTTGGAACTTCAGAATTCGATTCCAAGAATATGCCCAGGTTCTATACTTTACTACGGAACCTCCAGGACCGTCAAGATACGGGTCCGGGTCCGTTTACTTAAAATGTTGATCGAAGTCAACAAAAATCAACTTTTAAAGGCAAAATTATTATATTCTCAAATTTCCACATAAAGGCTTTCCGGAATCGCGCTCGGACTGCGCACGCAAATCGAGGAGGGATAGAATGAGGTTTTTAAGGTCTCCGAACACGGATTCGAGTTCTAAAACAGAAGATGACCTTTTGGGTCATCACAATAATGTATACTGAGTTCGTGGCTTGTTATAGTGTATCCACTCAAACTGTTTGGCTCCAGAATTTTATTATAGAACTCAAAGTTGTTAAGTCAATTCATAGATCCATTGTAATCTATTATGATAATAGTCCACCCGTATTCTTTTCTAAGAATAATAAGTTGTATAGTGGAACAAAACACATACAAATCAAGTGTTTAACAGTTAGGAGAGTTGGCATTGCAAGGAAAGATTATTGTTCAAAGTATTCCTACAGAGTAAATGCTAGTTGATCCACAAACTAAAGGTCTTAGATCCATTAATTTTAAATGTCACGTTATATATGTCGGGAAGTCTTTTAATTCTTTTATTTAGTGGGAGTTCTTAATATTTTGTGGCTGTGAATATATATTTTATGAATAAAATGTGTATTTATTCTTATATTTTATATTTATGATGATCATTATTTCTATTCATAATATTTATTAGTCACATCATAGTATCTTGAGGTGAAATGAGGTTCACCGATGAATTTTTCAGACATACAATTATATGTAACTTTAATTGCTCTATATATAGAGAGGATGCATTTTCGATAATACTGTATCTTGAGATAAAAATTGGTTTATCCAAAAGGGCATCTATTTTTTGTATATGATGCAATTCGATAATACGTAATTTTGAGGCAAAAACTGGTTCGCCCAAGAGGTGCATCTGTTATATGTCTTTATGATATATTGAGGGCCGATAAAGTAATAGTGCATGAATACATAATTTTACTAAGTATATATATATCACATGTGGCACTATTTCTTACTACAGTACTAGACCATCTTTTTGGACTTAATTGAGGATATTGCGATTATGAAAAACTATATAATAATAATAATAATAATAATAATAATAATAATAATAATAATAATAATAATAATAATAATAATAATAATAATAGGGGTTACGGGATCGCTTCCAAATGAGGTTCGGGAAATAGATTACAAGAACTTCAATCCTGGCTAGCTACTAACCTTTAGGTAAAATAATAATAATAATAATAATAATAATAATAATAATAATAATAATAATAATAATAATAATAATAATAATAATAATAGGGGTTACGGGATCGCTTCCGAATCAGGTTCGAGAAATAGAATACAAGAACTTCAGCCCTGGCTAGCTACTAACCTCCATGTAAATCTTAAACCACGGTGGTCCTCACAACCCTTCAACGGTCACTTTGCCTAAACTGGTCCAACTGAGCACCACCGGTTAGGTTGGCCTAGCTAAGGTTTACTGTCGAAATTGGTAACCGCCTGGTCTATATAACCTCATCGGAATGACACAGTAAACTCCTAGCTATAAAAACATGCTTAGTAAAAACCCTCGAATACTAAGTTTAACACTTACCTGTTTAGCCTATCATTTAGGCTAACAGTATTGCAAATATAGAAGGAGGAGGGAGTAGAATAGAACCAGAGACCGTCTGTTTTGTGGCCAAATGACCTTTTTGATTTTTATTTCAAATTCAAAATATTACAAAGTTTTTACAGGAGTAGAGAGAGAATCTAGAGAGAAGTCACAGCGTTGGCTAATGTCAGCTTCTCCAAAGGAAATGAAGATCCTTATATAATGGATCTCTATCAAAAACAAACAAAACTAAAACAGTAAATTGGCCGACAAAATAATTACAATGATGGCCGACAAGATGAAAAAAAATTCTATATAAATATAACTGGACAAACTACTTTATAAAACTAGATTCTCTTCAATAATGGAGGGGCCCGTTACTTTAGTAAAGTTGTCTTTATTACCCCAATAATTTATGTTATGGGGCCTTCATACCTTGTTTTTCCTTTGTCGTCTTTTTTCGCAGAAGATTCTTCTACAGTCTCCTTCAGCTTTGCAAGGAAATCTTCAATTTCATCAATGTTAATTTCTGTGTTTGGACTGCTTTGAGATTCTTCTGCTGCACAACCTTCTTTAGCTGAAGTATCACCGATAGAGGTCATCGATATATCGTCGTTGATTTGTGTTCCAAAATTCGTTGCTAAATCTTTCTTGATTTCTTCAAAATATGATGCAAGAATTTCTCTTTTTGAAACTACCTCTTTCTTCATTTGAAGTCATCTAGTAACCATTTCAAAGGGATTTAATTTATCCCCTGCAACTTTTGTTCTTCCTTGTTGAACATAGGCTTCTAATTTAGCCTGAATTTGTTGGATTAAATCTTCACCGAACAATTTCCCTTGCTGATTTGATTGGAGTAATTTACTCCAGAATTTATTATAAAAAATTCTGTGAAGGCAAGGAATTCCTTCGCTGGTATAACCAATTTGCATATCCCATTTCATTATACAAGGGATAGAGAATTCTATGAAAAAGTACATGGCAGCAATACCATCGTAAAAGATATTATCTTTTTGCAGAGAAATAATTTTGGGAGATATGTCTAACCATAAACTCTTAAATAAGGGAGGAAGTATTTCTAATGACGGACCGTATAATTTCCACCATTTGAAAAACCAATTAGGTATCCATTGTCCATTCATATTAGAACAGAGCTTGAACCAAGAATGCTTCCTATTAGGATTCTCATAAAGAAAAGTTTTATTAAATTTTTCTACATAATCCCAATAATTAAATTTGACTGATACGTTTTGGTCAGGATAAGTGTATTCTCGATCCTTGAGGGTACTGATACCCCATTCATCTGAAGGTATTACCTTCTTAATAATAATCTTTGAAAAACTATAAGTTTTTCTAGTATTCGCAGGATAAAAGTGCTGAATTACAGCAGATCCTGTTGTCGAGAGTATAATCTCCTAATGCATCCTATATTTATAAACAGGTGTAGCGTATGTCACTGTATCAAAATACCTGGACATTAATTGCCAAGGATAATCCTTCCATGTAAGGTCGGATTGTTCCAAAAGAATTATTAACTCTTTTGTGTCCTTTTGGTTATAAACCTCAAGATTTTCATTGCTATCTTCTGATATGACTGAGGAGTAGGTTGGCACATTAGATGATGTTCCTTCATCTTTCCTGGATTGTATAAAATCCATGAATTCCTTGTATAAAGGGTGATCGGTATTACCTCCTGCTATATTAGTGGCTATTAGCCTTTGATTTTCAATTTGGGCGAGAATATTATTCCCTCTACCATCGGTAGATGCCCTTCCTCTTCCTCGACCCCGAGGAGGTCTGTATGTAGGCCTCATAATCTGTAAAGCCAAAGAAATAACTATTAGTTCAAATATTCTCTAGTGAGAATATCAGGAAGGGTATTATCAGACCTTTTTTGTATATTATTTCGAAATCAAAAGGGGCTAATAAAGCTTACCACCTTGCAAACATTTGTTTGGAAACATCATGTTTAAAATCTTTATTAAAGATAAACTTTGCAACATGACAGTCAGTTTTAATAAAAAATTTCTGATTGTATAAATCAGTTTGGAATTTCATAACACATTTAACAATAGCAAGAATTTCTTTAGCTACAGTCGCATAATTTTTCTGGGATTCATTCCATTTTCCAAAAGAAAATTGAAAAAGATATTCTAGTTTATCTAATGGAGAACATTGTTTCAATATCCCACCATAACCAACATCAGAGCCATCAGTTTCCACAACCTTTGCCCAAGTGGGATTAGCGAGAGTCAAACAAGGAAGGTTATTAACTTTCTGCTTTATTCTCTTGACTGATTCAGTATGACTGTCAGTCCAAGCCTTTGGGTTCTTCTTCAATCTATCATAAAGAAGAGTAGTATCATTAGCAAGATCCTTTATAAAATGAGAAATATAATTCAAGCTTCCTAGAAACCGTTGAAGCTGGGTCTTATCAGTAATAACATCGGAAAATTTAGAAGCAAATTCAATACTTCTATTAATGGGAATAATTCTACCCTTTTCGATATTATGACCGATAAATCTGACATTGTTTTGAAAAATCATCATTTTTAGTTTAGATATAACTAAATCATTTCGGATAATATTTTTTCTAAACAAATCAAGATGTTTAATATAAGATTCAATATTTTTTGAAAATACCAAGATATTATCAATATAAGCAATTATGAAATCTGTATAAGGAAGGAAGATGTCATTCATAATTTTTTGAAATTCGGAAGACGCATTTTTCAAACCAAAGGGAATAACATTTCATTCATATTGACCCATTGGAACATTAAAAGCCTTTTTATACATATCCGATTCAGATATCTGAATTTGCCAATAACCTGATTTTAAATCAAATTTTGAGAATATAATGGCATCATGCAATCTATCTAACAAATCCTTTTTGTTACGAATAGGATATCTAACCCACTTTAAAACCTTATTAAGGGGTTTGTAGTTAATAACTAATCTAGGAACTCCTCGTTCCTGTTCAGCATGCTTATTAACATAAAAAGAAGTACAAGACCATTTGGACTTTGTGGGTCTAATCAAACCCTTCTACTATAAGGAATCAATTTCCTTTTTGTATAACTCCAAATAATCGGAGTTCATCTGACAAGGCCGAGCCTTGGTTGGGATATTATTGTTGCGACCAAAACACTCACGCAAGTGTACGCGATCGACAAGTAATATAGTAGTAAGTAAAGTATCGTTCTCACGAGGAATTGTGATCAACTTATCAACTGATGTAGACTCAAACAATTATCAATTTATGCTATATTATTACAAAATATTTAAAGAACCAATTTACAACTTACTTAATAATTGCACAATAATTCAACACAAAATTACTACACCAATTTCACAATATGTTTATAATAATTTGGATAAATATATTCCCGGGTCATGGACTTGCTAGAAATTATGCTACTTTTTTAGCTTAAAATGGATTTATTGAATTATCCGGGTTATTGATTATAGGGTTAATAATATTTATAAGAATCTTTCGAGTTCTTATGCATCTATTCAAGTTAAACTAATACCTATATGTCTATTGTATTAATATTAGCAAGAATGCATTTACAACTCCTATTTTTCAACCAAACAAGGCAATTAAGTATATGTCTATCTTAATTGCGAATTCTTCACCCGATGCCCGAGATTCAAAACTTGTTCTATTTGATTCTATATACAACCAAGAATTTCCTTTTTCAAGTTTAATTCAAGATTCGTAAATAATATTTCACTGTTAGGTATGCAGTAAAATAATTAGAAGCAGAATCAAATAAACAACCCATAGCAATAAATTCAATATCTTCAATCTAAGCTTCAAATAACATAATTATCTAACATCCATGACCCAAGAATACTAGAGTTTTTAGCTACTCATAATCATACAAAAATCAATAATAAAAGTTTTAAACATAATATTAACAAACAAATAGAAGAAAGTTTAGAAGAACTCTTTGAATCCTTGCTCCAAAATGTTGTTCTTCTTCTCCTTTTTTAGCTCCAAGATGAAGCTCCTCCTTCTTCTATGGCTTTTTATCCCTCCAAATCTGATCTCTTCTCTCAATAATGGAGCTTTACTTTATGTAAGTTGAGTGGATCCTCTCAGATTTTCCATTTTGCCTCCAAATAATTGATTTCCCGGATTAGACTAGCGCAGGAGCGCATGACGAGTGCATGACCCGCGCTAGTGGGATTTTTCTCTTGTTAAGATGTTGTTGCTCAACTTTTCGTCATTTGACTCCATTTTTCACTTGATTACCATCATAAATCCTCATTTGTTTATTGAACTCCTGTGAGACATTAAAGTCATGATTAGAGCCAATTTTTGCATTATTTGAACATTTACAATAGTAAACCATCCTTAAGTTGAGCTAAAACATAGGCTATATTAAACAATTTAGCCTATTATCAACACCCCACACTTAGCTTATTGCTAGTCCTCGAGCAATCCACTATATTCTTTTTAGAGAATTCTTCACTCAACCATTTCCCCTCACGCATTACACCTAGAACATTGTACATATATTACGCCTAGCAGTGAACAATCCTAGCCTCAAAGTCAACTCTCAAGTGTCATGCAATATTTACACTTCCTCAAAGTACTCTACGCAGAAATCAAGACTTGCTTCTCCGTCACGCTTCATATGCCCTCACAATTACATCAACAAAAACTGAGTTCAATCCACCACATTCAATTCATATATTCACATATATCAAGGAAATCATTCACTCTCACAAAAGAGGTCACATGCATGTAATTGGTACCTTAAGCTTTCCCTTAATGTAAATCTCTACTAATGTAGACTAGCTCAATCCAAAATCAATTAGGACTTTTTCATGGTTGTAATGTAGGCTAAGGGACGGGTAGGATGTATTTAGGAATAGTGACTCAACCCCTAAACACTTTAACACATCACACGAGCAATTTTCAGCATAAATTCTTCAACCCACTTCTCATTTA
This sequence comes from Nicotiana sylvestris, assembly GCF_000393655.2. NCBI lineage: Eukaryota > Viridiplantae > Streptophyta > Magnoliopsida > Solanales > Solanaceae > Nicotiana > Nicotiana sylvestris. Next base: position 24,230,007 of record NC_091059.1, read on the forward strand.
TACACAATATCATCCCACAAATACGTACTTCTTCTTTAAGCACTCTATTAATTCATTCCCACTAGCTAGAGCAAAACACAATATAATTATCTCTTCTTCTTTTTTTCAATTTCTGCTAGTGGTGTATTCGTTTACAACATAAGTGTCCCTTTCATCCTTTTATTGGTTCCACTCAAAGGTCACCCCACACTTATTTCCTTCTTACTTCTTTTAGCGCTATTCTCACAATTAAAGTGCTTTAAGAGGTAAAATGATCAAAACAATGTCAATTAAGAACAAAAGGGTATAGGCTTGTAATGCGGGTGCCAAACAAAAAGTCTGAAGGCTCAAAAGGGTTAACTAGGGACAAATTTTATTTTTAATAAGCAATTAAGCTCAAAAAGGTCAAAGAAAGCCTAACATCATTTTTCAAACCGAGCATCACCTCAAATTTCGCTTCAACTCACATACCGAGCAAGTTCTAGACACAAGTACAACACATGGACTACACAAATACTCACCACACATGGCATATGACTCATTCCAGATCAGCTCATCAAGACACTCCATTACGAGCATTCAATTCAATACAAACATACAAATTAAGGCACTTTCAGTGAGATTCAACAATTAAGACTAAGCGTGTTACACTCTAGGGTCTAATGTGTTCAGGTGTGTCAACGCTATGAGTTCTTTTCTATAGCTTGCATCCTTTTATTTAATATACAAATCAAAAAAATGAAAACAGAAATTAAAAACTACATATGCCCGGTTCAAAATAAACCCTTGAAAAAGAACCGTGGCTTAAAGAAAAACCAAGGGGGATTTGTTATACTACCTAAAAATAAAAAATAAAAACAAAAAACTTTTTGTTGTTTGCTATAAGCTCAGTCCCTCAAGAACTCCTATCTAAAAAAATCCGTCATGGGGATATGTTTAAACATATGTTTAAGGGAATCCTCCACCCCACACTTAAAGCGAGACATGTCCCCATGTCTTTCATTATAAACAAAGCAAAGATACTTCCCTGAGGAGTCACTCCTGGTCGGAGACAGAACCGGTATCCACATTGCATGCCCGACCAATTGCACGAAGCCAACCCAAGAGCCGGCTTTCCGTTTTCTTCTGCTGATCTTGCATTTCATCAACACATCTCCCCAGAACTGTCACTGATGTTTTAATTTCAGTGATTTCCTGCTCTATGCGGTATATCCTTTGTCCCCGACTAGCCCTAGACGGTCCTGCTGCATCAAAAGCTTGTGGTTGTATAGGTGGTGCATCTTCTCCCATCTCCACATCGTCAGCTCCTTCTTGTTTGTCCTCTCCTTCCTCATCGTTACTGTCATCAGAATCAGGAGCAACCAATTCAGCTGGATGTACAACTTCCTTACCTGTGGTGACCATTTTAGCCGTAAAAGAATTGACTTTAGCTAGTCATCCATCTGTAGCAAGATTGTTTGGTACATTGGCTCGAAGGCACAGTAGGGTGACAAGAGATGGGTAATACAACCCGTAGCGTTGAATTCTAACCCTCTGGAACATTTCTTTATGTATCAACAATGGCACATCAAACCATGCCCTATTCATGAAACACCATATTAAGCAAGCTCGAGGGATGTTTACTTCAGACAAATTCTTGGAAGGCAAGAGACGGCTGTTGATGAAGTACAACCAACATTTGGTCTCTAACTTTAGGACATTAGCGTGGAACTTGTTCCCATATTTATACCATTAGATATCTGCATCCGGGCGACAAATTATGTCGGTGAACGTGGACCATGGTATTAGCTTGCTGTTATATGCCTGGAACATATCCATGTAATCTTCCTCCACTGGGGGTAGCCTGTACACATCCCGAATTATTTCTATAGATACATTGACTTGTCGCTTTCGGATTGTAACATTGTAGTTATCATGTTCTGGAAGGTTGGCATAATATTCCCTCACTAGCATTACATTTGCCACGATTGGCTCCTCGAAGAATATGTCAAGCCCACGCCTCCTCAACTCGTTTGCTATGTTGGGACAATTAATAGCCAAAGCATTTGCATCCATTGCTTGTTCAGGCACTATTGTTTTCTCCTCCTTTTTGTTAAATCTGTCCTGTGCCTTGGCTGACACAAACTTTTGACAGTTGAATGGCCTAGTATCAACTGATTTTCTGGGCCGTCCACCAACATTTGCTGTAGCTGGGCATTTACGAGGGGCCATGGTACCTGCAAGTAGTTTAGTGTTAGCCCTATTCACCTGGGTGACCAAACCGGGCTACTTAGACTTCACCACATAGTTGGTCACATCACTTCCTCCAAAGAGGCATTTTTTCAAACACGTTGTGAGCATGTTGAGTTTCAAGATTTTTCCAACCCTATGTCACAATGTATTCACCATCAACCAACCCAATTACTACTTTACACCACCATACTCCTAATTTTTCACTTCCTCAACCCAACCAAATATCAAACATATGTTTAAATCTTCTATAAATGCTACATTCTAATGTTAAATAAGAAACAAATTAAGAAACTATCCTAAAAATTTACAATCTTGACAACCACATAATTATGTTACATAATAAAACTAAACAAGGAAAACAATGAAGACATTATACTAAATATATGCAAAGAAATTGAAAATCGAACAAAAAAAATAGAAAATTAAAACTATGTTCACCATAAAAACGAAATTAATCTGAAATAAAAAAATTAACTAATAAGAAGAAGATGAAGAAGACATACCTTAGAGGAGATGGGGTATGGGGTGAATGAAGAGGTGGGGAGATTTGATGATGAAGAAGAGGTGGGGTGTTGATGAATAAGAAGAAGAAGAAGAAGATTAGGGTTTTTAGGTTGTGGGGGGGGGGGTTATTATTAAGTTAAAGAAGTAAATAAAAAATTAAAACGAAGTTACTTGTGACTAGCGCGGGTCGTGCGCTGGTTATGCGCTCCCGCGCTAGTCATTTTTGCCCGAGGCAGACTAAAACCCGATTAGCGCGGGCTATGCGCTAGTCATGCTCTCCCGCGCTAATCACTGAAGGTCAGGGCAGACGGAAACCCGATTAGCGCGGGCTATGCGCTAGTCCTGCGCTCCCGCGCTAATCACTGAACGTTTCTCTTGGTTTTTTTTTTAACATATAGCCTCTCAAGAAGGCCAAGTTATAAATTCTCATTTACAAACTATATTTACAATACATTTGTGGGTTGCCTCCCACACAGCGCTTGATTTAATGTCGCGGCACGATGCCATATTGCATTATACATCAATTAAATCTACTGAGGTTTTGTGACGTTGAATGTCACCACCCCAATAGTGTTTAATTCATTGCCCATTTACTAAGAACGTGCCTGTTGAATTAATGTTTCGCAATTCAACTGTTCAATGAGGAGTTACACTTACTACAACAAAAGGGTCTACCCAACAGGACTTAAGCTTTCCAGGAAAAAGCTTTAGCCTTGAGTTGAACAAGAGAACTTCTTGACCCGGCTCAAATTCACGATGTTGGATGTGTTTGTCGTGCCACTTCTTGGTCTTTTCTTTATATAACTTGGCATTTTCATAAGCATGCAACCGAAACTCATCAAGTTCATTGAGTTGTAGCATTCTTTTTTCTCCAGATAAGTCCATATTCATATTTAGCTTTTTGATAGCCCAATAAACTTTATGTTCTATCTCAACAGGCAAATGACATGCTTTTCCATAAACCAACCTGTATGGAGAAGTACCTATTGGAGTCTTGTATGCAGTTCGGTAAGCCCACAATGCATCTTCTAACTTACCAGACCAATCTTTCCTATTTGCGCTCACAGTTTTCTCCAAAATCTGTTTTACCTCCCTGTTTGACACTTCAACTTGACCACTCGTTTGAAGGTGATATGTAGTAGCAACCTTGTGTCTTACACCATATTTTGCTAGAACATTTTTCAACAATTTGTTGCAAAAGTGTGTTCCTCCATCACTTATCAACACCCTTGGAGTTCCATAGCGTGTGAAAATGTGCTTCTTCACAAAACTTACCACTACCTTCGCATCATTAGAAGGAAGAGCAATGGCCTCAACCCACTTAGACACATAATCCACTGCAACCAAAATATATCTGTGCCCATTAGAATACGAAAATGGTCCCATGAAATCTATTCCCCAGACATCAAAGAGTTCTACTGCCAAAATATTTTGTAAAGGCATCTCGTGCTTCTTCGTGATCGTTCTGGTTCTTTGGCACCTGTCACAATTTTTAACAAAAGCATGTGCATCTTTAAATAATTTTGGCCAGTAAAAACCTGACTGCAAAATCTTTTGTGCAGTTCTGTCTCCACCATGATGACCTCCATAAAGAGAAGAATGACAGTCATGCAATATTGCATTCATCTCCTCCTCAGGGACACACCTTCTTACCAATTGATCTGCGCATTGCTTGTATAGAAAAGGCTCGTCCCACATGTAGAATCTCACATCATGTAAGAACCTTCTTCTATGGTCAGCTGTGAATTCTGGTGGAGTCACCCCACTTGCAATGAAATTCACATAATCAGCATACCACGGGGTTTCATCCGAAGTGATGGCTAGCAAATGTTCGTCAGGGAATGTTTCTTTGATTGATTCTCCTTCAGTGACATGGCCTCTATTTTCCAGCCTGGATAAATGATCTGCAACTTGATTCTCTGTTCCCTTTCGATCTCGAATCTCCAAATCAAATTCCTGCAAAAGAAGAACCCATCGAATTAACCTTGGATTGGCATCTTTCTTTGCAAATAAATACCTTATAGCTGAGTGATCTGTGTAAACTATGACTTTTGTCCCCACTAGATAGGATCTAAACTTATCAAATGCCCATACTACTGCGAGCAACTCTTTTTCAGTAACAGTGTAATTCATTTGAGATGGATTAAGAGTTCTACTCGCATAGTGAATGGAACAAAATATTTTTTCTTTCCGCTGCCCCAAAACAGCTCCAATGGCTATATCACTTGCATCACACATCAATTCAAATGGAAGTTTCCAATTTGGAAAAATGATAATCGGTACAGTAACTAATCTTCATTTCAGCTCATCAAATGTTTTCAGACAAGCATCATCAAATTTGAAAGATGTATCTTTCTCAAGAAGCGTGCACAAAGGAGATGAGATTTTTGAAAAATCCTTGATGAAACGACGGTGAAAACCCGCATGGCCTAAGAAACTGCGAATGCCTCTAACTGATGTCGGGGGAGGTAATTTTTTGATTGCTTCCACCTTTGCTTTATCCACCTGCAATCCATTCTTGGACACTTTATGCCCTAGGACTATGCCTTCTCGTACCATGAAATGGTATTTTTCCCAATTTAGTACCAAATTTGTTTATTCACACCTAGCAAGGACCTTATCAAGATTCATTAAACATTCATCAAAAGAACATCCAAATAAAGAAAAATCATCCATAAATACTTCCACAAATCTTTCAACCATATCAGTGAAAATATCCATCATACACCTTTGAAAAGTCGCAGGTGCATTGCAAAGACCAAATGACATTCTTTTAAATGCATATGTCCCATACGGACATGTAAATGAGGTCTTTTCTTGGTCTTCTTGGGCTATAACAATTTGATTATATCCCGAGTAGCCATCCAAAAAACAGTAGTATTCCTGCTCGGCTAATCTATCAAGCATTTGGTCAATAAAGGGAAGGGGAAATGGTCTTTTCGGGTGGCATTATTCAATTTTCTATAATCTATGCAAATCCTCCACCCAGTAACAGTTCTAATGGGAATCAAATCATTATTTTCGTTTGTCACTACGGTCATTCCTCCTTTCTTTAGAACACATTGGACTGGACTTACCCATTTGCTATCAGATATTGGAAATACAATACATGCATCAAGCCATTTAATCACTTCTTTTCTTACCGCCTCTTTCATGTTCGAATTTAGGCGGCGTTGTTGTTCTATGCTTGGCTTGTTCCCTCCCTCCATGAGAATTTTATGCATGCAAAAAGCTGGACTAATACCTCTTATGTCAGACATTGTCCACCCAATTGCTCTTTTATGCTCATGTAGTACTCTTAACAATTTCTCCTTCTGCAATTCAGAGAAGTCAGCAGAAATAATAACATGTAACATTTCAGAACTACCCAAATAAGCATAATGAAGGTGAGAAGGTAAAGGCTTTAATTCCAATTTGGGAGCTTCTTCAACTGAGGGCTTCAGAGGAGGACCATCTGGCATGTTCAAAGGTTCAAAGGGATTAAAACCTTTTATATATTCACATGTTGCATTCAAAGTATGTTTCATCTCCTCAACCTCATCATTAATCTCCAAACTTTCAAACAACACAATTGCTTTTTCTAAAGAATCCTGCAAATATACACTTGAGGTAATAAGTTGTTCATCAATCTCCATGACAGATATCATAGACAATTCTTCATACTGCCGAGGAAGTTGAATTGCTTTATATACATTAAAAACAGCTTCCTCGTTGTCAACTCTCATGATCATTTTTCCTTCTCTTACTTTAATTATAGCATCACCTGTAGCCAAGAGAGGTCTTCCCAATATAATAGGAACTTTTTCATCGGCCTGAAAATCCAAGATAATGAAATCAGCCGGGAAAATAAATTTCCCAATTTTCAGTAGCACATCTTCTATCACCCCTTTCGGGTAAGCTATGGACCTGTCTGCTAGTTGCAACATCACAGTGGTGGGTTTTGGAGCCCCCAAACCCAATTGTTTGTACAAAGACAATGGCATCAAATTTATGCTTGCTCCCAAATCACAAAGTGCATGGCCTACATCAACATTGCCTATTCTCACAGGGATAGTAAAGCTGCCAGGGTCCTTAAGCTTTTGAGGAAGCTTATTTTGGACCCTTGAAGTGCACTCTTCAGTAAGTGCAACTGTTTCAAATTCAGTCAGTCTCCTCTTGTTAGCCACAATGTCTTTTATGTATTTGGCATATTTTGGAATATCACGAATCGCATCTACCAATGGAATATTCAATTGAATCTGACTCAACATAGAGAGAAATTTGTTGAACATGCGATCGTCATTCTTTTTCTGCAATATTTGTGGAAAAGGTGGTGGTGGACTTGGAACATTCACAGGTGCTGAAATTGTATCATCTTTCCTTACTTCCTGTGTTGCTTTAGGAATCAATTCATCCTCAGGTACAGGCTTGTCTTTTCTCTTCTTTGGAACTTCGTCTAATTCCCTTCCAGTTCTAAGTGTAATTGCACTAACTTGCGGATTTTTCTCTGTATCACTTGGAAGAGCACCTGCAGGCCTAGTATTTTGATTTGCGGCTAGCTGTCCCAATTGTCTTTCAAGATTTCTAAAATCAGTTCTGAGTTGTTGGTTGTCTTGCAACAATTTCTTCAACAAATCATTTGTATTTTCTTCTACCTGCTGAGGTGGCCTTTGTGGTTGATTAAAATTTCCTTGGGGTCTATATTGATTCTGATTTGATTGATTTTCACCCCAAGAGAAATTAGGATGATTCCTCCAATTTGCATTGTAAGTGTTCCCATATTGTGCATGTTGGTTCATCGGCCCTCTGCTTTGTTGCCCCACATAATAAATAGATTCAGGATTCGTTGGGCACATGTCACTTGTGTGATTATCGCCACACATTTCACAACAAATCGACATTTGTTGAACCTGCTGCATTGGTTGTAATGGTCCCATTGTCATTCTGGTCATTTGATTTGCCAATTTTGCTAAATCTGCTCTCATGGTGGAAATGTCATCCAGTTCAAGTAACCCTGCTTTCTATTTCATTGATCTCCTTGGTTCTCCTTCACCTTGCCAATTATGATCATTAGCAGTAAAGTTATTCAGCAGAAGTTGTATTTCACTGTATGGTTTTACCATGCAACTACCTCCACAAGCTGAATCAAGATTCATTTTGGAAGTTTCGTCTAATCCATCAACAAAATTATGGCCCAATACTTCATCAGTTTGACAATGATGAGGACAATCCCGAAGTAGTTTCTTGTATCTTTCCCAAGCTTGGCGAAGAGTTTCACCATCCCGTTGTTGAAACCCAAGAATCTGACTCCGCAAAAACTTTGTCTTTTTGGTGGGGAAAAACTTGATTAGGAATTTCTTTGCTAAATCATCCCAATTGTGGATTGAATTAGCTGGCTCTTTTTGCAATCATTCTCTAGCATCCCCCAATAATGAAAAGGGAAATAAGGTTAGCCTGACATAATCCTTGGAAACATTTGGATAATTGTAAGTATCCGTTATTTCCATAAAAATTTGAATGTGCCTTTGTGGGTCTTCATGAGATAGACCAACGTATTGCCCAGTGGATTGTATCAGCTGCACCATGTACTGTTTAAGCTCAAAGTGACCGGTGATTTCAGGCTTCACAATGGCCTGAGTCATATTAGCAAGGTTTGGCCTTGCTGCTTCTATCACCGCACATTCTTGATTACCTGCCATCACTGTTGGCTGTGGTTGAACTTGAATGTCCAACTCTCTTTCTGTTCTGTTTCTAGCTTCCCACTCCTTCCTTGTTCTATGAATTGTTTGTTCAAATTCAGGATCAAAAGGGAAGAGGTTGTTTGTGCTTCTACTCCTCCGCATTCAAGGGAAGAGTCTGCGCAACACTAACAAAGTAGATGGAAAATTTAGGTTTTTATTAACAGCTAATAAAATCTTAAAACAGTCAAGTAGCTAATTTCAATTCCCCGGCAACGGCGCCAAAAACTTGCTGCCACCAAAACACTCACGCAAGTGTACGCGATCGACAAGTAATATAGTAGTAAGTAAAGTATCGTTCCCACGAGGAATTGTGATCAACTTATCGACTGATATAGACTCAAACAATTACCAATTTATGCTATATTATTACAAAATATTTAAAGAACCAATTTACAACTTACCTAATAATTGCACAATAATTCAACACAAAATTACTACACTAATTTCACAATATGTTTATAAAAATTTGGATACATATATTCCCGAGTCATGGACTTGCTAGAAATTATGCTACTTGTTTAGCTTAAAATGGATGTATTGAATTATCCGGGTTATTGATTATAGGGTTAATAATATTCATAAGAATCTTTCGAGTTCTTATGCATCTATTCAAGTTAAACTAATACCTATATGTCTATGGTATTAATATTAGCAAGAATGCATTTACAACTCCTATTTTTCAACCAAACAAGGCAATTAAGTATATGTCTATCTTAATTGCGAATTCTTCACCCGATGCCCGAGATTCAAAACTTGTTCTATTTGATTCTATATGCAACCAAGAATTTCCTTTTTCAAGTTTAATTCAAGATTCGTAAATAATATTTCACTGTTAGCTACGCAGTAAAATAATTAGAAGCAGAATCAAATAAACAACCCATAACAATAAATTCAATATCTTCAATCTAAGCTTCAAATAACATAATTGTCTAACATCCATGACCCAAGAATATTAGAGTTTTTAGCTACCCATAATCATACAAAAATCAACAATAAAAGTTTTAAACATAATATTAACAAACAAATAGAAGAAAGTTTAGAAGAACTCTTTGAATCCTTGCTCCAAAATGTTGTTCTTCTTCTCCTTTTTTAGCTCCAAGATGAAGCTTCTCCTTCTTCTATGGCTTTTTCTCCCTCCAAATCTGATCTCTTCTCTCAATAATGGAGCTTTACTTTATATAAGTTGAGTGGATCCTCTCAGATTTCCCATTTTGCCCCTCAAATAATTGATTTCCCGGACTGGACTAGCGCGGGAGCGCATGACCAGCGCATGACCCGCGCTAGTGGGGTTTTTCTCTTGTTAAGATGTCGCTGCTCAACTTTTCGTCATTTGACTCCATCTTTCACTTGATTACCATCATAAATCCTCATTTGTTTATTGAACTCCTGTGAGACATTAAAGTCATGATCAGAGCCAATTTTTGCATTATTTGAACATTTACAATAGTAAACCATCCTTAAGTTAAGCTAAAACATAGGCTATATTAAACAATTTAGCGTATTATCAATTATCCTAAGAAAAGTCTTCTTCATAAGGAAGACTTATGATATGCTTTTTCCTACTCCAAAATTGATTTGGATTGTCACCACAGATAGAAGCAGAAAAGTGGTTTTTAAGAAAATTAATTTTTTCTACCAATTTAGGATTTTTTAAATCCTGTTCAATAGTAATGGAACAAATCTCATTTTTCAAAAATTCAATTTAATTGACTTTTGAAGAAATTTTATCAGAAATAATTTCATTTAGAAATCTTTGGGTTGGTTGAGTTATAAACTCAAAAGTAATTTTACTACCATTATACATACCAGTAAAACTTTTTATATCCCAATGTGAAAAAGGCATCAATTTGTGGAAAAATGGGAACCTAGTATTACATCACGCTCAATATCTTTTACCAAAACAAAATTTTCTGGTATACAAATATTTTGTTGGCAAATATAGTCTTTAGGTAATTTATATGAAATACTCATTGGACCACCACTAGCATTCTTTAAACGGTGAGTAGTTTTATGAAAATATCTGGAGGGTATTACCCCTTCTTTTACACAACTCAAATCTGCTCCACTATCAAATAAAGCAACAAACACTTTTTTGAAATTGTAATCGATCGAAAGAGTTATTTTTATTAAAAACTTTTGAGTGGTAAAATATTGAATTTTCTGCAAAAATTCATCTTTAGAAAAATCCATGGCTGCTAGTAAAGTATTAGCAGTATCTTCTTTTGAAGAACTTGTGACAGTATTTGTCTCAATAATCTTGATACTGAGGTTTTTATCAGAATTTTCTAATTTTAAAATTTTTTCATCTAAGGCTACATTTGAAGCCTTTAATTCCGAGATTACTTAAATCTTGGACAGTAGCTATCCTTCCAGGCTGTGACTTATTTTTTATCATCTTTCTGATTTCAGACATGGTGTAAGGTCCTTTTTGAGATGGAATTTCTTCCACCTCTGTTCCTACTTCTGAGTTCATAGGAAGTTTATCAATAATTTAGGACCTTAATTCAGGGTCCTTAATAACCCTTAGTAGCTCTATCATGCTATATTGGTTAAGACATTTATCTTTAAGTCTGAAAATTAGGAGTAAATATTAAAAAGATCATCGTCAGTATTACAACAATAATTTGAGCATTGTCCCTTATCACAAAACTCTTGCTCATCTTCAGAAGATGAAATATAATTCTCTTCCTGAAGGGCTCGTAAGTCTTCACTTGTTGATGAATCACCTCCACCAGTGTCAGTTATATCTGGAGAGGAATTTGAGAGAATCTTATATAAAGAATCTTTGATATGATCGTCTAAATCAAGCTCTTTGAATTTGTCCTTAATCTTGCAATCCTTTGCATAATGGCCTACTCTTCCACATTTATAACAGGCCTGAGGGTTCTTTGATTTGATATAACCCTTTTTGGCTTTATGAAAAGCCTTTGTTTTCTGGGTTCGTTCATAACGTTTCAAACGTTTTTCAGGCGAATCCTTTTTCCTCTTGAAATCCTTTTTCTTATGCGATTTCTTCCTATTAGAAGGTATGTCAATGGCGAATTGTTCACAGAATTCGCCTAATTGTTGTCTCTCGGTGAGACGATGTTTTTTAATTTACTGGTTTAGCTTAATCTCATTACACAGAGCTAAACATTCCTGAGTGCATACACTAAAGAGTTTACCATATGAGTAAGTATCATAATTGTTACTCATCCATGTGCCTCTAAGGACCTTTCGAATCCTTTCAGCAAATAAGGGAGGGAATCCATCTATGAATTTAGACTTCCAATGAGTACTATTACTTTCTGGTAATTCAATCACTCTGGATAAGAAAACACCTTTATACCATCTAAAAGATGTGAAGGTTTTACACCTCAGATATAGAATTTTCTTTTTATCTTCTCGGCCATCATTGTAATTATTTTGTCGGTCAATTTACTGTTTTAGTTTTGTTTGTTTTTGATAGAGATCCATTATATAAGGATCTTCATTTCCTTTGGAGAGGCAGGCATTAGCCAACGCTCTGACTTCTCTCTAGATTTTCTCTCTACTCCTATAAAACTTTGTAATATTTTGAGTTTGGAAATAAAAATCAAAAAGGTCACTTGGCCACAAAACAGGCGGTCTCTGGTACTATTCTACTCCCTCCTCCTTCTATATTTGCAATACTGTTAGCCTAAATGATGCTAAACAGGTAAGTGTTAAACTTAGTATTCGAGGGTTTTTACTAAGCATGTTTTTATCGCTAGGAGTTTACTGTATCACCCCGATGAGGTTATGGGTTAAGAACTGTATAGACCAGGTGGTTACCAATTTCGACAGTAAACCTTAGTTAGGCCAACCTAACCGGTGGTGCTCAGTTGGACCCGTTTAGGCAAAGTGACCATTGAAGGGTTGTGAGGAGCACCATGGTTTAAGGTTTACCTAGATGTTAGTAGCTAGCCAGGGCTAAAGTTCTTGTAATCTATTTCCTACACCTCATTCGGAAGTGATCTCGTACCCCATAATAATAATAATAATAATAATAATAATAATAATAATAATAATAATAATAATAATAATAATAATAATAATAATAATAATAATAATAATAATAATAACAACAACAACAACAACAACAACAACAATAATAATAGTAACAATAATGATGATGATGATGATGATGATGATGATGATAATGATGATGATAATAATAATAATAACAATAACAATAACAATAACAATAATAACAATAACAATAACAACAAGAACAATAACAATAACACTAACAATAACAACAATAACAATAACAACAACAACAATAACAATAGCAATAATAATAACAACAACAATAACAATAATAATAATAACTACAACAACAATAACAATAATAATAATAACAATAATAATAATTATAATAATAATAATAACAATAATAATAACAATAATTATAATAATTATAATAATAATACTAATAATAATAATAATAATAATAATAGTTCGTCATAGTCTGGTTTTCAAGATTGAGTTGGCATAGTTAAATTCTTTTATGGACTTGTTTTTGAAAATGTGGCCACAAACATTATTTTTTTGTAACATCGAAAAAGAAAAAAAACTCTTTTTTTAAAAAAAATATTTTTTCTTTAATTTTTTTTGTTTCATTTTAAAACAATTGTTTTGCTAATATATCCAAGTAGGAGAATGTAAGAAAAATAGACTTATATTATTAAATATTTTATTTATATTTAAAAGTTCGAGTTTGACGATAATCCAAATATGTGAGCCTAATTATTAGTGTGACATTTAATTATTGAACCGTGCACTTTTTAAGGTTGGTGGGTCTATAGTGTGGCGGTGGGTGTAAGCAACCCAACGAGGCCCGTAATGGGAAGACTCATCAAGATCTTATTAATTGCAGCTAAGTCCCCTCTTTAGTCCTTATATAAATGCACAATCAGAATTATTTCATAATATCTGTTGTGTGTGCTAGTTGTCCTATTGATGCCACCATATTAGACGAAGGTTAATAGAGAGAAAGATTTAGTCTTTTATCAATCCTCGATATAGTTCAAACTTCTAATCAGACCTTGCTGAACTTTCCACGACATGTGTGTGAGTAGAGCTGGTCTCAGTCACAGCTCATCCTCCATTAATGGAGGCTCCAATGAATGAGTCGAGCTACAGAAGAGAGGATGGATATCAGAGAGAACAATGAACGAAGAAGGTTCTAGTATATTGAATAGCAAACATAAAATCTGATATACATCACATATATATACATACACAATTGCCTACTAACTTAATCCCCCAATTAACTAGTGCTAACTACTTTAACTACTCTAACTAACTGGTGACAGCTGGCTGACTGCCCCACTAACTTGTCCAGCTGTCACACTCCTTCACAGTCTCTCACACTCCCCCTCAAGCTGGAGGGTGTAGAATGTTAAGCACTCCAAGCTTGCTCTACAAATACTCATGATGTATTCTCCCAAGTCCTTTGGTCAATAGATTTGCCTACTACTCCTTTGTCCCCATATGATATGTCTTAATCTTGCCATCTTTGATTTTGTTTCTTATAAAATAACAATCAATCTCTATATGCTTAGTCCTTTCGTGAAATATAGAATTGGCTGCAATCTATAGAGCTGCTTTACTATCACAAAATACACTCTCAGATTGTTCAACTGAAATGCCAAGTTTTGCAAACAACCCAAGTAGCAATACTATCTCTGCAGTAGCTGTTGCAAGGCTTCTATATTCTGCCTCTGCTGAGCTTCTAGACATTGTCTACTACTTCTTAGATTTCCATGACACCAATGAATCCCCATACTTCACAAAGAAATCAGTTACTGACCTTCTGGTATTAGGACATGTAACTCAGTCTGCATCACAGAAACAAGTTAAATTGTTTCCACCTTTGCTTCTTAGTAAAATGCCCATTCCTGGACTTAGTTTGATATATTTCACAACTCTTAATGATGCTTTCCAGTGAGACTGCTTGGCTGACAGCATAAACTGACCAAGTGTTTGGACAGTAAACACTATATCTAGTCTTGTGATTGTCAGATATATTAATCTCCAATCAACCTTTGATAGCTTGTAACATCCATCATCTGCTCATCTCCAGATAACATGTTCATCAAACTCTACTGAAGTGAATTTTTGATTCATATCTATTGGAGTGGCCACAGGTTTAGTAGCTCCTAACCCCAGATCAGAAATCAGTTGCAGGGTATATTTCCATTGGTTTAACAAGATCCCTTTGTTGAATCTTATGACTTCAATTCCCCCAGATCTTTCACTTTAAACTTGTGATTTAGAACATATTTAGTTTCCTGGATGAACTGCTCATTATTTCCTGTGATGAGCAAATCATCCATATACATAAGAACAACCACAAAATCTGCTCCTTTCCTTTTGGTAAAAAGTGAATAGTCATATAGACTTTGTTTATATCCTGCCTCAAGGAGTGCCTCTGTAAGTTTGATGTTCCACTGTGTTGAAGCTTGCTTTAGTCCATATAATAACTTCACTAGCTTGCATACTTTGGTCTCCCCTTGTCTTATAAAACCTTGAGGCATCTCCATATATACTTCTTCATATAAGTCTCCCTGTAAAAATGCATTATACAGATCCATTTGATATATATTCTACCCTTTTGATGCTGCTACTGCAATAATTGACCTTACAGTTACCATTTTGGCAATTGCTGAGAAGGTCTCATAGTAGTCTAACCCCTCCTTTTGGCTGTATCCTTTTGCTACTAGCCGGGCCTTGAACCTTTTCATATCTCCATTAGCTTTGTATTTGATTTTATACACCTATTTTGACCCAATTGTGTTTTTTACTTTGGGAAAGTCTACTATCTCCCAGGTTCTGTTGTCCTCCAATGCCTTGATTTCTTGCTTCATTGCCTCAATCCATCTCTTGTCTCTTGATGTTTCTGTAAAGCTATGTGGTTCTGTGAGTGCTGAAACCTTTCTGCAAAGCTTTTGCATGCCTGTGAAAGTTGATCATAACACAGATAGTCTGAAATAGGATATAAAGTCACATTATGTGCCTTTTTCTTGGTAACATAATCTTGTAGCCATATGGGTTCTTTGGTACTTCTGCTAGATCTTTTTGGTTCTTGACTTCTGATTCCTAAGGGAACACATCCAGGTGTACCATTTTCTGCATGTTCATCATGTGTATCTTGTTGAGGTTCAGATGCTTCTTCAGATACTACAGCATCAACAATGTTGCCATCTTCACAAACTGCATCAGCCTCATCATCTTCATGGATTGCAGTAGTTGTATCCACTTCAAATTCAGGTGCTTGATCTGCCATTGGTGTCTGCAATGATTCATATGCATGATCTACCATTGGTGTCTGTAATGGTTCGATTGTATGATCTGCAACAGGTCCCTGTAATGGTTCATGATTCAAATGGTACACTACCCCTAGCAGGAACATTAACAAGATGCACTGAGGAAGACTCAGCAAATGGGAACATATGCTCTTTGAAAACAGCATCCCTGCATACAAAAAAAAATGATTAGTTGCAAGGTTTAAGATCTTGTAGTCCTTTTGTGTATCTAAATACCCCAGGTGCACAGAAGGTTAGGCTCTTACTGAGAACTTGTTGTCATGTAACATAGCATAGGTAGCCAAAGACTCTTAAGTGTTCAAGAGAAGGCTTCTGAAGATGTAGAAGTTCATATGTTGATCTGCCTTGAAAAATGATAGAAGGCAGTCTATTTATGATGTAAACAGCAGTAATAACACATTTTCTCCAGTATTTAGTTGGCATATTTGCCTGGAATTTTAGGGCCCTTACTATATATAGTATATGTCTATATTTTCTTTTAACTACCTCATTTTATTGGGGAATGTATGCACATCTACTTTGATGTACAATGCCATAATGATCAAACAAATCAATGCATTGTTTGCTAAAGAACTCTCTTCGATTATCAGTTCTAACAATCTTAACAGCTACATCAAATTGCATTCTTAGCATAGAGAAGAACTTTTGCAACACAACTATTACATCACTTTTCAACTGTAACAAATGTAACCAAGTGTACCTGGAAAAATCATCCACAACTGCTAGAAAGTAATGTTTTCTATCATGTGTGGGAAACTTGTATGGTCCCCAAATATCCATGTGTAAAAGTTGTAAATGATCACTCCTTCTTGTAACACTTCTAGGAAAAACTACTCTGCTCTGCTTAGCTAATGGACACACAGGACATTCTTTATTTTCATCTAGATCTTTAAGATATAAGGAATCTATGTTTTTCATCTGTCAATCTTAGAATGCAATATATCTAGGGAAGCAGCTGTGTGATGAGTCGCACCAGAATCAACTATCTATTCTTTACAAGGATTATCAGTCATTAGTGTAGTAACAATACCTGCCATCTTGACTTGTGGAACCGTGGTATCTTTATTCAGCATATCCAGAATTTGTTTGTATTGATTCTCAGTAAAGAAGTGTCCTCCTGCAGGACCATCATTGTGTGCTTTACCACCAGCTATATGTGCATGTTCCTCATGCTCAGCATTGTCAGTTGCATAATTGGCCACACCATTCCTCTTAGCATTGAAATCTGTAGGATACCCTATCAACTTGTAGCAATTTTCTTTCAAATGACCAGTCATCTTACAGTAGTCACATTTCATGAATGGCTTTTTTCCTTTGTAACCTTGTCCTCGTCCAACCTACATAGCAATAGGATCTCTTCTGACTCCCACGACTAGATACGGATTTGATCTTTGGTGTTCATCCTCAATTATTAATGCATAAGCTTGGTTCAAGGTTTGTTCAAAGTTTTCATCAAAATCTGCCTCCTTGCTTGGTCATAGGTCTCATTCAGACCACTGAGAAACTGAAGCAGCCTTTGACGATGAAGGTGCTCAATGTAGTCCTTTGATTTAGCATAATCACAACCTGGTGTGGGAACTAAGGCATCATACTCCGACCACATTTCCTCAAGTCTCGTGAAATAGGAGTCAACGGAGTCAGTTCCCTGCGAAATTGTTGCAATTTCTCTATGTACTTGAAAAATTCGAACTCGATTCACCTAATCAAATCTCTCCTTCAAGTCTTCCCAAACTAGGTGCACATCTTATGCATAAGCTATTTCACTAACTAGGTTTGTTAATACAGTTTTCATGATCCATGAGAGCACAATTGGATTGCACGTCTCTCACTCCTCATGTAATTCCTTCTTAATGGTCTCCTTCTTACATGTACATGTTACAAAACCTAGCTTTCGCTTAGCTTGAAGAGCAATTCGCATCGTCCTACGCCATAATCCATAGTTTTCAGACCCGGTGAGTCGAATTGGAATCAAAACTGAGCTCGGCGCATCAGAATTGTACCACATCACTGGACTTTGAGCGAGAATTTGTACCACATAAACACATAATTGTTCAGCTAAGAAGCAACCAGTATCGATTGCTCTGATACCATATGAGCAGAGCTGATCTCAGTCACAACTCATTCTCCATTAATGGAGGCTCCAATGAATAAATCGAGATACAGAAGAGAGGATGGATATCAGAGAGAATAATGAGTGAAGAAGCTTCTAGTATATTGAAAAGCATATGTAAAATCTGATATACATCACATAAATATACATACACAATCGCCCACTAACTTAATCCCCCAATTAACTAGTGCTAACTACTTTAACTACTCTAACTAACTGGTGACAGCTGGCTGACTGCCCCCACTAACTTGTCCAGCTGTCACACTCCTTCACAGTCTCTCACAATGTATGCGTGCATTCTTGCTAATTTAAGTTATATTGTGTCCTAATTTCATGTTTGATCTTGGGTTATATTGTCTTAATATTCTTACGCAATGATCATTGCTCAGACAATATTGCTCTATCCCAACCCTGATGCTGTTTGGGGTAGCTTGTTGGTCCTTAATCAGGCTCACATTTTTACCCTCAGAAGACGGACAAGTGAGATGTGTGAAAACAGTTGGAGTATTTCACAACAGTATCGCGGTTTTTTCTTTTTAAACGTAAGGAAAAGGAATTTAAATATATGGTTTCCAATCAGTTAGCGTTGTCTATCCATAGTTCTCTCTTGAAGATTTTCAATTTTGTGCCAATCCGCGTACTTGAAAATAGCCTCAAAATTAGAAGTTAAAAGGACATAAAATTGCAAATACCTACAACTCACTTTTCTCCATAAACGTAACTCGAACTAAAATCAAACGTATCCACTTCATATTTTTTGCATTTAGTGGACCTCGCAGATGCGAGGAAGGGACCGCAGAAGCGGCGCTGTAAGTGTGACATTTTGGCCCGCAGTTGTGAAATGGCTGGGTAGACTTTATAATTCTAAGGATTTTAGTTATTTCTCATTATTTGGAGTTGTTGAACTCGGCTAGAGGTAATTTTTGGAGAGGATTCACTACAATTGAGGGAGTAAGTAAGCTTTATTTGAATCTGGTGTTAGATATTAATTACCCATGGATTATTGCACCTGAATTATGTGAAATTTGGAGATTTTTTACTATGATTTTTTAGAGTGAAAATTGATGATTTGAGGTTGAATTTGGGTGAAACACATATTTTCTGAGAGTAATATTTGCATTAGCTGGAATTATCCTTTCAAAGAAACCTTATTCCTTAAGTTTTTTGTCAAAGAATGTTGTGACTAATCGTACAAGGTACTCTAGGTACTCATCATCCGCAACAATTTTCTTTTTCAAACAATTGACTTATGATCAATGAACTCCCACGAGTTGTATTAATCCAATATAAGTTGCAGGCAAAGTGTACTAAATATATTGAACTCCTTTTTTACCCCCTTTCTACCTTTCTCCAAATTTATTATTTCATTGACAATAGAATTAAACTCGCTTATTGAGTGAGAGACTCTTATCAATTGAGTGGATTCTAAGTCTTGATGGTCAATATTTTCTGAATTTAGCTTTTATTCCCTATTAGTGCAAAAGAGTTTTTATACTATTA
This sequence comes from Nicotiana sylvestris, assembly GCF_000393655.2. Lineage (NCBI taxonomy): Eukaryota > Viridiplantae > Streptophyta > Magnoliopsida > Solanales > Solanaceae > Nicotiana > Nicotiana sylvestris. The sequence continues at coordinate 24,249,383 of NC_091059.1, forward strand.
CCTAAATTACCTAAAAATAATTATAATTAACTGAAAAAATAAGTGGAACTAACTATGCTAAAAAGTAAGGCAGGCCAAGAACTCGCGAGAACTGATAGAATTACGCAACTAATATAAAGTTAATTAGTGCAGCATTAATGTATATAAATTAAATCCGTATTCTCCTCCTCAATTCAACATTTGTACGTGTTAGTTCAAATAAGCTGCATGAAAATGGAGAAGTTTTATTTTGTGTCTCATACAAGTGACACTAGTTGTATGAGACTCATTTTTATCTCACAAATTTGTGGATCCCAATCTTACACTTTTGGGTCCACAAAACTGTGAGACAAAAAGTTGTCTCATACAACTAGTGTCAATTGTATGCAGAGGCGGACCCAGGATTTTAACGCGGCGGAAGTACCGATATTCTGCTCAACCAGCATCCCCTAAAGACTTTTAGTGTTCAGGATGCCAAGGGATTTTATTAACCATTTTCAAGGTATACATATATACATATACAAGATCTCTGCCGAAGTTTACGGGGTCATGTGACCCCTTAAGTTTATACCTAAGTCCGCTAGACACAAAATAAAATTTTCCATGGAAATGTCAATGGAAATAAACACGAAGTATCAAGGGTATAATAGTCATTACACAAAGCTAAAGACTGAGATAGATGGTCGGACAAGGAAGCTCAAAAGCGGTTTCTATACAAACCAAAAGCCAAAGACTCAGATAGCTAGTAGTATTATTATTATTCTTATTATTCTTTCTTATTTTCCTCATAGTCTTCAGTGATTTCGCCGAGTGGAACCGTTTTAGAAAAAGAAAGTGTTGAAACTCTCTGTGAATATTATCCGCTTTATCATCCTCGTCTTCTTCTTCTTTCTTTCTTTCTCTCTAGCTTTTGTCTTTTGCTTCTTTAGCATTCAATTCTTCATTTTCTTAACTTCTCATCAAAAACCTTAGCCTTTTTCTTAAATAACACCACCGACTGGACTATCCTTTCCTCTCTTTGGTTTTATCTGATTATGGTGATCTGGAACAACTCTATAAGTAGCTATGTAGTACAAGCAAATAATAAAAGAATAGTTATCATCTTCTGTTTTATAAATTTGAGAAATGGGATTTGAGAGAGCTTTTGTTGAGAGTTCACCTGAGCAAGAAAATAAGCTTTTTGTTGGTGTTTCTTATATGGATTCTTCTAACAAAAACCACGACCCGTTAGAAAGTAATAATCAGATTTCTTTTGGAGGTCAGCATCAACATCATCAACAACAGTTTTTTTATAATCATCATCAACAACAGCAGCTGCAAAATAATAATCAGATATCTTTTGGGATGATGCAACAGTCATCTTCTTCATCTTCTGCTATTCCTGGAAGTCTCATGTAATTAAATTCATTTTCCTTGCTTGACATATCAAATTTAGAGATATATAACTTATAAAATTAAACCCCATGTTATCATTTTTTTATTGACTTTTATTTTTCTTGGTTTTGTGGATGAGAAGAAGCAAAGACAGTGCTGGAGCTTATGATTTAGGTGAACTAGATCAAGCACTTTTTCAATATCTTGATGGCCAAGAACCTTCATCAATCCAAGAACAAAGACGTGAGCTTTTGATTTTTTATTTTCTTCTTCTTTTTTTGTCCTTTATTTTTCATGTCTTCTGAGTTCTGATCAATAAAGGGACTTAGCTTTTTGTTTATATTTAATTTTAGGTCTTTACCGTTGAGATTCTCTCCATGGGGAATAGTTATTTTCCTGTCATGAGAAAAGCATGTTTTCAGATAAATTAAAATCTCTCATAGTACTCCTTTGACCAGATCCTCTCAGAACAAAAACAATTTCCTTTTTTTTCCATTTTTTCTGATTTCAAGAAAATAAAAGTAGCTTTCAGCCTTTTCCGATTTCAGCTGATCTTTTTGTTTTCTCACATATACCAAATCTGCTTCTATTGTAAAATGCACGAAATTAAAGATTTGCTTTTTTTTTCATCTCTCTTCTGAGCTTTTTTTTAGAGACTTTTGTGCATGACCTGTCAAAAATACAGAAACTCTCTTTCTTGAGAAGAAAGGATCTTTGAAATCTTAATTTAATTAACAAGAATTTTGTCTGAACATATTGCAGAAAATTCAGGTATGAGACCACCAACTCTGAACATATTTCCATCTCAACCCATGCATGTCGAGCCATCAACAACAAATAAGGTAAGTTAGATTATATAAATATGGATAAAATATAGGGTATCTATATTCAAGAAACCGTTAAGCATTTTTTATTTTCTTGCTATTAACAACTTTAGTTTTTTTTATTAATACCTACTGATTTATTTTCCTTGTAATTTCCTGCGTTTGGTAGATGAATACTGGATTAGTTTCTCCAGCAATAAGTGGCTCCAAGAGATCATCTCAGCCGTCCATGGAGTTGTCCAATAATCTCAAAAATAATGATGCTCCTTCTGCTTCTGGTCCTGAACCACCAAAAGCTGCTAAGGTATTTTAATGCAAAATTTCATTTTTGTTTATATTTGTTCTTTATAGATACTATAGTATTTCTTTTTATTTTAATTTCTTCTTAAAGATCTAATGTTTTCCTTCAATGTGATGACAGCGAGAGGGAAACAGGAAGGGTCCAACTTCAAGTTCAGAGCAAGATGCACCAAAAACACCAGATCCGAAGGTGAGACTTCTGGTTTTATCAATTGAGGAAATTTTATCCGTTTATCTTCCCTTTTACTAATTTACATAGTATAAATTTTGTGGAATTTTAATTTAACTTTCCTTGCAGACATTAAGGAGACTTGCTCAGAATAGAGAGGCAGCAAGAAAAAGTAGGCTTAGGAAAAAGGTACTTATTATTCACTTATTTTTATTGAGTTATTGATGTTGTTTCTGTTAAAACATTATCTTTGGGTATTATTCTGTGGAAAAACTTTGTTTTGATCTACTTGCTATTTCGTTACAGGCTTATGTTCAACAGCTAGAGTCAAGTAGAATCAGGCTTACTCAATTAGAGCAAGAACTACAAAGGGCTAGAGCACAAGTAATATATTTCTCTTCTAAATAACTCATCTCGTTTTAGAGATTTACCTACTTTAGTTTTTTTTATTCTTTCAAGAAAATAAAAATTCCCGAGAATTTGCATTTTTTAGGGATACTATTTTGGAGGAAACTCTCTTTTAGGAGGAGAACAAAACCTTCCTGTTAATATGGCCAACATGAGCTCAGGTACATCTGCATTTCTTGTCCTTTCTTCTTCTTCATAATTTTTCCTTTTTATTTGGATTTAACTTTAATATAGCGAAAGTGTAAAGAATTTTAATACTAACAGTATTTAACATATAGCAAACAGTTACCTCATTTTTCAGGATACTAATCACAATTATTAAGGACAATTATCTATAGTTATCTTTTTAAATAACCTGTGTAAAAATTCTTATACACTAGTAGTGTATAGAAGTTAAACTTTTTTTTTGGGGTGTTTGAAGTATTTTTGTGGAGTTGATTTTGCTTGAATAATGTAGATGCTGCAGTTTTCGACATGGAGTACGCGAGGTGGCTAGAGGAACACCATCGACTAATGTGCGAGCTTCGAAACGCAGTGCAAGAGCATTTTCCAGAAAACGAGCTTCGAATCTATGTCGACAATTGTGTAACACATTACGACGAGATAATGAACCTCAAGAGTATGCTTACAAAATCTGATGTCTTTCATCTTGTTTCTGGTATGTGGAAGACTCCAGCTGAACGTTGCTTCATGTGGATGGGAGGGTTTCGGCCATCTGAGCTCCTCAAAGTACGTATACGTAACAAAAACCTAACAGAAAATTACATCACAATCAAGAATGATTAAAGATACATGCATGCAAACCCTAGTTTGCATAAGATAAACTGTTCTTTTTTTTTTTTTTAATAATGAAGATATTCGAACTAACTTGAGTACCCTTGACTACTTTATATACTCACAAAACAAAAGAATTTTCGCACCATCTGGTCACCTAAAATATAAGTGCAAGTAATATTTGTAGAAAGTAGGATTACCAATCTAAAAGAATACGTACAAGTACTTGATCAGCAGGTCAAAATATATTGATAATTATAGTATTAGCATATAGGAGTATGCGTTAATATTAAGATAAATGTACTTTTTAACTCTTTTTGTTCTCATTTTATATTGATTAGTAAATATTGTGTTTATAGTTCCAACTGGGTTGACAAAGGTTGGAGAGACATCATGAGATGCCTCACGAGGGAGACAAGAAGTTAATTCCATGGGTGGAACTTGTGAGAACATCTCATGATGTTCTGTAATTTCTGTTATGTACGTAATACTATCAATGAATGACGAAGTAAGACATCCCCAAGCTTTCCCTTTTAGGATCACGTTAGGTATTATTCCATACTCAACCATAAAGCCATGTCTGTTACGACCTTTATTCTGGTTTTCTTCCCATTATATTTCTCCCTTATATCTAGTTAAATATTATGTTTATGCGTGTTTATACACATAATGTTCGCTTCTTGTTATTCGAGCTCTTATTTAGGTGATCTATAGTGTAAAATTTTTTATATAGTGGATATAACTAAAATCCTTATTTTTATAAAAATACGCACAAGAAAAATCTGTATGTGATAATTTCTCGATATCTTATACTATACCTGTAATAGTGGGGTCGAGGAGTGATGAATCTTGCACGGTTATCTGATACCCTATCTCTATCTTTGTCTCTATATTTCATAATTCATTGACACAAAGAAATAGTCATGCTTTCTTTTAGATCTATTAACCTTTAGTTCGGGGTAAGTAAGAAGAAACAAAAGACCTTTTGGTAATTATATTGTGAACCACAACGGCCTCCACGTTTTTAAAAAAAAATCAAGATTCGTACTTTCTGATTATTGTTAATAGTATTTTGGAAGTTTATATTTGGATAAGCTAATGACATCTTTTTTGTTGGAATGATTAGATTATCCTGAGTCAGATTGAGCCATTAACAGAACAACAACTTATGGGGATTTGTGGGTTACAACAATCAACACAAGAAGCAGAGGATGCACTCTCTCAAGGACTTGAAGCTCTTAATCACTCTCTCTCAGACACCATTGCCTCTGATGCATTATCTTGCCCTCAAAACATGGCCAACTACATGGGCCAAATGGCTCTTGCCATGAACAAACTCTCCACTCTCGAAGGTTTCGTTCGACAGGTACGTGACATTATAAATAATTTTTATACTATCAGTACGTAAAACTTAATTTTTAAAAATTGGAGCTAGCGATCTTAAGGATAAAAAGAACGTATATCTTTTTCTACAATAGGATTGCATATAAAAGAGATCGATGAGAGTAATGCAAGTGATGTTGATGGATAGGTAGGGCCAAAGAGAAGAAGAATCTGCTCCTACTTGAGTTGGAAAACCTACTCCATCTGATGACCTACTACTCTCTCCAGCTGATTTTCTATATCTAATTAAACAAATACGGACATTAGTGGCCATGCATTAAACTATAGGGAAACCCTCGACTACAAAAAGATGGCATTGGTTTTGGTCACAAAGATTTTATAAATATTGCAGTTGATTTCGAGGAAAAAATATGTGGAACCCCTAGCTAGATTTATTATGTCTGGTATGTGTCCTCACACATATATAGGAAAAGAACAAGAAGTAACAAATTTAATATCATTCTGAAATTCTCTAATGTTCGAATTTTTCTCATCCATAAAATTGCTTAAGTTAATTAACAGACATATTAGCGCATTCTTTTGTCTTTCTCCTCTCCCCCGAACCTCCTTTCTACCCTCGAAAAAAGGGAAAAAGAAATAACATAAAGAGTATATAAGACCTAATATCATAGAGTATCTTTATTTATCAATTTTGCAAGACATTTCAACCAAAGTCACAAGGAAGAACAAACTTATAGAAAGGCAACTAGGAATTGAAATAGGGGAGAGATTCAAAAATATCCCTATCATAAATAATTTAGGCCCATATTATATGATGTCATAATCATAAACCTTTTGACTTAGACTACATTAAATAGACCATACATTTATATCCACCATGACCCCCTAGTTTCTTAAACGAATGGGAGAGAAAAGGAAATCCATTATCAACTTCACATAATTACATGAAAGTCATGGAACTTGACTCTCTTAAGTCATTCTTTTACTCAGAATAGAAACTTAGGGACTTTACTTTTGAAACTTATAAATCTTGTATTTATAATAAATGTGAAAGATCATTTCTTGGTTCCTTTTCTGGTGTGTTTTCATTTCTCATCATTGTTGCTAAATATTGACAAAACGTTATGATTGTTAATTTTTAGAAAGAATGCTGCCATTATTGATAACTTTTGGAACTTGCATAACTGATATCTCATGCTGCCATTAATTGATTTAAGAGCATACTTTTATTCTCAAAATTAGCTTGGGGTGGAATGTTGGAGAAAAAATAAAGCATCATAAATTACACTAGTAAGGTAGTTGTTGGGTTTTTAGGATAAATTAAATAGAAAGTACCATATTTTCCCCTCATTGTAAATTTGATGGTAAGCACCCTCCACTTCCAACCAAGAGGTTGTGAATTCGAGTCACTCCAAGAGCAAGGTAGGGAGTTCTTGGAGGGAAGGATGCTGAGGGTCTATGGGAAACAGGCTCTCTACTACCCTCCCCAGACCCCACTTGTGAGATTATACTGTTGTTATTGTTGTAAATTTGAGAATACATTATTGTTTTCTAAATGGCTGTTTGTCTTTCCAAAAGGTTGTTTCCAACAATCTAATTCTTTCAACACTTCACATAACAATATTTTACTCTAAATATATAGATTGTATTTCAAATACAACGCAAAACCATTAGTTTCTCATTCATTTATAGATGCCACCTAGAAGGTAGTATAAGCTGATTTTCTGGTTGAAACTACTATTTTATTTTTTTCTATTTTTCTAATGCATCTTTCACCATAGATTCTCTTCGTAATGCCTTTTGCATGCACTTTATCTGTAAAAACTCTTTGCATTAGAGTGGTCAGTATATACAATTGCTCACGCCACCTAGATCCAACCATATATTATTTCCTTTCTTGGTTCCCTCATAGTTGTTTTCTTACCTTTACTAATGTCCAGAAATTAAATTAAAGGAAAGTAACTGGAAAGGGGGTGGGGGGGGGGGGTTAGTTTTATAAATCTTTAATTATAAAAACATAAAGTATGTTCGTAGTCCATTTGACAATCAAATCAATCACTACCAAAGTCAGAAGATTATAGTATTGCCACATATTTCTAAACTCCTTGTCAATATTAAACTGTTAATAAAAGAATAATGTAATCCCTTCAAAAGTCAAACTTATATGCATGACTTCTTACTTAATAGTTTATTTGATTTCACCTACAATTATCTTAAATAAACTAATTCTTGACAAAATTAAATTAAAAACATTGGAGAATAAATGAATGTTTATTTTTCACTTACAGGCAGATAATTTGAGGCACCAAACAATTCATCGGCTGCATCAATTGCTCACAACTCGTCAAGCCGCTAGGTGTTTTCTGGCAATCGCTGAATATTTTCATCGGCTTCGAGCTCTCAGCTCTCTTTGGCATGCGCGCCCTCGACAAGAATAAGATGAAAAAAAAGTACTTAATTTTAGTTAGCTATCTAAGCTTCTATAATCTTCTTTATCTATTTCCCTTCAATATTTATGTTTTTTATTTTATTTTCTCCCTCCCTACTCTCTCCAGTTAACCTTTAATTACTTTTCATAGAGATGTATAGATAGACAAAAGAAATAACTAGAGTAAAATGATAAAAATAGAAGCTGGAACTCCACTTTCTTTGATCTTGTTATCTTCTTGGATTGAGAAATCTTGGTTAATCTTCAACCTAAGCAAGCAGCCTTCTCTGACTGAGAATTTTAGACTGTGGTAAATAATGAAAGATGATTGGGGTTTTGAACATGTAGCCACAACATATCTTTCAATGGAAAAAAATAATTGAGATACAACAACAACCCAATGTATTCCACAAGTTGAGATAGTTGAGATACGATCTGTAAATATATTTTTATGTGAAAAATGAACTTGACAAATTAGAACTAATCATAAAAAAAAAGTATTAAAAGGGCATCTAGTATACGAAACTCTCGCTATGCATAAGGTTTAAAAAATGTCATACCATATTAAGTCTATTAATTATAATTGATACACCATCTTGCCTTACTAAAAAACATTAAAAATAAAATAAAATTATTGAGTAATTTTTGTGGGACCTTCAAGAAGGAAGACATTTGGTAAGAGAAACAAAATGGGCAATGGATGTGTAGGGAGATTCATGCATCCATATGGACATTGTTGCAACTGCTCACAGGGTATTAGATGGCATTTTATGTAACAGAAAACAAGACCAACTTTGGTAGCTATTCAAATTTGGTTTGTTTTACATTTTCCACTTGGAAATATAATTGTGTTGTACCTTTTCAAGATTCCATGGTATTCTGGATAGTAATGGACTTATGGTGGAAGACTATTTTGATTGCAACAGGAAAAGATTAGGTGATCTAAATTTCTGAGTATATGAAAATCCTAACCCAAAGTCAAAAAAATATAATCATATTTAAAAGGATTAGCGAAAGAAAAGGATTAGTTAGACTATGAATACAAAATTTAGCAATGAAACTTTAGGGCCGTACACATTTCATGCCTAAATTAGAACTCTTTGTTTATAGAATTAGTGTCCAATAATGGGGATGCTTCACCTGCTACCTTTACCTCTAAGAATTATTAATTTTTTATGGAAATTCAAAAATGCTACTCTAATCATCAAAAGTTATATATGGCTATCATGGAAAAAGATATTCTCTTTGTCTCATTTTGTATTGCCATTATTATTTAGAAAGTCAAAATAGTTTTTTCTTTTAATCATAATATTATTAAACATTCTTATATGATTTTAATTGTATAAAAGATTGACTAAAATATAAAATATATTGATTTTTAGTACTTTTTCTAATTTTTAAATATGCAAATTATAAAAAAAAAAAGTGTGTCGGAATCCAAAAACCTATCATACTTTGAATTTGGTCATTCGTTTTGGACGAAGCAATTAATTTATATATTATACTCTATGATTTGTTAATTATGACTTCTTCTGTTTTTTTGGTGTGTGTCTTGCTTTGAGTTGTTAGTCCGAATCTGTGGCTTGACAAATTAAGCAAAGGTTGACAAATAGAGCAGATATCGTATAGGATATGAAAAGTTAGATATTTTAAGATAACAAAAACGGAAAAGAGTTAGATCTGTCCCTTTACCCTCGAAATTAGTTATTAGTACCCCCTAACCATGAACCCATTTACCCCACCCGTTCAGCCCTCACCCGATAACCCCATTCATACCAAACCCATATAAAACCCGTTTGCAATTACAGGTGGTTTAAGTAATTTGATGTTCCACATTCTCCGGCCATTAATCACTGTGTTCTTCTTCTCCGGTGGTAGCAGCAGCGAATGTTGGGAGAAGACATTCAATAGATTATCTTTTTTTCTTTCGCTTCTTTTTTGCTCAAAAATCAAACCAGTTACCAAAGTCGAAAAATCTCTCTTGAACTTCATTTTTCCAATCATAATCTCATCACTTTCTCTCTCTCTCTCCTCCACTACCCCTGCTACCGCCATACGTCCACCAGCTTTGATGTTCATGAAATTATAACAATATTTATCAACTCAAAATTTCGAGAAGCAGACGAGAAAACTCGCCATTAGCTCATAGTTTTAACCAGATAAGCAGCAATTAAAAGAGGCTATGTTTTCTTCTCTAAAGTTTAGTTCATTCAAGAATCTGACCTGAAATTGAATCCCTTTGAAGAAAATACAGTGACAAAATTTGAGTACATGTTCAGAAAAAAATATGGGTTAACTGAATAGAGACATTCCCAATATTTTTATTATTAAAGTTGGATGGATGGAGAAACTTGAAAGCAGTGAGTGGACCAGATTAATAATTCTAGGGAAGATAAAGGAGTAAATAAACGAGGATTATTGAGTGGTTGAAGGAGTAAAATATCTAATAAACCAAATTTGAATTTGTAATATTTCTCTTTAAGACAAGAGGGATTACTCTGATCGTAAGCAACCTCCACTTCCAACCAAGAGGTTGTGAGTTCGAGTCTCCTCAAGAGCAAGGTGGGAAGTTCTTGGAGGGAAGGATGTCGGGGATCTATTTGGAAACAACCTCTTTACCCCAGAGTAGGGGTAAGGTCTGCTGATCACGCCCAACTATGCCTTATAAAAAGGACCCTGCGGACGTTGCAAATATAACCTGAGTATTCTGCCCAAAGTCGAATCCACAGAGAGTTAACCTATCAATCACTATCTTTAGACCCACTAAACTCTTGAGAACCAATGTCCCCAAACGTTTGAATCACAGTTGATGGTGTCTTCAATAACTAAAATTGCAAGTAAATAAACAACTGTAAACTAAGGATGCTAAGGTTGTAAACAATAATGAGAAAACGCTAAGGTAATGACTTCCCCTATTGATGGAATCCCTTCTGTTTATGCTTCATACAAATTGACCAACACCTCTCTATCAATCATGAACGCTCATCTTACCGTAAATCTCTCCCGAGTAATCACAGTAATATACTCAATGCACTCTCCCGAGATACACTAGCTAGCTCTAATTAACACGGTTCACTTTAGATTGCACTCAAGGCTTCGTTATCCCTAATCCCGCCTTTAAACCCGCAGTTATAGATCCCTCTTATACTTTGGGAGTGGTGTTGTTCAACAATAACCTAAATATGCACTCTCTCCCGAGTTATGCACACTAAATAGGCACAGCTAATTGAGGATCCTGTCAATTAACTACAACATGCACAAAGTTGAACAAATAAAGATTGAGACTAGCAATTTGTATTCACATAAACAAGAAGTTCATCCCCCAATAGGTTCCATCAAAACCTTTGACAAAGGATTTAGCTACTCATAACTATGGGTAAACAAACTAAAACAATATTCATCATAAAACTTGCAAGAAAAATCAAAGAAAAGAAGAAAGATGTTTTGGGTTATCTCTCACAATTGTTTTTCCTTGCCAAAATACTCTCCAAATCAATACATGCCTCTCTTGGGCAGAGTCTAGTGTTTAAAATAGGGTTTTGGGCTAAAAATCCTGTATTTTGCACTTTAGTCCCTGAAGTTCTCCGCCGCGGTTCTGCCGCAGTCGCGGCCAAACATGCTCTCTGATTTTCACTTTGTCTGCAGGGATCTTCTACCGCAGTTCTGCCGCGGTCACGGTGGAACCGCGGTAGTACTCTTTCAGTTCTGACTTGAGCTGTTTCGCGTGGTTTACTTGACGGAATTTTACGATCGGCCTCATTTTCTCCATATTTGAACCCAAAAGTACTCCATAGCCTTCTCTGGTCATGTATAACCTGCAAAGCATGAAAAACACTAATAAGAGCATTTTGTTATCACTTTTATCATCCAAACTATACAAGAAGGTGGTTATTTAGGGCCTAATTATAGTTAAATTCACCTATTATCAACACCTCACACTTAAACCTTTGCTCGTCCTCGAGCAAGTTAAACCACACTTCTAGGTCTAATCGTTCGATGCATTACTCAATTTTTTTTATGTCACACCCGCCATTATGAAGGAACAACTTAAGTAGTGCAACAGTCACACCTCAGATGAAGACTCTAACACCATGACACACTCATGCTCACTCTAGTTACTCTAACAGAGGTGAAAACTCACTTTTTCTTCCTGAGTCACATGCCCTCACATAATAATTCTGAGAGAAGTTCCACACACATAAAATTCAAGCACCAAGGAACCAAAGATAGGCAGAATTCACTCACTCTCAGCAAAGAACATTCACATGCCACACAGACACACCATAAGCTTGCCCTTAGTATAGTACTCTACTAATCGAACTATTCAGTCAAAGATCAAGAGGTCTTTATTTGGTTGTAATGTAGGCTAAGGGACGGGTAGGATATATCTGGATATAGTGACTAGCCTCCTTAAGCACTTTTAATACACGCTTCCTTTTATTTCAATTTCCATGCTCAGCCCACTCGTTCTTCCACATTTTAGTTCATAGGTGACCCCCACTTTTCTTTAGGTGCAACTGTTTTTTTCTTTACAAATCCATTGCACCATTCAAGTATTTCTTTCCTAATTCCCCTTTTTCCTACTTCCTTACCACCCCACACTTTGACTTTTGTATGTTCTTTAGTAATTCAAGTGCTTCTAGGAGGTACAGGTTCAAATAGTCAAACTATTCAAACACAGGGATATAGGTCATTATAGGGTTATCAAAGAACAGGCTTCAGGCTCAAAGGGGTTAACTATGGCAATATATATAGGTGGATTCACAAATATACAGGCTACACAAAGAAATGCCTCAATCATCTCTAAAACCAAACAGCTTCTATTTCGCTTTGCAAACACACAGGGCAAGTTCTAGGTATCACATGCAAGCACAGAATACAAGTAATAGCTCACACACACTTGGCATGTAACTCATTCCGAATCAGTTTATCAACACACTTATACGAGCGTTCAAGCAAGACAGGATGGGCAAAATTAAGGCATAGATTTACGAGTCTACAAACGAGCCTAGACGTCGCACCCTCATGTTCGTTTTTGTTATTCTCAGGTGTGTACATCAAGGTTGCATTCTAGCCTTCACCCATTTTGGTCCTAAAACTACAAACGAAAAATCTACCTAACCCGGTTCAAGAAAAGCCCTTGGAAAAGAACCGTGGTCAAAAGAAAAACCAAGGGAAAATTACTACACTACCTAAAAAAGAAAAAAGAAAATAAAATAAAGAAACTACATGGACTACTTCCCTCAAGAGTACTATCCAAGTGGTCCGTCCTCAGGAAGAGTCCTCTATATATTTTTTTTTTAAAAATCCGACTTTGACCCTCAAGAGACTCATCGATAAGTGTCCGTCGTTGGGCCAAGTCAGTTACTTCTAATGTGAGTACAGTCAATTATACACAACAACACCAATCAAATACTACAACATACACCATGTCTATATACACTACAATATATTACCCGAGCAAGTCTCCCACCCCACACTTAAAAATTATGGCATGTCCTCATGTCATATCAAAAATAACGAGCAGAAGGGTAAGAAGACTTCCCTGAGCCTCAATCAGAGTCAGAGACAGTGCTGGGGTCCACATGGCAATCTCTCCCCAAAGCATGGAATCAGGACATTCTTCAGCAGGCACAATGTAGTCACTAGGGAGGGGAAGTAGAATCCCTTTGACCTCAGCGGGGACCGTATGATCATTTCATCACCAATAAGTCTTGCCGCATCAAAATCTTTCTTTGTGATGAAGCACCACGTCAAGAGGGCTCTTTGGAAGTTCACGTCAGTCGTGTTGCCTGAGGGCAAGAACCGGCTGCAAATGATAGTGAGCCAACACTTAGCCAAATGGGTGAATGAATTGGAGTTCAGGGTGATATGGTCACGTATCCAGATTGGTTTCCCCCCTGCGCAGAGTGCATCAGTCATAATATCCCAAGTGACTCCTGGTGCGTCCTGGTAATAGTCGACGTCACCAGTAAACCGGGGCAGCCACAACACCTGTTGAATAGTTTCAACTAAGGCATCTACCCATTTTCCCCGCACAGTCACTTCCCGCAACGTATGTGATGGGCAGTTCGCGTAGAACTCTCTTACAAGCATCATGTTCACCGTTTCAGGTTCATCAAATAAGAACTCCATTTCCCTCCACCGGATTTCCTCATACATCTCCTCCTTTTCTGCACGGAGGGCTGCCCTGTCAATCAGAATCTCAGGGATGAAGCTCTTTGAGGCCTTGGCATGGAAGTCGTCCTCTGCCAATTCTGATTCAAACCTTGAGGCATCATATGTAAGCTGTTGGGACGTGCCTGCCGATCTCTTTTGCTTCTTACGAGCCATATGACCTGCAAAGAATACAAGAGAACCATCAAATATATCCTACATGTGCCAGCCGGATGGTTACTCAGATTTCACCACCCGATGGCACCAAATAATATCCCCTATTTATTCCATTCATATACTATGCCAAACCCCCAACTAGTAAGGTATTCCAGGTTACAACCTCCACAATGGCCCCACAACTTTCTTACAAATTCTGGCATACAACACCCCACACTTACTCCCTCAAGTGATTCACGTTAAATATAACACCAACATTCACCAAATACAACACCACCACAACCTAGGATAGGCACAAAATGCCTTAAAATAGCACCAGAAGCCCCAAATTTTCGGCCAAAAAGGGCCCTCCACCAAACTACACCGCAAAAATTATTTCTAGGCCTCCAAATCATCTAAACAACCCCCACAATCGAAGTATAAGAAAGACACAACTATTTTAGCACCAAACAAATCCACAAGAAGCAAATACAACAATAAAAATAGAGAAGAAGCAAAAATTGAAAGAAAATCTACATTATTCCTACCTAGGGTTCAACTAAACTAGTTTAGACTAAATTACACTAGTTAGAAGAAGAAATAGAATCAAAATGAAGAGAACACTTACTTGATAAAGGTTGGAGGGGGTGGGTAGTGGTGAGAGGAGGTGTGGAGAAGATAACAATGGTGTTTGTGGGAGTGAGAGAAGGATTTGAGAGAGAAAGAGAAGAGAGGTTTTGGGTTTTATTTTGGGGGGGAGGATTTGGGTTAGGTGAATTAGAAAAAAGGGGGGGGGGAATAAAAAAAATTCTGCATACCTGGGCCCGATGGGGTCTGCCGCGGTTGAACCGCGGTAGACGAAGTTCAGAGAGGGGTTCCCACCGCGGTTCTACCGCAGTCGCGGTGGAAACGCGGTGAACGAAGTTCAGAGGGGGTCTCTGACCGCGGTTTGACCACGGTCTGGGCAGTTGTCTGATTTTTTGATTTTTTTTTTCATATAATGTGTTACACTTACAACAATTTCGTGGGTTGCCTCCCATGCAGCGCCTGATTTAACGTTGCGGCACGATGCAGGATGAGCGCATTTAAGGCTCGCTCGACCTCTGTGGTTCAGTCAGGTGCAGCTCAGACACTTCCTTTTTCTCGCTCATGCCCACATATGTCTTCAATCTTTGACCATTGACTCTGAATGTACGAGAGTCATTCTCTGTGGCAATCTCAACAGCTCCTGAAGGGAAAACTTCAACTACTCGAAATGGTCCAGACCATCGTGACTTAAGTTTACCTAGGAACAGACGTAGTCTTGAGTTGTATAGCAATACCATGTCCCCGGGTTTGAAATTTCTCTCAACAATATTCTGGTCTTGCAGCCTCTTCATTCTCTCCTTGTACAATTTTGTGCTCTCAAAAGCAAGATATCTGAACTCCTCGAGCTCATGCAATTCAGTGACTTTTGACGTGCCCACAGCTTTCATGTCTAAGTTCAGCTGTTTCAATGCCCACCACGCTTTATGTTCAAGTTCCACTGGCAGGTGGAAGACCTTCCCAAACACCAACTTGTATGGTGACATACCAATTGGAGTTTTGAGGCAGTTCTGTAAGCCTAGAGTGCATCATCTAGCTTCCTCGCCCAATCAGTTCTTGTGGCGTTCACAGTTTTGGTTAACACACTCTTGATTTCTCTGTTGGATACTTCAACCTGTCCATTAGTTTGCGGGTGGTAAGGAGTAGCCACCTTGTGGCGCACATCGTACTTAGCAAGCAACTTTTCAAAGGCCCTATTGCAGAAATGAGTGCCTCCATCACTGATAATAGCTCGTGGTGTCCTAAAGCGGGTGAATATGTTCTTCTTTAGAAATCCCACCACCACTTTTGCATCATTGGTGGGTAACGCCGCAGCTTCCACCCATTTGGACACATAGTCTACAACAACAATAATGTACTTATTGCCATAGGAGCTGACGAAGGGACCCATGAAGTCAATCTCCCAGACATCAAACACTTCCACCTCTTGAATTGGGTTCATGGGCATCTGGTGGCATCGGGAAATGTTCCCGTTCCGCTGACATTCATTGCAACCCTTCACCCATAGGTGCGCATCTTTAAAAACTGTCAGCCAGAAGAATCCAGCCTCAAGCACCTTTGCTGCTGTCCTAACCCCTCCAAAGTATCCACCATATGCTAATGCGTGGCAAGCCTGCAAAATAGAAAATTGCTCTATCTCGGGGATGCATCTCCGGATCATATTATCAAGGCATATTCTAAACAGATAAGGTTCATCCCAGTAATACTGGCGGCTTTCACAAAAAAATCTTTTCCTTTGGACCGATGAAAGGTCGTGAGGAACTATACCACTGGCCAGGTAATTAGCAAAGTCTGCATACCATGGCGCTTCTTGATGAGTGGTGGCGAGCAGCTGCTTGTCTGGAAAAGTTTCCAGTATTTCCTCAACCTCAACTACATTTTTAGCTCCCTCAAGTCGTGATAGATGATCATCGACTTGATTCTCAGTGCCCTTACGGTCACGAATCTCAAGATCGAACTCTTGCAATAGCAACACCCAACGAATCAGGCGTGGCTTAGATTCTTTCTTTTCTATTAAGTACTTGAGAGCTGCATTGTCAGTATATACAATTACCTTGGATCCTATCAGGTAGGATCGGAACTTGTCAAACGCGAACACTACAGCCAACATCTCCTTTTCAGTCACAGTGTAGTTCAATTGGGCTCCACTCAGCGTTCTACTAGCATAGTAGATTGGGTGCATCAGTTTGTCTTTCCTCTGGCCCAGCACTGCTCCCACTGCATAGTCACTAGCATCACACATTAGTTCGAATGGTTGCTCCCAGTTGGGGGCAACAATGATGGGTGCTGTGACCAGTCTCTTTTTCAACTCCTCAAATGCTACCCTGCAAACATTAGAAAACAAAAACGGGTGATCTTTTTCTAACAACTTACAGAGAGGGTTGGCGATTTTGGAGAAGTCTTTTATGAACCTCCGGTAAAAGCCGGCATGTCCAAGGAAGCTTCTGATGGCTTTGACTGAAGTTGGTGGAGGCAGATTTGCTATTTCATCAACTTTCACGCGATCCACCTCTATTCCCTTGCTTGACACCCGGTACCCCAAGACTATGCCTTCTTGTACCATAAAATGGCACTTCTCCCAGTTCAGAACCAAGTTAGTCTCGATGCACCGTTTCAGCACACGCGTCAGATTTATCAGGCACTCATCAAATGAATTCCCCACCACTGAGAAGTCATCCATGAACACCTCCATTATGTCCTCAACCATGTCAGTGAATATGGCCATCATGCACCGTTGGAATGTGGCAGGTGTGTTGCATAGGCCAAAGGGCATCCGTCTAAAGGCATAAATGTCATACGAGCATGTGAAGGAGGTCTTCTCTCTGTCCTCCGGTGCAATGGAGATCTGATTGTACCCTGAGTACCCATCTAGAAAAAAGAAGTGTGACCTTCCTACCAATCTGTCCAACATCTGATCAATGAAGGGAAGTGGGAAGTGGTCTTTTCGGGTGGCTAGATTCAACTTTCGATAGTCCATACAAATTTTCCAGCCTGTGACGGTTCTTGTTGAGATCAATTCATTGTTGTAATTTGTCATAAACGTCATGCCACCCTTTTTTGAAACACAATGCACTGGGCTCACCCAGCTGCTGTCAGAGATTGGAAAAATAATTCCCGCATCCAACCACTTTATCACCTCCTTCTTCACCACTTCCTTCATGTTGGGGTTCAGCCTCCTCTGATGTTCCCTGGAAGGTTTGTGCCCCTCTTCCAGCAGAATCTTCTGCATGCAGTAGGCGGGGCTAATCCCCCTGATGTCTGCCATGGTCCACCCTATGGCAGTTTTGCACTCCTTTAGTACCTGTAAAAGTTTTTGAACCTGCACATCTAACAAACTAGATGAGATAATAACAGGTAATGTGGAGTCAGGTCCCAGAAATTCATACCTGAGGTGGGCTGGCAATGGCTTTAACTCCAGCTTTGGTGGTTCTTCAATGGATGGCTTAGCTGGAGGAGTTTCTCTCTTTTCTAAGTGCAAGGGCTCAAACTCTAGATTTCTCTCATAGAACCCTCTACCTTCCAATGCCAACACCCATTCCGCTAAATCCTCACCATTCACTTCATCTAAGTTCATCAAACATGCAGCCAGGGGTTCCTCAATTGTCAATACCTCATTATCGGACTCTACAATTACATCCACGGCATCAATAAGAGAGCAATTGGCGAACTCGCTTGGTCGCCTCATAGACTTCATTTCCTCATCATTGAGTCTCATTTTGAGCTCCCCAGTCTCACAGTCAATCAGAGCTCTCCCCGTGGCCAAGAATGGTCTTTCTAAGATTATAGGAATCTCTTCATCCACTTTGCAATCCAAGATCACAAAATCTGCAGGGAATACAAATTTCCCCACCTGAATAAGCATATCATCAAGGAGACCGAATGGATGCTTCACAGTCCTGTCGGCCAGCTGCAATAACATGGAGGTGGGTCTAGCTCTCCCAATGCCCAACCTCTTATTGATAGCCAGGGGCATAAGATTATGTTGGCCCCTAAATCACAGAGCGCCTTAGCAAAGGCGAAATTCCCAATAGTGCATGGAATTGTAAAGCTACCTAGATCAGATAGCTTTTCAGCAATAGGTCTCGTCACCACTGCACTACAGGTCTGAGCAAGTGTAATCGTAGCCAAGTCTTGAAAATCAAATTTCCGGGACATCAAGTCCTTCATCATTTTTTCATACCCAGGCATCTCCTTTAAAGCTTCAATCAGTGGAATATTTACCTGGATTTGTTTGAGCATTTCAAAGAACTTTTTATACTGCTCCTCCTTTTGATGCTTGGCCAGCCTCTATGGAGGCATCTCCTTTTGGTGCAGGAGGTCTCTTCTTCCCAATCACTTGGGACTTCTCTTTATCAGCTACTATTTCAACTACTGGCTCTTCAACTGGCTCAGCTACTTTCTCGGTCTCCTGCTGAATGTTCTTTTTTTCCTGAGTAGGCTGGACTGTCACCTCTGTCAGTATCGTAGACTCATCCAGCTCAATGGGCACTGGAATGAATGTCTCAGCCTGTATATTTTCTCGAGCTCTCTCTTGTTCTACATCTAGATCCCTGCCATTACGGAGACTCACCGCCATCAGCTGCTTTGGGCCCTGATCTTTTGGATTAATCTGGGTGTCTGCGGGTAATGTCCCCTGAGGACGATTGTTCAGACACATTGAAATTTGGCCCAATTGCACTTCAATATTTTTGATTGTTGCGTCATGTGCATCTACTCTTTCATTTATTTTTGCATTGGACCCAATAACCTGCTGCATCATTGCTTCAAGTCTAGTGAACCCATCTTCTTGCCTTCCACCATGCTGTTGCTGAGGTGGGGGATACCCTTGCTACTGATTGGTATACCCTTGTGGCCTTGGATAAGGTGCCATATTGTTGGGAAGTCTCATACCTCCCATGCTTCCAGCGTTGTACTGTGGCTGAGGTGGTCTGTATAGCTGCTGAGTTTGCTGACCCCAGTTCTGATTGCCCTGTCTCTGGCCTCCATAGTTTGACACATAGTTCATGTCTTCGGGGTGCTGCTGATGATGATCATGTTCTGCATTCCAAGGATTACCAACTGGCTGACTAATGCAAGATGTGCACAAGCCCCCATTGGTAGTATCTATAATGTGCACTTGCTGTTTCTACCCTGATTCCTCCACCTTTTTGATGAATATGCTCATCTATGTCAAGAGGGTCGCCACATTTTCATCCATGGAATTTGATGGGTCAAAAGGCACTGAGTGCACCACTGGAGTGATAGGTGCATTCCTCGTCGTCCACCCCAAATTCTGAGCCATTTTGTCAAGCAGACTCTGACCTTCTCTCCAAGTTTTGCTAAAAAATTCCCCACCAGCTGAGGCATCTACAATGTTCTTCATGCTATCTGACAGTCCCATGTAAAACCGTTGTCCCAACATCTGATCTGGAATACCATAGTGTGGACATATAACCAACATTCCTTTAAACCAGCTCCATGTCTCATGCAGTGTCTCCATTGATTTCTGTTTAAAGCTCACGATCTCATCAATTTGTTGAGCTGTTTTGTTGGGCGGGTGGAACTTGATGTGAAATTGCTTGACTAACTCATCCCAAGTTTCTATAGAGTTTATGGGGAATGAGTTTAGCCAGACCTGAGCAGCTCCTGTCACTGAGAATGGAAATAATAACAACCTGATTGCTTTCGGAGTTACGTTGGGTTGCCTTTGAGTTATGCAAATCGACAGGAAGTTCTTCAAGTGCTGCTGAGGATCTTCGGCTGGTGTCCCAGAAATAGTCCCTTGTTTCGCAGCAAGTGCAGCATGTTGTTCGTGATCTGGAACGATTCAGCTTGTATCGCGGGCACAACAATGGCAGTGGCCCGATTGTCAGCTATGGGTTGTGCCCAGTGTCACACCTCCTTTTTCGCCTGCGCCGCCCGCAAAGGGGCGCGGAAGGGAGTTTTTTCCAATTAAAGGACAATCGAAACAGGATTTATTTATTTATTTTAGAGTCGCCACTTGGGAAATTTATGGTGTCCCAAGTCACCGATTTTAGTCCCGAATCGAGGAAAAGAATGACTTTGTATTACAGTCTGTGCACCAGAAATCCGGATAAGGAATTTTGTTAACCCGGGAGAAGGTGTTAGGCATTCCCGAGTTCCGTGGTTCTAGCACGGTCGCTCAACTGTCATATTCGGCTTGATTATCTGATATAATACATGTTGAACATATGTGCGAATTTTAACTTTTAACCGCTTTTATCATTATTATTATTTTTATCAAGAATTGCAACATCATGAAAATATATCTCGAACCACGTCACATCAATGTACCCGTGGTTATCGACATATTTTGACTTTGTTGAGATTTGGATTTGGGTCACATAAATGTGCACCCGAGTTTAAGAAAATAAATTGTTAAAGGCGCGCCTAAAGCGACTAGCATATCATTATTTTTGGGATAAGGTCGTGAAATTTGCTAAACGACCGATCCCGAAGTCTACACAATTATTAACCTTTTATTGAGGGCCCCGCAACTTATGCATTTTATTGGGTGAGGCTCATCTCATTTATTTTAACAGGATAATCCTAAAGTGCCTACATTTTTTCTATTAAATTTGTCTCTACAAAATGAAAGAGAAAAGGTCCTAAGTTATTTACACGCTTACGAGCTGTTATAGTTGGGTTCCGAATATGATTCGTAAAATCTGAAAATGATGCAAGCAGGGCAGTCCATTGCCAATGCGGACCCAGGCCCAACGTGTATGACACAAAACTGGACCTGGGTCATCTCATTCATATGTTACTACCTAGTTACATTATACTAGGCATGATCACAGTTTGTCAAATTAAAAAAAAAACTTGGCAATCTTATTTTAATCCTAAACCATTTACATGCTGAAATTAACCAATAGTATTTAGCTAAACAATATTCCTACAAGTTCCGAAATGATCTATTCGTTTATTGAACTAACTGTTGAATGTTTAAGAATAGTCTAAATCAGCTAACATGCTTTTTGAGACATGATAATCATCCAACAATAACGAATTAACTAGACAGAGTTACTACACCATTTTTTTAGGCAATATATAGATAGTTCATCCGCTAAGCTACCGTCAGATGTCCACTATATATATTAAACAGATACATGATTCTGATTAGAGTAAGCTAAATAATGTATATATACAAATAAAATTCAGAATATAATTAAGATAAATTCAGAACTTTAACTCTTCATTTCATATTCATGCTTCATGTTTCAGTTTACAGTAACTAGCGTGTCAGTTGTGTACCTGATATTGGAAGCAAAAGAAAAGGAAGATCAGTAGGAATTCAGTAGCATACAACAACAGCAACACCCAACAACAGATTTTAAAAATCGAGCAGAAATCCAGCAACAACCAGTGAAGTAGTAGCAAATAACCAACCAAACTCAAGGAACAAACCAAATGAAAATCCAGAAACACCAACAATAATCAACGGGCAGAAGCAAAGGGAATCTTTTCAGATTGAAAGACTAGTTAATGTTTAACCCTTAATTTCTGAATCCGTATATCTATTGTATTTAGATTGTATATCAGGTGTATACTACTCTCTCTTTAAATTTCCAAAATGTTTTTATTTCTGTTCCGAAAAATCCTCAAATCTCTCTTAATATTCAGAAAATCTCATATTCTCTCTCAATATTTCTGAAATTCTTTTTTCTATTTTTTGGAAGTCTTAATATTTTCGGAATTCCCTCTCTTTTCAATACCCAGCCCAAAAACTTCCCCTTTATTTGTGTCCAGCCCTCCTTATTTAAATTAAATCCCACTATCTTCCACTCATCCCCCTTTTTAATCCCACTACCTAATGTTTTGTCCCCCACTACATTAAACAAATATATTAATTCCCACTAACACATATCTTTTCTTTATTTAATTCCATTATTCTCCACTACCGCATGTTTTGTCCTCCACTATATTAAACAATGTATTAATTCCCCACCATTATGTCTTGTCCCCCACTACGTATTATTTTACTATTATTTTAATATTATTGAATACTTAGTGGACAGAGCACTCCTATTAAATAATTGTTCAAATTTTCAATTCCAAGAATACCCCTCGGAACTTACTGAAATTACCAATTTACCCCTAAAAATACTGCAATTTACCATTCTAACCCTGTCAGCTATAACCAATTCACCTAATCAATTCTAACCAAAATACAGCAGCTATAACCAATTCCTAATTAAATTTTATGAACAAACTTAAACTAAATGATGAACAACAAGGAAACAACTGGAATTATTTTGACCGAACAATATTTTTTAACAACAAACCTATTTTCATATTCAACAACAATAACAAACAAGTATATTCAAATCACTGAGTTTAAATTCAAATTAAGCATAAACGGAACAAATAAACAGATTCAAATCACTAAACTAAATAACCAATTGAACCTCAAACTAAATATAACAATATTACAGTCAAGACGAAGGATTCAAGTTATCAAACTAACATACTTCTATATTAAAACTAAATCCTTTTAAATGAATAAAAATAAACTGAAGAAATAATTAATTGAACTTCAACTTAAATCTAACAACATTATAATTAAAAATAAATAAGAACAAATGAAACAAACTGAAGAAATAATCAAGAACGATAAACATGAACAAAAAACAAGAATCAAACATTTACTGATTTCAGATCCGAGAATATCAAAACAAAATACGGACAGAAATGAAACTTAAACCCACTAACCGGATCGGAACGACGATGAACTTGAACAAAAACAAATCTGCCCGGAAACAATTATCGCACCAAAATAACTCGACGCCGAAGATGACCACAAACGGACGATCGAAGAAGATGTTTGTTTGGTGTCGTTTGAAGACGAAGCAGTGGCTGTTTTGGTGGTCGTCCATGGCTTAACGTAGCAGAAGGCAGCAGCAACAATGGGAGGGCGGTTACTGCATCGCCGAGTTGGAGCTCGATGGAGGAGGGCAACTATGGAGGCGGTAAAGCAGCAACAGCTCCTCCTGCTGAACATGGAGCTCGACGAGGCAGCTGGGAGGTGAATCAGAAGCTCATCGAGGCAGCTGGGAGGTGAAGCAGAAGCATCCATAGGGGGTGAAAGTGCTCGACGTGAAGGTGAGCTGGTCGACGGGGAGTTGGGCATCAGTCGCAGCGATGGCTGTTTATGGTTGGTCGACGTTCATGGAACGAGGAAGAAGATGATGGTGGTTTGGGCAGTGGTGAACGGAGGAGGGAGCTGAACGTTTTGAAGAAGAAGGAGCAGGAACGAGGGAGACGACAAAGCTCGACGAAGAGGGGTGTTGTTCGTCGATGAAGACGAAGCTTGGGTAGCAGCTGGTCGTGAAGCTACAGCAACACTGCTGCACGTCAATGGCGGACGTGAGGAGGAGGCAGAAGCAGCTATGGGAGGGAGCTTGGGGTAGAGAAAGAGAGGAAGAAGAAGAGGGGGGGGGGGGGTGGGGTAGGTTCTTTAGGTGTTAGGGTTTTTTGGAGTGGAAAATGAAAAATGGGAAGATAGGGGTGGGTCGTTGGGCTATGGGGAAGACCGGGACAACCCGGGTTGAAATAGACCGGGTCATGGGGAAAGCTCTTTGGGCTTGTGGTTTAAAATTGAAGAAAAGGCCCAATCCGGTCTTCTTCAATTTTTGTTCTTTTCTTTTTATTCAACTTCCTAAATAATAAAGCTAAAATGCTAAGATTAAATTATAAAACCCAAAATTATCTGGAAATACTAATTAACTCTAAATAACAATTAACACACAATTAAATAGCGATTAATGATAAAATCACACAATTTGGACATTAAATGCTAAAAATGCAACGTACATTATTTTTATGATTTTTTCATTTTGTAAAACAAACCATATTAAATATCAAATGCAAATGCGACATATTTTTGTATTTCTTATTAATTTAGAAAATAAACATGCACAGACAAAATGCAAACAATACAAGAAAAATAACACAAAATTCACAACAATTGCAAACAATTAAAAAATTATTTTATTTTTTGAATTTTTCGGGAGTAATTCTCATATAGGGCAAAAATCACGTGCTTACAGCTGCCCCTCTTTGTCCGAAGACACGAAGAGTTTTCGTGCAAAGATAAAGTGAGTGATTTTTTGCCCATCCGAGTACTCCGTGTGAAGCATTTTTTGAAAAAAATTTAACCGAACCTTTGCTTCAAAGGTTTCCTACATATCCCTGGCTAGAAGGGAATCATGTTAATATAGTTTGGGAAGTTTTGGTAGCTGAGACTACCATGAGACTGCAATGTTACTGCTGTTGCATGCTATTTTTACTGCTTGCTGACCTCATTATTACACCATGCTGAAAGAAAATAAGAAGCTAGATTAGACCATAGTCTATGAATTACAAAATCTTATCTAGATCATGCTCTTGTGTCTCTTGTTGCTTTGATGTCTCGGTGACACCTCTGGTATTTCTTTACTTCCGATTTGTCTTGTATTCTCCCTTGACTGCCATCTCGAACTGCTTATTTCCTTTTCGCATTATTTTTCCATCGAGTCTTGGACTTCCTTCCTCTACTGTGGATTCTTGTTGTTTCCCGCTGGGGATTCCGGTTGGATTCTTCTGCTTTACTGACTTGAAATGTATTCCTCTATTATATGGGCGGGCTCCCAACTTCAACCAACAATTTTAAAAATAAAGCGCCATTCTGTTCTTCAGGGGGGCTCCTGACCTCAACAACAACTTTTAAAAATAATCGCCATTGCTTTCTTCAGGCGGGCTAGATTTCAACAACTTCGAAAAATAAATCGACATTCTGTTCTTCGGGGGGCTCCTGACCTCAACAACAACTTTTAAAAACAAATCGACATTCTGTTCTTCAGGGGGGCTCCTGACCTCAACAACAACTTTGAAAATAAAACGCCATTCCTTTCTTTAGGCGGGCGAGATTTCAACAACTTCGAAAAATAAATCGTCATTCCTCTCTTCAGGTGGGCTCCTGACCTCAACAACAACTTTGAAAATAAATTTTCATTCCTCTCTTCAGGCGGGCTCCTAACCTCAACCACAACTTTGAAAATAAATTGTCATTCCTCTCTTCAGGCGCGCTCCTGACCTCAACAACAACTTTGAAAATAAATTTCCATTCCTCTCTTCAGGCGGGCTCCTAACCTCATCAACAACTTTGAAAATAAATCGTCATTCCTCTCTTCAGGCGGGCTCCTGACCTCAACAACAACTTTGAAAATAAATCGCCATTCCTCTCTTCAGGCGGGCTCCTGACCTCAAAAACTACTTTGAAAATAAATTGCCATTGACAATGATTTATGAAACATATGTTTTGGCAATGTTCATACAAGTAGGACCACTCGGGTCGAAATAAATTAAACGTCCTTTGGAGAAAGGATTAAATTCAATATCCTGTTCGAGGGCGGATAGACCCGAAATATCCTATTCGAGGGCGGATGAACCCAAAATATCCTATTCGAGGGCGGATGAACCCAAAATATCCTATTCGAGGGCGGATGAACCCAAAATATCCTATTCGAGGGCGGATGAACCCAAAATATCCTATTCGAGGGCGGATGAACCCAATTTCTTCAACTTAAATGTAAAGACTGAAATGTATTCCTCTGTTATATGGGCGGGCTCCCAACTTCAAAACTTGAAATTTAAATCGCCATTCTGTTCTTCAGGGGGGGCTCCTGACCTCAACAACTTTCTTAAATATTAACACCTCCATTCTCCAGGCGGGCTCCTGACCTCAACAATAACTTTGAAAATAAATTGCCATTCCACAGGTGGGCTCCTGACTTCTTCAACTTAAAATTTAACAACCTCCGTTCTACAGGCGGGCTCCTGACTTCAACAATTTCTTAAATTTTAACACCTCCATTCTCCAGGCGGGCTCCTGACTTCAACTCTAATACTTTAAAAATAAATCGAGCTCCTTTCGAGCGATGAAGAAAGATTAATCGGACTAAGATTTGATATCTCAGGAGAAAATTTCATCGGACTAAGATTGTATTGGGAGGGAAATCCATCAGACTAGGACTTTTATCCTAGGAGGAAAATGTAAAGATCAAAGGTTTGAGAAAGTTACCTTTGTAACTTCTTCTTTTCTTTTCTTTTTCCCTTGCGCTGCTTTGTTCCTATTTCAACTCTCAAGCAAACAAAATTTTATCAGTTTTTAAAATGGTGGCCGATTTGTGGCCTTGCTGGGGATGACTTTCTCCTTTAAAAGCTCGTGTTGTCTTTCCCTGAGACTGTTGGGATAACACTGCTGGGGAATTATTTACTTACCTATTGAGGGATAATATTATTGGGGAATCTCCTTTCTTCCCTTTTTTTCCAAAACTACTTCCTTCAAAACTTTTCTTTCTCAACATTGCTGGGGATAAAATGTTATCAGCTGGGGGTAACGCTGTCGAGGATAACACTGCTAGAGGATTTTGATTCCTTCCAAACTAGTGCTTCACTCTTCTGAAGGCTGCTGGGAATGACACTGGCCTTTTTCTTTTTTCGAGCACAAGTTTCATCCTTTTGTTCTGTCCGCTGGGGAACAACTTCCTTCATTAAAACTTGTTATGCTGGGGGTAACACTGGTTCAAATACCACTTCCCTTTAGATTGGTGCTATCTTTATTCTTCCCCAAATGGGTATCTGACTTCCAAAAAATTTTCTAAATAAAAGGAAAATTTCCTGTCCCAGTTTGATAATCTTCCTTGTGGCATGCATTTCCGTCATCAATGCCATTTCCTTTACTTGTTTCAAATCAAACAAAATTTGTTAGTTTAAAACGTGGTGGTTGATTGTGATACTCCTACTGGGGATGGCTTTTCCCTTTCTCCTTCCCTGCTCTGCGTTCCTATTACACTATCAAAACTTACTTGGGATGATATTATTTGCTGGGGATGATATTCCTGCTGGTCTTAGAACGACTTGCCCTGCTTTGCGTCGTTCGGCTATCTTGAAACTTGGGTGATAACTTCCGACCTTATTGTCGATTCCTTATTCACCAACCTCTCAACGTTGTTTTTCCCTCTGACCAGGTATCTTTTCCATGATAGTGATTCCCCTTGAGGATTTTGCAATGTTTTGCTGATAAACCACATTCTTTGTTCATTCGTGTCACTGAAAACAACCTTTTCTGCTGGGGATATCCCTCTTCTTTTGTGTCATAGCTCGGAAATTGGCATTTCCACGACCTTTTAGTCTCATATGAATTTCTCAATCATGCTCATTGCTTTCCGCATTGTTCTTTCTTGATTTGTCCACGGGCCTTGGCCTTGAGGTCTATAACCTTTGATTTTGGCAGGGATATCCTTCTTGACACTCATCCATCCTTTTGTCAATCTCCTTTTGCGGGGGATATCTTTCTTGACACTAGCCTCGCGCTTGTTCCTTCCTGACTTAGACCATTTGGATATTCTAATTGGATCTGGTCTTGTATAATTGGAAAGCTGATGGCAGATTTTGAAGTCATTTCTCACTTGTTCTGACCAAACAGACTCTACTGGGGTATTTTTCTATGAAAGGAGAAAGATAAACAAAAAAAACCGAATAAAAGACAAAGGAAAAAGATGACTCTTTAACAAGAGAAACTATAAATAAAAACCTATCAAATGCAGATACCGACTCTAATGGTCATGACATGCACATGTGGCCTATCCTCTGCCGTCAATCGTCTTTCAAGATCTTCATTTGGCGATTCCCCATCTGATTCTTAATCTTATTCGACTTGTAGTGCCCGAAGGGTTTTCACTGTCAAACCTCTCTCATTTTGGTTTTTCTATCAACTTTCATCGCCTTATGGTGTCCGTGAAGATTTTCACCGATAAGACTCTCTCATTTGTATCACTTTCCAGCTGGGGATTTGGAGTGTTGCCGATATGACTCTCTCTGCTGGGGATTCTTTTCGGCTATCAATTCATTTCCAGTCCATGATCCTTTTCTCTGTTGGGAATCGGGGTGCTATCCCCGACTTCCGTTTGTATGACTTGGCATCTTTCGAAGACTGGTCAGAAAGTCTTTCTTTGGACCGTAACGTGGGGTTTTGGATAGGGCTAGAAAGAAAGGGTATTAGCGGCTAAAAAACGAATCAATTTGTGTTCAAAATTTACAACCTTCGGAATCGGCTTTCTTTACATCAAGCACAACTTCTGCCCCAGTTTCTTGCTTGGGGATTTTTATTTTTTTACACTATGTTACACTATGCACACTATGCACGCTATGCACACTATGACCAAGCCGTGAAGCGCCTACATATCCTCTTTGAGGAATCAGGTCAAACGTAGTTCCCAATTCCTCTTTTTTCCTTCCTTTTTTTATTTACCTATTATTTTCTTTTCTTTTCTTTCTTTTTCTCATTTCTCCTTTCTCTTTTGTCGTTTTGTTGTTTCTGTTGTTTTCTTTTCCTTTTTTTTCTTTTTTTTTTCTTTTTCTTTATCTTCCATGCTTATGTTTTCTAATCTTTGCTACTGATTCCGAACGAGGGGTATGAAAGAAAATAAATAAGGCTCAAAAGGGGTAACGAAGGATAAAGTATTTAGGTAGCAGAACCAAATGCCTTCGTCATTTCAGTCTTCAAAACATGCCAAGTGCAAATAACACAATTAAACAAAGATTTGTAGCCTCTTCTGATGGTGCTGGACTTGACAATTATATTCACACATTTGCTTTTTCATTTGTCATCTCTAAAGCACAATTGGGAAACACTCTCACTCTCATTATCATGAACGACCCTCATGTCAATTTGGCGAATCTTGCCTTTAACAGTTTTCTTTATGTTTTACTTGCCCCAGTTCCACATGACTCGAGCTCCGAATAATCTCAAACCGTCCTTATTTCCTTTAAATGTTTCGATCACCTCTCAATGGTTTTATGATTAACTTTTAAGATTAGGCTCAAACTGTGTGCGCATGTCATGTCACTAGAATCGGCGCAGAACAAAATGATAAAAGAACTAAACAAAAAGATGACTGGAAACAATAAAAGACCGGATTTTGCATTAGACTAACGGTGAAATGGTTTTAATAACAAAACAAACAAAACCAGACCAGAATAAAATCCCAAAACAAACCTGGACAAAACTAAACAAACCGCTATGACAAAAATGGAAAGATAAGAAAGTTTGACACAAGACAATATCCGGATTACAATCCTAAGAATAATCCGGACAACAGAAATGACAACAAAATAAGCCACCAAAAGCTTCTCTCTTTCTAACCAAGGAACGGAGCGTCCCCCCACTTTATCAAACCTGGCATCTTAGCCACTGAGCTTCGCATCAATATTGCCAAGACCATTACCAACTTCAATATCATCAACCTCAGTCAACAAGTTCCCAATAGGATTCGAGTGCTCCCTGTCATCAGGCCTCATCCCCACAAAGTGTGCATCATGATGTGCAGGTAAAGGATTCTGCGTGATATTCTGGGTGTCATTGTCTTGGATTACAATCAGGTTTTCCTGGATCTTGTGTTTCCGGCTTACCACAAACCAACCACCTTAACTTTCTTTGCGATTCAAAACAAAACAGGTTAGAATGGACTCAGTCGGTCCTCATTATTAACAACATCTTTTTCCCTTTTTTTCTTTTTTTTTTTCATTTTTCTTTCTTTTTTTCTTTCTTTTTTTCATTTTTTTGTTGTGGTCGAATCTTATGGAGATTGCCTACGTATCATGACCCCGCATGAATCAGACCTTGCGTAGTTTGGACAAAATAAAAGGTAACAACAATGAAACATTTTTTTTTCTTTTTTTTTGTTGGAATTTTCAATTTTCATAATAAAACAAACTGGGTTTCAAAGGTTTAAAGATGATCTACAAACTCGAAAATTAAACAACCCACATATTCTAATCAAAAGATTTACAAACTCAAAAACAAACGCCAGTTTCCTTTCCCTGTTTGACAAATGCAACCATACGGTTATTTTTGCAAACGTGGCCCCTTCCAAATTTCATATGAATTTTGAGGTCGGGGAGGATAATTTTATGACACTTTATAAACTTGTCCGTTCTTTTACGAAAATAGCCTTTCGACAATTGAAAGATACTCTAAGGCTATCTCGGCAAGAACGGTTTAAGACATTGCCAAAGCTGGCTGGGCTTATTTTGACCAAAAATCCAAACGGTATTCACCAGACCGCTGACTCTTTGTTTTTTTTTCAAATTAAAATAAAAGACCTGGTGTTGCAAATACGGCCTTTTAGCGTCTCGGGGACAAATATTTTAAGGCTGCGTTAGCTAACCGGCCAAAATCCTAAAAAAAGGACCCAAGGTGGCTGTTTATACAAAGTCAGCCTTCCGGCGTCCCTTTCGGGAACATTCGGCTATTTTTGACAAAACAGCATCACCCGACTTATTTATGACTCTTTTTCTTGTTTTTTTTCTCAAAAATAGAAAACCAGATATTTGCAAACACGACCTTTCAGCGCCTCGGGGACGAAGATTCTAAAGTTGTGTGGGTCAAATGTCCGGAAAACTAAAAAGGGACCTAAGGTGGCCGTTTATGCAAAGTCAGCCTTCCGGCGTCCCTTTCGGAAACATTCGGCTATATTTGACAAAAAGCGGCATCACCCGACTTATTTATGACAAAAATTAAAAATTTGACACACATTTTTTATGCTGCTATTTTTGCAAAAGGGGAGGTTGGACCCGATTAGGGCTGCCTACGTATCTCACATCCGGTGAGAATCAAACCGGCGTAGTTCGCCAATCAGAAATAAAGGAAATAAACTAACTCTTTTTTTTTCGAATAAAAATACTTACAAAGAAGAGAGAAAATATTTTTGGATTTCGATTTTTTTTGTTTTTTTTTTTTTGAAAAGAAACGACGACTAAAGAATTTTTTTTTTTTTGAATTTTAACTTCTTTTCCTTTTTTTTGGAAAGTTCGAAAAATCTTCTAAAGAAAAAGGGAATATTTTTTGGACTATTACTCTGAATTTCTGAAAGAAATACTACAAAAGAAAAGAAAAAATATTTTTGAATTTTGAATTTTCTTTTGAATTTTTAAACAAATATTTTGGATTTTAAGAGAGATTAAAAGGAAATATTTTTGTATTATTATTTTTTAATTGAGATCTAAAAGACTAAGTAATGGATAATATTTTTGGATTTTTTTTGGAATATGGTGGGCCGAAACCGAAGAGGTTTGCCTACGTATCTCACATCCGGTGAGAATCAGACCCGCGTAGTTCGGGCAATTAACTGAACTATTTTAAAACAAAACTCTTTTTTTTCATTCATTTTTGGTTGCAAATAACAAAACCACTTTCAAAGCACGACTCTTTTCCTTTTCATTTTTGGCATTTTCATAAACAAATAAAAAAAAACTATTTTAAAAATAAGACTTTTTTCATTTTCATTTTTCATGGCAAGACAAACTATTTTCCTTTTCTATTTTTTGAAAACAAGACAGAACAACGACTCTTTTTTTTCTATTTTTCCTTTGCTTTTAGTAAAACAAACTAATAAGACATTTTTTTCTCATTTTCTCAAAATTTCGGCAGAGTTTTGACAGTATTTGGGCATTGGGTTTTTCAAAAATAAACAATTAATTCCCTAATCGCTATTTCTTTTTTTTTTCCCCTCAATTTCACAATATTCCTGATATTCAAAAACTGGTGAGTATACGGGCGCGAGACAAATAAATGCACGGAAAACAAATAGGATGCATCAGGATGGTCTTTTCATCTCAGGTTGCTAGTCCTAGTCGGACCCAACCCCTGTGTTGAGTCCCCTAAGTCAAATGCAACGTGCCGCGCCGCCCGCAAAGGAGCGCAGAAGGGAGTTTTTTCCAATTAAAGGACAATCGAAACGGGATTTATTTATTTATTTCAGAGTCGCCACTTGGAAGATTTATGGTGTCCCAAGTCACAGATTTTAATCCCGAATCGAGGAAAAGAATGACTCTGTATTACAGTCTGCGCACCAGAAATCCGGATAAGAAATTTTGTTAACCCGGGAGAAGGTGTTAGGCATTTCCGAGTTCCGTGGTTCTAGCACGGTCGCTCAACTGTCATATTTGGCTTGATTATCTGATATAATACATGTTGAACATATGTGCGAATTTTAACTTTTAACCGCTTTTATCAATATTATTATTTTTATCAAGAATTGCAACATCATGAAAATATATCTCGAACCACGTCACATCAATGTACCCGTGGTTATCGACATATTTCGACTTTGTTGAGATTTGGATTTGGGTCACATAAATGTGCACCTGAGTTTAAGAAAATAAAATTTTAAAGGCGCGCCTAAAGCGACTAGCGTATCATTATTTTTGGGGTAAGGTCGTGAAATTTGCTAAACGACCGATCCCGAAGTCTACACAATTATTAACCTTTTATTGAGGGCCTCGCAACTTATGCGTTTTATTGGGTGAGGTTCATCTCATTTATTTTAACAGGATAATCCTAAAGTGCCTACATTTTTTCTATTAAATTTGTCTCTACAAAATGAAAGAGAAAAGGTCCTAAGTTATTTACACGCTTACGAGTTGTTATAGTTGGGTTCCGAATATGATTCGTAAAATCTGAAAATGATGCAAGCAGGACAGTCTGTTGCCAATGCAGACCCAGGCCCAACGTGTATGGCACAAAACTGGACCTGGGCCATCTCATTCATATGTTACTACCTAGTTACATTATACTAGGCATGTTCACAGTTTGTCAAATTAAAAAAAAACTTGGCAATCTGATTTTAATCCTAAACCATTTACATGCTAAAATTAACCAATAGTATTTAGCTAAACAATATTTCTACAAGTTTCGAAATGATCTATTCGTTTAATGAACTAACTGTTGAATGTTTAAGAATAGTCTAAATCAGCTAACATGCTTTTTGAGACATGATAATCATCCAACAATAACGAATTAACTAGACAGAGTTACTACACCATTTTTTAGACAATATATAGATAGTTCATCCGCTAAGCTACCGTCAGATGTTCCACTATATATATTAAACAGCTACATGATTCTGATTAGAGTAAGCTAAATAATGTATATATACAAATAAAATTCATAATATAATTGAGATAAATTCAGAACTTTAACTCTTCATTTCATATTCATGCTTCATGTTTCAGTTTACAGTAACCAGCGTGTCAGTTGTGTACATGATATTGGAAGCAAAAGAAAAGGAAGATCAGCAGAAATGCAGTAGCATACAATAACAGCAACACCCAACAACAGATTTTAAAAATCGAGCAGAAATCCAGCAACAACCAGTGAAGTAGTAGCAAATAACCAACCAAACTCAAGGAACAAACCAAATGAAAATCCAGAAACACCAACAACAATCAACGGGCAGAAGCAAAGGGAATCTTTTCAGATTGAAAGACTAGTTAATGTTTAACCCTTAATTTCTGAATCCGTATATCCAGTGTATTTAGATTGTATATCAGGTGTATACTACTCTCTCTTTAAATTTCCATAATGTTTTTATTTCTGTTCCGAAAAATCCTCAAATCTCTCTTAATATTCAGAAAATCTCATATTCTCTCTCAATATTTCCGAAATTCTTTTTTCTATTTTTTGGAAGTCTTAATATTTTCGGAATTCCCTCTCTTTTCAATACCCAGCCCAAAAACTTCCCCTTTATTTGTGTCCAACCCTCCTTATTTAAATTAAATCCCACTATCTTCCACCCATCCCCCTTTTTAATCCCACTACCTAATGTTTTGTCCCCCACTACATTAAACAAAT
The DNA here is from genome assembly GCF_000393655.2 of Nicotiana sylvestris. Lineage (NCBI taxonomy): Eukaryota > Viridiplantae > Streptophyta > Magnoliopsida > Solanales > Solanaceae > Nicotiana > Nicotiana sylvestris. Next base: position 24,283,555 of record NC_091059.1, read on the forward strand.
ATATTAATTCCCACTAACACATATCTTTTCTTTATTTAATTCTATTATTCTCCACTACCGCATGTTTTGTCCTCCACTATATTAAACAATGTATTAATTCCCTACCATTATGTCTTGTCCCCCACTACGTATTATTTTACTATTATTGAATACTTAGTGGACAGAGCACTCCTATTAAATAATTGTTCAAATTTTCAATTCCAAGAATACCCCTATGAACTTACTGAAATTACCAATTTACCCCTTGAAATACTGCAATTTACCATTCTAACCCCGTCAGCTATAACCAATTCACCTAATCAATTCTAACCAAAATACAGCAGCTATAACCAATTCCTAATTAAATTTTATGAACAAACTTAAACTAAATGATGAACAACAAGGAAACAACTGGAATTATTTTGACTGAACAATATTTTTTAACAACAAACCTATTTTCAGATTCAACAACAATAACAAACAAGTATATTCAAATCACTGAGTTTAAATTCAAATTAAGCTTAAACGGAACAAATAAACAGATTCAAATCACTAAACTAAATAACCAATTGAACCTCAAACTAAATATAACAATATTACAGTCAAGACGAAGGATTCAAGTAATCAAACTAACATACTTCTATATTAAAACTAAATCCTTTTAAATGAATAAAAACAAATTGAAGAAATAATTAATTGAACTTCAACTTAAATCTAACAACATTATAATTAAATTAACAATTTCTATATTAAAAATAAACAAGAACAAATGAAACAAACTGAAGAAATAATCAAGAAACAATAAACATGAACAAAAAACAAGAATCAAACATTTACTGATTTCAGATCCGAGAATATCAAAACAAAATACGGACAGAAATGAAACTTAAACCCACTAACCAGATCGGAACGACGATGAACTTGAACGAAAACAAATCTGCCCGGAAACAATTATCGCACCAAAATAACTCGACGCCGAAGATGACCACGAACGGACGATCGAAGAAGATGGTCGTTTGGTGTCGTTTGAAGACGAAGCAGTGGCTGTTTTGGTGGTCGTCCATGGCTGGACGTAGCAGAAAGCAGCAACAACAATGGGAGGGCGGTTACTGCATCGCCGAGCTGGAGCTCGATGGAGGAGGGCAGCTATGGAGGCGGTGAAGCAGCAACAGCTGCTACTGCTGAACATGGAGCTCGACGAGGCAGCTGGGAGGTGAAGCAGAAGCAGTCATGGGAGGTGAAGGTGCTCGACATGAAGGTGAGCTGGTCGACGGGGAGTTGGGCATCAGTTGCAGCGATGGCTGTTTATGGTTGGTCGACGTTTATGGAACGAGGAAGAAGATGATGTTTGTTTGCGCAGTGGTGAATGGAGGAGAGAGCTGAACGTTTTGAAGAAGAAGGAGCAGCAACGAGGGAGACGACGAAGCTCGACGAAGAGGGGTGTTGTTCGTCGATGAAGACGAAGCTTGGGTAGCAGCTGGTCGTGAAGCTACAGCAACACTGCTGCACGTCAATGGCGGACATGAGGAGGAGGCAGAAGCAGCCATGGGAGGGAGCTTGGGGTGGAGAAAGAGAGGAAGAAGAAGAGAGGGGGGGTGGGGTAGGTTCTTTAGGTGTTAGGGTTTTTTGGAGTGGAAAATGAAAAATGGGAAGATAGGGGTGGGTCGTTGGGCTATGGGGAAGACTGGGTTGATCCGGGTTGAAACAGACCGAGTCATGGGGAAAGCTCTTTGGGCTTGTGGTTTAAAATTGAAGAAAAGGCCCAATCCGGTCTTCTTCTATTTTTGTTCTTTTCTTTTTATTCAACTTCCTAAATAATAAAGCTAAAATGCTAAGATTAAATTATAAAACCCAAAATTATCTGGAAATACTAATTAACTCTAAATAACAATTAACACACAATTAAATAGCGATTAACGATAAAATCACACAATTTGGACATTAAATGCTAAAAATGCAACGTACATTATTTTTATGATTTTTTTCATTTTGTAAAATAAACCATATTAAATATCAAATGCAAATGCGACATATTTTTGTATTTTTTATTAATTTAGCAAATGAACATGCACAGACAAAATTCAAACAATACAAGAAAAATAACACAAAATTCACAACAATTGCAAACAATTAAAAAATTATTTTATTTTTGGAATTTTTCGGGAGTAATTCTCATATAGGGAAAAAATCATGTGCTTACACCCAGTCATATAGTGCAGCCTTAGGCACAGGAGGTGCCATATCTCTAACGTTTCCGTTGACGTTGTCTACGTCACCCATGTCAATTTCGAGTTTGTGTGTTTGATGAGGTTGTTGAAGTCTTTTGTTGGCACGGTTCAATATCCGGAATGTTTTCTCGGGGTCTGAGAGTCTTTCAAGTAGTTCTCTAGTCCTCGTAGAGTTTCTAGGCATACACCTGTGCAACCACGTCAACAACCGTCAAAAATTTCAATCAAAAAATTTGTGTAGAGAAAACTGACTACACTAAATTTTTTTGTATTTCTATCAATGGTAATTGATAATTCCGTTAACTCCTCGACAACGGCGCCAAAATTTAATCACGCCCAACTATGCCTTATAAAAAGGACCCTGCGGACGTTGCAAATATAACCTGAGTATTCTGCCCAGAGTCGAATCCACATAGAGTTAAACTATCAATCACTATCTTTAGACCCACTAAACTCTTGAGAACCAATTTCCCCAAACGTTTGAATCACAGTTGACGGTGTCTTCAATAACTAATATTGCAAGTAAATAAACAACTGTAAACTAAGGATGCTAAGATTGTAAACAATAATGAGAAAACGCTAAGGTAATGACTTCCCCTATTGATGGAATCCCTTCAGTTTGTGCTTCATACAAATTGACCAACACCTCTCTATCAATCATGAACGCTCATCTTACCGTAAATCTCTCCCGAGTAATCACAGTAATATACTCAATGCACTCTCCCGAGATACACTAGCTAGCTCTAATTAACACGGTTCACTTTAGATTGCACTCAAGGCTTCGTTATCCCTAATACCACCTTTAAACCCGCAATTATAGATCCCTCTTATACTTTGGGAGTGGTGTTGTTCAACAATAACTTAAATATGCACTCTCTCCCGAGTTATGCACACTAAATAGGCACAGCTAATTGAGTATCCTGTCAATTAACTACAGCATGCGCAAAGTTGAACAAATAAAGATTGAGACTAGCAATTTGTATTCACATAAACAAGAAGTTCATCCCCCAATAGGTTCCATCAAAACCTTAGACAAAGGATTTATCTACTCATAACTATGGGTAAACAAACTAAAACAATATTCATCATAAAACTTGCAAGAAAAATTAAAGAAAAGAAGAAAGATGTTTTGGGTCATCTCTCACAATTGTTTTTCCTTGCCAAAATACTCTCCAAATCAATACATGCCTCTCTTGGGCGGAGTCTAGTGTTTAAAATAGGGTTTTGGGCTAAAAATCCCGTGTTTTGCACTTTAGTCCCTGAAGTTCTCCGCCTCCGCCGCGGTTCTACCGCGGTCGCTGTCAAACCGCGACCAAACATGCTTTCTGATTTTCACTTTGTCTGCAGGGATCTTCTACCGCGGTTCTGCCGTGGTCGCGGTGGAACCGTGGCAGTACTCTTTCAGTTCTGACTTGAGCTTTTTCTCGTGGTTTACTTGACGGAATTTTACGATCGGCCTCTTTTTCTCCATATTTGATCCCAAAAGTACTCTATAGCCTTCTCTGGTCATGTATAACCTGCAAAGCATGAAAAATACTAGTAAGGTCATTTTGTTATCACTTTTATCATCCAAACTATACAAGAAGGTGGTTATTTAGGGCCTAATTATAGTTAAATTCACCTATTATCATCTGCGTACACACTACCCTCCCCAGACCCCACTAAGTGGGATTATACTGGGTTGTTGTTGTAATATTTCTATTTAATTGTAAAAGTGTTTATTAATTATTAATTAGTACACAAAAAAGTAATATTATGCATAGTGATTGTTCTTTAATATGTTCTTAAAAAATATGAAGGTTCCTCTTCTTGTGCTTATAATTTGATTTTGTATCATGTTAATAGCACTCTTTGGGTGAAATTCTGAGGAGTATGAAAATTTTTTAAAGATAACAAGAACCCTATTTTTTTTAGCATAAAGAAGATGAACTCTTATAATTGCGTGGGTTTTGTACGGGTCGGGTGTGGATCTTGCGTTGGAAAAGGAAAAGGAATCTGGAGTTTAAAAAGACTGCCACTTGTACATGGGTCTGGATCCGCTAGATAAAGGGGTAAAAATGCTAAAAATGATAACGACAGAGGTAAGAAACATTAACAGATGATATATATATATAACTAATATTTGATAGTAAAGGAGTATATATAACCCTTTTCGGTAACAAAAAGCAAGGGATAAATGCCACGCCCTGAAATTGGGGTGGGACGTGATGGCGCTAGAGCATCCTAACCAATCGAGCGAGTCCTATTCTAAATAACTGAAGGATTGAACTAAACATAAAATTCTCAAAATTTATAATAAGATAAATAAATAATATAGGTCAAAAAATTGAGCATTATTTCAACATTAATTCGAGAGTCATTCTTCCAAATCAATCTCAAATCACTAGAAAACCAAAACCAATCATACACACAAGTCACAATACATCATATGAAGCTACTTGAATTCTCAAACTACCAAATGAAACGCTAAAGCTCAAAATGACTGGTCGGGTCATTACGTTCTCCCCTAATATATGTTTGTCCTCGAACGTGCTAAAAGCCATTCCAAAGTCATCAAATTACTGTATAAGCTCACCATACACATACCTATTAGTAATCCCACGACACCACAATTTATTGTCACGACTCAAAATTTAACCAGTCGTGATGACACCTAACACACTTGCTAGTCAAGTCGGATATAACAATAAAAAACTAGAATAGTAGAATTTACATAAATAACATTAGTCTGAAACCTCAAAATAATATAATGATGCTAATACATGATAAATCTCCCAGAACTAGAAAATACAGAGTCATGAGCTCTAATACAAAAACACAAGTCTAAAATGACCAAATACAATACTTGTCTAAAATAAAGACAACAATATATATGAAATTAGACGCCAAGATTGGGGACGATAATGCAGCTCTACCTTGTCTCTCGATACTCAGCTCAACAAGAAACTCCGCTACAAATGCCTAGTCCCGACACCTAGATCTGCACAATTAAGTGTAGAGTGTAGCATGAGGACAACCGACCCAATATAGTAAGCAAGTATCATAACTATCCTCGGGGAGGTAAAAAAAGCAAGAATTATAAATGACACTTACTATAACCTGTACAATTTCATTAATTCAACAAGTACAAAACAATAACGTGATCAAGTCGTAAAGCATAAAAAGAACCATTTGTGTATGCACAATTACTCAAGTACTCTACTCAGTAAATGATACGGCATATAAGGATGATATGCAGATAAATCAGGTAAATAACCACAAAAATTGCAAGTGAAGATAAAATGCAAAATCCAAAACAAACACTGACCATATTTTCCTCTATATATTTCCATATCTGTACTAAACGACTGATTAGTTTCCTCAAATCTATGTGTACACCATCAAGAAGGCATATGGGAGGGTGACCCTAGGGAGATGGATCCATATCCTCACGATGCACGGACAACTCACGTATTGCACGTACAACTCACGTACTGCGCATACAACTCACGTACTGCGCATACAACTCACGTGCTAATAATATCAACCGTACAAACAACTCACATGCCATAATATCAATAATTGGATCCGCACGGACAACTCACTTGCTAATAATACCAATCGCGCGGACAACTCACGTGCCATAAATCACAAATCTGCCCAGCGTGGTCATACGCTCAATATCACAATCTGCTTGGCGTGGTCATGGGCCATCAGTCCAAATCATATCACATAGAGAACGAACATACAAGCTTACATATACATGATCAAATAATATCAAGTTTCATACTCCTGAACTAGTGTAATAACATACTATGGTGTAGGCATGTCACGACCCCAATTTTCCTTCGTAAAATGTCATGATGACACCTAGTCTCTACGACTATGAAAGCCTAACAGTTAATAAAAACTTGACAGAAATAATTAACAGAATACTAAAACAAGATTGAATAACTGATATAAATTCTTGAAAATAGAATCAACAATAATACATTCCCCAAAACCAATGGAACTAAGTCATAAGCTATACAGAGTAAAACTAGAATATCTACTACATCACCGTCTGAAAGAAAATGCAACAGGAAATAAGAATAAATAAAGATGACTCTAAGGATAACGGACACTGAGCATGTATACCTTTAATTCTCCGTAAAGCAACTAACAGATGATCACTAACGACCGACACGATCAAACGTACATGGATCTGCACAAAAATATGCAGAAACGTAGTATGAGTACACCACAACGGTACCCAGTAAGTATCAAGCTTAACCTCGATAGAGTAGTGACAAGGCCAAGTCAAGATACCTACTAGGATATAAATAAACAGTATAAAACATAATAAGGATAAATAATGGGAAGTAGAGAAATAACTGATGCGAAACAATTAACATCATGAACTACTACCGAAATTTTAAGCACGAAATAACATAAAGAAATCAGTTAATGAGAACCACAATGATCATATACGGACAATAACTGATAAAAACAAGGAAGAACAGAACAACAAGAATCACAACGAGGTACCGCCTTGTGTATAGTAAGAATCACCAGCAAGCTACCATACCATATATATATATATATATATATCACGATGTATCGCCTTATATTCACAATTCACAATCTTTCATTATAGTGCCACGTGAGCCTTACATTTGAAATAGGTTTTGAAAATAGTTTCCCCAAAATAGTTGCACGCACTTTAGCCCACCTTATGACATTGTGTGACTTCACGTTGTTCCCCTTCAAGTAACACGTACATAGGTCCCACCTTATACCGCTGCATGCATATTAACCTCATCTCTTACACCGCCACATGCGCGTCAATAAAGCATCACAATAACAACTCGTACCACAAATGACCATATATCATAACTTGCCAACAATCAATAATATCAATATTTCAACAACAATAGACCATGGCTCCACCACAACGTGTACAAAAATATCAACTACAATGAATGTAAAATTCTCAGCAAGAAAGATATCTTAACAATTATCAACTTCGCTTCAAAATGATACGGCTTCCACAACTTCAACACCAATAACTCAACAATAAGAAAGATAACGTCTAACTATAAATCAAATAGCATTAACTCCCAATGGAAGGAATATCATAACTTCAAATGAGAATACTAGCAACGAAAGAGATAACTAGTAACAATGACTTCAAATAATGATAATTACTAATGAAAGAGATAACACATACAAAGACCTCAAACAATGATAATCAACAATGAAAGAGATGACACATATCAAATAAAGGAGCAACAAGTTCAACTAAAGCATGAGAGTAATTTATCAAATAGGATATAGAACAAGTGTTAAACAAATCAATTAGGGCATGCGAGGATAGACTAACACAAACAAGAATAGATTGACTATGAAAATTTAGACATGATATGGCATTTCAATTAAAGAATGAAAATAGTCGAATTAGCCTAAATCAGTAAAATACCACGTACAACTGATCACGTCCAAAGCACACCTTAAAAGAGATATGAAACGGTCGTATGCAATAATAAATGCCCAACTAAGAGTCGGGGTCGAATCCACTGGGAGCTAGGTGTCACGACCCAAAATCCCAACCCGGTCGTGATGGCGCCTGTCGTGAGGACAAGGCCAGCCAATCAACAAAACAGTACATCTCTTTATAATTACTTAGCAGGAATAAGTCTAAATCATGGGAAATATAATCTTAAATGCGAAATAAACATGATAGAACAAGGAAAACCATCCCAACTCAGTCCGAAATCGGGGTGTCACAAGTCATGAGCTACTACAGAGTTTACTAATATTTTACAAAGTCTAGAATTATCATAAATAACAAAGATAAGGGAGAAAATGGGGCTGCGGACGTCAACAGCTATCTCGTTACTCCTAGTCACCGCCTGGCCTGGAAAGAATCAGCGCTCAGGAGAGAACTCAGTTCTGCCTGTATCTGCACACATGGTGCAGGGAGTAATGTGAGTACTCCGACCCAGTGAGTAATAAAAATAAATAACGACTGAAAATATGAAATCTCATAACGGCACAATATAGCGCTATCCCAAGCGGTAAAATCAGTTATACAGTAAAACAGTGAGTATCAGATAATTCTTCTTTTAAAACAGTAAAGACAAATAATTTGCACAGTAAGGATAAATCAAAAGCTTTCCCCTCGGGCTCAATATGTAAATCTCAGTATAGTATCAGCCCCTCGGGCTCACTCCCAACTCACCATCAGTATAGTATCAGCCCCTCGGGCTCACTCCCAACTCACCAGCACACAACATCAGCCCCTCGGGCTCACTCCCAACTCACCACACACAAGCAACGGCCTCTCGGGCCCACTCCCAACTCACCTGGGTACCCTGCGCTCACTGGGGGTGTGTACAGACTCCGGAGGGGCTCCTACAGCCCAAGCGCAATATCAATAGGCCTGAAAGCCTTCACACATCACACACGAGGCCTGAAAGCCTCCTCATATAACACTCGAGGCCTGAAAGCCTCCTCACATCACTCAACATATCCTCACGTATGGCCCTCGGCCTCAATCAGTCCAGAAAATAATCATAAGCCTCTTGGGCATCAGTAAAACAAAAGTGCTCAGCTCAACAACATTATAAATATCATTAAATCTCGAGTTGAGTATAAATGTAGCTGAGTTCACAAAATAATATAATTCAATTGGACTGAGTTCAAATAATATTTCAATTTGTGAGGAAAATAGTGATGTAAATTCACAAAAGATTTCAGATAATTGGCACGAAGCCCAAATATGGCAATAAGCCCAATCATAGTGAAAAACAATAAATCTTTATCAATTATGCGGTAAAAATATCATCTGGGATGGACCAAGTCACAATCCCCAATAGTAAATGACCTCGCGCTCGTCATACAACGCGCGTCTCATCTCAACATAGCAGTATGTTGTGCAATCCGGGGTTTCAAACCCTCAGTGCATCATTTAAAATCATTACTCACCTCAAGACGGTCCAACGTCTACTCCGCTATGCCCTTGCCTCTCGAATTTACCTCTTCGCGCGTCGAATCTGGTCAAAACCACAACGAATACATTACAATAGGCTAAGGGAATATAACCCAATCGAAAAGACTCGAAAAATATCGAAAATCACGAAATTTGCAAAACCCGAGCCCCGGGCCCACTTCTCGAAAAATTACGAAATTCACATCACCGGATTTCTCGTCTCGCCACAAGTCCGTACATATCAAATTTACTAAAATCGGAGTTCAAATGACCCCTCAAATCTCCATTTAATTCTCTTAAGTTTCAAGCCTAAACCACCATTTTTGTCCATAAATTACTTCAGTTTTCAGCTCTAATCCATGTATTTAACTTGGAAATAAGTAGAAACAACTCACCTTTGATGCTTGATGAAACCCCCCTTGAAATTCTCTCCAAAATAATCCAAGCCAAATGAAAAAAATGAAAGAAATAAGCCAAATCCGTGTTTAAAGGATCTGCTCGTGCTTCGTCGAGTTGTACCTTGCACTTGTGCTATACAAGTTGTACATCCTATTAAAATTTTCCCTTGTCGGACACCTTCTACTTAAACACCCATAACATCTTGTATAAATATCCAAATGATATATGGTTTGAAGATTTAGAAACTAGACTCGAAGATCTTTAATTTGATAGGTTGTACACCATATAACTCTTTATATATCCCGAGATATGAGCTTCTAAAGTGCATCCGTAAATTCTGTTGAAATCGCTCTACCAGACATTTTTGATCCATCATAACTTTCTGCTATAATATCCAAATCATGAATGGTTTAACTTTCTGAAAACTAGAATATAAGGGCTACAACTTTCCTGTTTTGCAATTTTTCTGATTTCTTATAGATTACAAGATATGAGCTTCCAAACTGGACACCTTGCGCCTGAAATTTTGTGGGCACAGCAAAAGCCTAAAAATTTCTGCAATTTTTTTAAAAGATGAAATAGTCCGTTTAACCATCCAAAACTCACCCGAGGCAAGTGGGACCTCAACCAATCATGCCAACATATCCCATAACATCGTTCAAACTTGTTCCAACCTTCGTAACGCTCAAAACAATACCACAACACCAAATTCGCATCGGATTCAAACCTATGAACTTTGAAACTTCTAACTTCCACATCCGATGCCGAAACACGTCAAAACTAGTCCGAATGACCTAAAATTTTGCAGACAAGTCCAAAATGACATAACGAAGCTACAGAAACTCTCGAAATTCTATTCCGACCCTCGAATCAAAATCTCACCTATCAACCGGAATTCGCCAAAATACTAACTTTGCCAATTCAAGCTTAATTCTATACCGGTCATCAAAAAAATATTTCGGACACACTCCTGAGTCCCAAATCACTTAATGACGCTATCCGAACCATAAAATTCGCATTTCGAGCTCTCTAACACATAAGTCAATATCCGGTTGACTTTTCCAACTTAAGCTTCCTTAAAAGAGACTAAGTGTCTCAAACCTTACCAAAATTATTCCGGAATGACTTCAAATTTTGTACACAAGTCACATTCGACATTACGGACTTGCCCCAACTTTTGGAATCGCATTCCGACTCCGATATCAAAATTTCCACTTCCGGTCGAATTTTCTCAAAAACCTTCAAATTTCTATATTTAGCCAAACGGCTCCAAAATGACCTACGGACCTCCGAATTCACTTCCGATCGCGCTCCCAAATCCAGAATCACCATACGGAGCTACTCCCAGTCTCGGAATTCCAAACGGACATCAATAACACTGAAATGCATTTTAAGCCAAACTGATGCAATTTCTTCTAAAATGCTATCTTCCACAATAGGCGCCAAAACGCTCACGGGTTACCCAAAACCAAATCCGGACATACGCCCAAGTCCGAAATCATCATACGAACATGCTGGAACTTTCAGATCCCAATTCCGAGGTCGTTTACTCAAAATTCTAATCCTAGTTCATTTCTTCAATTTTAAGCTTTCAAAATGAGAATTTCCATTTAGATTTGACTCCAAACTTCCTGAATTTTAATTCTGACCATACACACAAGTCAATATACCTGAGATGAAGCTGCTCATGGCCTCAAACTGCTGAATGACGCGCCGGAGCTCAAAACGACCGATCGGGTCGTTACAATCTCCCCCACTTAAACATACGTTCGTCCTCGAACGTGCTGAGAACTACACTGAGTTGAGCACATTAGTTCGTCCTCCCCCACTTTAACACCTCATTCACCTTCCCGTGCTACCACCACTCAGTTGAGCACATTAGCTCGATAACTCTGCAGATATACTCCCTTATCCAAGCAAATAAGCTATTAGGTCCAATTCCAACATCCTGAATTTCCTGCCAAGCCTGTTTCCATCATACGACCACCATATCAATCTCCACACGCTGTACCCAAACATGGCTGCATAACTTTGCTGAATTCACACTTTGCATCACTTTACTCATAGGACCACAATAACATTCTTTAAACATAATAGTCGAAATTCCACAAATCTGATGCTCCCATTGCATCTCATGACCTACATAGGTCTTGCTCTAGTTTTTACAACACCGATACGACTGAAGAGATGTGCCGAAAATTCATAATCAACTGTTGAATCAACAATTCATTGGATCTATACTCCTGACAAGTTCCATTACCTTGTCTCAAACCAAAGAATGATCTTTGCTCTATAATATACTTCATATAATCAGTTTGCACTGACCCCAAATCTAGTAACCTCGTCTCACCCAGTACGAACTGCTCAGGCAATAAGTCACCTCGGACATAATCAAAAATCCCACAAGATGCCACAATGTGCCAGTGGGCTACCAATTCGAACGCGATACAAAAGGAAGGCGAACTCTGGGAGGAACTACTCAACTCGCACACTAACATGGACTTCCTCAGAAAACAGGAAACAGAACACATAAAAGCAAATATGGGCACTGAACTGAACATCACACTGTTGCGGCGCGCAACCCGTTCCAAACAACATACCCATGGCGGCATGCCACCCGATCCACATATAGAACTCACATAAGGAGATACACGTCGAGCTGAATAGCTCACCACATCCAAATACCGAATATCGGTCATAAACACACTAAGGTGCATAATACCATTCCCAAGGAAACATATAGCGTTTTAGGCTACAACTCAAGCACAACTGAGGTGCGATCCATGATCTAAGTCTCAAGAGCCATCCTGATCATATAACATCACCGCTGAGCGAAACCTCAACACATAAGGAATTTACCAAGCCGTCTCACAACTCATACATCGCAATATATCTTTACATGAATTATCTGACCACAAAATAAGACCACGACTATCCTTCCATAAAGAGCGCATTGCTGAAATAAACACAACTGGCCTGACGTAAGGCTCACTTCCACATTTAAATCTATCCCTCGACCTCAAGTCGATCCTGATCGTGCCAAGCTAGGCCAATAATATTTCACAGGTCTATAACCCAATAAGCAGAGTGCCCTCCAGGCATAAATTCTCAAATGGATGATATTACCAAAATCCTCATACTTGGTTTAAATTTCTAATTAATCAAGTGACTACATGTCATACTTATACAATCTTCCTGTGGGACAAGCTCCCACCATCTTCCGAAATAATTAACGGGTTCGCACATTCAAACCACCGGCTGCACTAATGCTGAAAAGTGATCAAGAATCCCTAACCAGGATGCAAAGCCTTTCTCACAGAACGCCGGTCTCAGGTGATACTGACATCAATACCCATCTTACTCAAAACACTGGAACTCCTTTCCTGCTCATCCGAGCTTGTGACATCACAATCATTGACCAAACTGCGAGCTTGGTCCTTACTTCAAATTCCATACCACTCACTGCACCTCACGTGCCGATATACGATAGACATGATTTCCATCACAACTCTGGAACCGCCGATAGGCTAATATTTCATCACATAAGACTTTCCATTTAACTTACTTCGGGAGAACTATAGCAACATACAGGCGAATTCTCATAACCGTCGAATATGCCAATATCTAAGTAGTGGTCCAAGCCACCATAACCCTTCCGGGATTTGCCTCCACATAACAATCCATAACAGAAGAATGCTTCGAAAAAATCAATTACGGTGGCCGACAAGCCTCACACGTACCGCCACAAATCACTTGCATAACTTGCTCACGCTGAAGAAACTAATCACTGACACCAATATGCCAATTCAACTATAGCTAATCAACCTACCTCCTTCCAATTTACCCTTAATTGCCTTGGAAATAATACTTCTCCATACAACACATAACATACTCCATCTGCACTCCTCCGGAGTGACCTTGAATTACGAGACCATGCTGTCTCAAATCCCACGAACCATTTCATATCTCCCAAATGCTACACCGCAAGTCAAAATATTATAGAACATTTTGGGCACCTTCTCATAAGCTGCTACAAAGCTTGATTCTTATCTGTATCTATAATGTCGACATCATTAGGCACCACACTTTGCCCTTTGAATTCATGAGGACCGTTACTGAGAGCCACCCGCTCCGACTTGGCCCCGAATGCAACCACTCCACTGAATTTTATAACATATGAATACCCTCTCTATGAAGCACCCAGCGGGATCACTTCCCTCGAAGCCTGCACCTATACGAGGCATAAATCATGAATCTTCCCTCAAGTCTGAACATGAGCCAATAAGGCTAACCATAACATGCATTCAACAATTCATTTACTCAAATTACCACTCATGGTCCTTTTTCCATAGCCGCAATAACCCATCAATACGCTAATAACCAGAATTCACGCAGGTAATTAACCATGCAACCCAATCGTAAGCGGTGGGACTCTCCCACTTAGCTCAAAGCCACTATTACACGACTTTCGAACACATTAGAACCATTCTCTCAAGTCATTTACTCTTATTCAAAATGCAATTCACCTGATCCAAGGAACATAACCACACGTGCCTTATTAGCACTCTGACACCGCAGGGTATGACCTCATTCCAGTACAACCAAACATCTTCCTACTCCATGCACCGAGCATTCTTTACCAACGATAGCTTAAGACATACTGTGATTATCACACATCTATAAAGCACCATGTAGCCTTTGTCCAAGTTTTCCCTCACTCGTGTCATCTTCGGACCAATTTCCGTAACTAGAGCTGATTCGCCAGCATGCCTCGAACCGGAACCAACATAGCACATGACCGCACAATTATCTAATCAATAACAAACTCCCCAACTTGGCTCGAAGCCATAGATCACAACATATATACACTATTGCTGTCGTAATACCATGGTGAGATTAAACTCACTCCTTCATTCACTCACACAATAGTTAAGCCCACTATTAGGCGACAATTTTTTTTTTAACTAAGTCCCAAATTTTTCAAAAATTTCGGCAGAGTTTCCTTTGTAATTGGGCCTATCCACCTGCTAGAGAATCACCAAAACCATCCTAACAGCACATCCACAACTTGACAAACCATCACAATGAAAAATCAAACACTTAATAGTCCACCTATCATCCAACAGGTCTCCATCGTCACTTCCAAGTCATATAGATACATCTCGCAGTTGTAACATACTCATCACGTAGCTATCCATCCATCATTCCCACTAATAGGGACAATACCGAACATATAAGTTCAAAACACTTGCTCACATAATCAGCACCCCGGTGCTCAAGCCATAGGCAATGATCCAGCCTCAAGTCCTCCCGATTGGCCTAACATCAAACTCACAGAGATTACACCTTGCCCATTGATCGGGGAATTACAAGCCATCAAGGCACATCTAATACTGAGCATTCGTTCGCGCATACAAATATGTGGAAGGAACTGTAAAAGTTACTTTTTCAAGCTAAATCAAGGAGGCACGATTAAGAATTCAAGAATATGAAGTTTTTCCTAAAGGTTCTGCAGCCTTTTGAGGATAAATACAGACATCTCTGTACCGATCCGCGAGACTCTACTAAACCTACTCATGACTCGTGAGACCTATGTAACCTAGGCTATGATACCAACTTGTCACAACCCAAAATCCCAACCCGGTCGTGATGGCGCCTCTTGTGAGGACAAGGCCAGCCAATTAACAAAACAATACATCTCTTTATAATTACTTAGCAGGAATAAGTCTAAATCATGGGCAATATAATCTTAAATGCGAAATAAATGTGATAGAACAAGGAAAACCATCCTAACTCAGTCCGAAATCGGGGTGTCACAAGTCATGATCTACTACAGAGTTTACTAATATTTTACAAAGTCTGCAATTATCATAAATAACAAAGATAAGGGAGAAAATGGGGCTGCGGACGTCAACAGCTACCTCGTTACTCCTAGTCACCGCCTGGCCTGGAAAGAATCAGCGCTCAGGAGCGAACTCAGCTCTGCCTGTATCTGCACACATGGTGCAGGGAGTAATGTGAGTACTCCGACCCAGTGAGTAATAAAAATAAATAACGACTGAAAATATGAAATCTCATAACGGCACAATATAGCGCTATCCCAAGCGGTAAAATCAGTTATACAGTAAAACAGTGAGTATCAGATAATTCTTCTTTTAAAACAGTAAAGACAAATAATTTGCACAGTAAGGATAAATCAAAAGCTTGCCCCTCGGGCTCAATATGTAAATCTCAGTATAGTATCAGCCCCTCGGGCTCACTCCCAACTCACCAGCACACAACATCAGCCCCTCGGGCTCACTCCCAACTCACCACACACAAGCAACGGCCTCTCGGGCCCACTCCCAACTCACCTGGGTACCCTGCGCTCACTGGGGGTGTGTACAGACTCCGGAGGGGCTCCTACAGCCCAAGCGCAATATCAATAGGCCTGAAAGCCTTCACACATCACACACGAGGCCTGAAAGCCTCCTCATATAACACTCGAGGCCTGAAAGCCTCCTCACATCACTCAACATATCCTCACGTATGGCCCTCGGCCTCAATCAGTCCAGAAAATAATCATAAGCCTCTTGGGCATCAGTAAAACAATAGTGCTCAGCTCAACAGCATTATAAATATCATTAAATCTCGAGTTGAGTATAAATGTAGCTGAGTTCACAAAATAATATAATTCAATTGGACTGAGTTCAAATAATATTTCAATTCGTGAGGAAAATAGTGATGTAAATTCACAAAAGATTTCAGATAATTGGCACGAAGCCCAAATATGGCAATAAGCCCAATCATAGTGAAAAACAATAAATCTTTATCAATTACGCGGTAAAAATATCAACTGGGATGGACCAAGTCACAATCCCCAATAGTAAATGACCCCGCGCTCGTCATACAACGCGTGTCTCATCTCAACATAGCAGTATGTTGTGCAATCCGGGGTTTCAAACCCTCCGTGCATCATTTAAAATCATTACTCACCTCAAGACGGTCCAACGTCTACTCCGCTATGCCCTTGCCTCTCGAATTTACCTCTTCGCGCGTCAAATCTGGTCAAAACCACAACGAATCCAATCGAAAAGACTCGAAAAATATCGAAAATCACGAAATTTGCAAAACCCGTGCCCCGGGCCCACTTCTCGAAAAATTACGAAATTCACATCACCAGATTCCTCGTCTCACCACGAGTCCGTACATATTAAATTTACCAAAATCGGAGTTCAAATGACCCCTCAAATCTCCATTTAATTCTCTTAAGTTTCAAGCCCTAAACCACCATTTTTGTCCATAAATTACTTGAGTTTTCAGCTCTAATCCATGTATTTAACTTGAAAATAAGTAGAAACAACTCACCTTTGATGCTTGATGAAATCCCCCTTGAAATTCTCTCCAAAATAATCCAAGTCAAATGAAAGAAATGAAAGAAATAAGCCAAATCCGTGTTTAAAGGATCTGCTCGTGCTTCGTCGAGTTGTACCTTGCACTTGTGCTATACAAGTTGTACATCCTATTAAAATTTTCCCTTGTCGGACACCTTCTGCTTAAACACCGATAACGTCTTGTATAAATATCCAAATGACAAATGTTTTGAAGATTTAGAAACTAGACTCGAAGATCTGTAATTTGATTGGTTGTACACCATATAACTCTTTATATATCCCGAGATATGAGCTTCTAAAGCGCATCCGTAAATTCTGTCGAAATCGCTCTACCAGCCATTTTCGATCCATCATAACTTTCTGAGATAATATCCAAATCATGAATGGTTTAACTTTCTGAAAACTAGAATGTAAGGGCTACAACTTTCATGTTTTGTAATTTTTCTGATTTCTTATAGATTACAAGATATGAGCTTCTAAACTGGACACCTTGCGCCTGAAATTTTCTGGGCACAGCAGAAGCCTAAAAATTTCTGCAATTTTTTTCAAAGATGAAATAGTCCGTTTAACCACCCAAAACTCACCCGAGGCCAGTGGGACCTCAACCAATCATGCCAACATATCCCATAACATCGTTCAAATTTGTTCCAACTTTCGTAACACTCAAAACAATATCACAACACCAAATTCGCATCGGATTCAAACCTATGAACTTTGAAACTTCTAACTTCCACATCCGATGCTGAAACACGTTAAAACTAGTCCGAATGACCTCAAATTTTGCAGAAAAGTCCAACATGACATAACGAAACCACAACAACTCTCGAAATTCCATTCCGACCCTCGAATCAAAATCTCACCTATCAACCGGAATTCGCCAAAATACTAACTTTGCCAATTCAAGCTTAATTCTATACCGGTCATCACAAAAATATTCCGGACACACTCCTGACTCCCAAATCACCTAACGACGCTATCCGAACCATAAAATTCATATTTCGAGCTCTCTAACACATAAGTCAATATCCAGTTAACTTTTCCAACTTAAGCTTCCTTAAAAGAGACTAAGTGTCTCAAACCTTACCAAAATCATTTCGGAATGACTTCAAATTTTTCACACAAGTCACATTCGACATTACGGACTTGCCCCAACTTTCGGAATCGCATTCCGACTCCGATATCAAAATTTCCACTTCCGGTCGAATTTTCTCAAAAACCTTCAAATTTCTATATTTAGCCAAACGACTCCAAAATGACCTACGGACCTCCGAATTCACTTCCAATTGCGCTCCCAATTCCAGAATTACCATACGGAGATACTCCCAGTATCGGAATTCCAAACGGACATCAATAACACTGAAATGCATTTTAAGGCAAACTGATGCAATTTCTTCTAAAATGCTATCTTCCACAATAGGCGCCAAAATGCTCCCGGGTTATCCAAAACCCGATCCGGGCATACGCCCAAGTCCGAATCATCATACGAACCTGCTAGAACCTTCGGATCCCAATTCCGAGGTCGTTTACTCAACCTGATTGTCAAGACAGTTGAACAATCAGCAGGTGAGAAGTCGGTGCTCAAGTCGAGCAAAAAGAGTGTTGGGCCATCTGTGGCAATTGAGAAGGGATCTTCAACCAAGGTTGAACGAAGCAGGAAGGGGTGAAGGTGATTGTACCAGGAGCTGCCAGCAAACCTGTCATAATCGTGGAAGGTGCCCGTGCAGATTGGGTTATTATCAAGCCGGTAACCCAGTTGCCAATAATCAACAGCAAGGCTATTCCATGGAATTATGAATGGGTAACAGTGATGTACAAAGGGAAGGAGGTCAAAGAAGAAGTCTGTGAAGCCCAGGGTTTGACTCGCTCGGGAAGGTGTTTTACTCCCGAGGAGTTAAGAAAAACAAAAGACAATCCAGCGCTGGTAAAAAAGGCCGTAACTGAGGAAGAAGTAGAAGAATTCTTGAGGAAGACGAAGCTACATGACTACTCTATAGTGGAACAATTAAGAAAGACGCCTGCTCAAATTTCGCTATTTTCGTTACTAATCAACTCGGATAAGCACCGTCAAGCTTTAATGACAATCTTGAATGAAGTGCACATTCCCGATAAGATCTCCGTGAATCATTTGGAGAAAATAGCCAACAAAATCTTTGAAGCAAATAGAGTCACGTTTTCTGATGATGAATTGCCTGTAGAAGGTACTGAGCACAACAAAGCTCTTTACCTCACAATAAAATGTGAGGACTCCGCGGTTACCCGGGTATTGGTCGATACCGATTCCAGTGCGAACATTTGCCCTCTCTCCACTCTGAGCAAGTTGAAAGTAGAAGATAAGAGGATTCATAAGAACAGTATCTGCATGTGGGGATTTGATGGCGGAGGCAAACATTCAGTTGGGGATATAGTGCTAGAGCTGACAATAGGGCTAGTTGAGGTCACAATGGAGTTCCAGGTGCTAGACATAGTTGTTTCCTACAATCATCTATTAGGTCGACCATGGATTCACGTAGCTAAAGCAGTCCCATCAATACTACACCAGATGGTCAAATTTGAATGGGATAGACAGGAAATAGTTGTGCACGGCGAAGATAATTTGTGTGCTCATAGCAATGCCGTTGTACCGTTCATTGAAATGGAAGATGGCAAGGGACCGTGGGTCTACCAGGTTTTTGACACGATGATGGTAGAGAAAGTTCCAGAGGGGAAATACATTCCAAATCCAAAGATAACCACTGCATCAGTCATGGTAGCCTATGAGATGTTGAAGAATGGTTTTGTACTTAGTAAAGGTTTGGGCTCATCTTTGCAAGGCATCATACAACCGGTGTCTCTTACTGAAAACTTGGGAACATTTGGTCTAGGATTCAAGCCTACAACCGTAGACATTAAAAGAGCCAAGAAATTGAAACAGAGGTCATGGGTCCTTCCAAAGCCGGTACCACGTCTTTCCAGATAATTTGTTAAGTCTGGTACCAGAAGTCGCCCAATAACAACAATTCCCAGTTCTGTGATTGATCCTGACAAGGAGTTAATTGAAAGATTTGAGAAGTTGTTCGACAGTGTGAACATGGTGGAAATTGGAGAAGGTTCTAGCAACACAGAAGTACAATTTGTCAGGCCAAAAACAAAGCTTAACAATTGGAAGGCTACTCCTCTCCCCGCTCGGTAGGAGTTTTGGTAGTTTATTTTGATTTTCCTTCAGTTTGTCTAGGTTATTCCAGGGTTGTAATACAGATTGTTATCTTTCAGTCTGTTTGAGTGTGCAAACCTTGTTATCTTTTAAAATTCAATGAAATGCAATTTCCCCTTTCTTCGTCATTCCTGATAGTTTCCTTTTTGTTTTTCTTTCCTTTTCTGTACAGTTCTTTTTATGCTGGCTTTAATGACATGGCATGCATAAGGAATCCTCAACCGAGTCTTAAAAATCAATCTGATTCCGAAATAATAGTTCAAGAAGCAGATTGTGATTACGAATCAGAGTACGATGAGGATGAAGCTTTTGAAGACATTAGTAAGGAATTAAATCACTTTGAAGGAAAACCCAAACCCAACCTGAATGATACAGAAGCCGTCAATTTAGGGGACATAGATAGTATTAGAGAGACTAAAATAAGCGTCCACCTTGAACCAAAAATTAGGGAAGAGATAATCAAAGAACTGATTGAATACAAAGATATTTTTGCATGGTTATACGACGACATGCCAGGTTTGAGCACTAATTTGGTGGTCCATAAGTTACCCACTGACCCGACATTCCCTCCCGTCAAACAAAAATTGAGAAAGTTCAAAACTGATATGAGTGTGAAGATTAAGGAAGAAATCACTAAGCAGTTGGACGCAAAGGTCATTCGGGTCACACGATATCCCATTTGGTTAGCTAATGTTGTGCCAGTACCAAAGAAAGACGGCACTATCAGATTATACATCGATTACCACATTCTTAACAAAGCAAGTCCGAAGGATAACTTCCCACTACCCAATATCCATATTTTGATCGATAATTGTGCCAAGCATGAGATTGGAACTTTTGTGGATTGCTATGCTGGCTATCATCAGATTCTAATGGATGAAGAAGATGCAGAAAAGACGGCATTCATCATGCCATGGGGAACTTATTGCTACCGGGTAATGCCGTTTGGTTTGAAAAATGCTGGGGCAACTTACATGAGGGCAATGACTACTGTGTTCCATGATATGATACACAAGGAGATTGAGGTGTACGTAGATGATGTAATCATAAAGTTAGCAGTAGGCCGACCACGTAGGAGACTTGAGGAAATTTTTCCAGAGGCTTCGCAGGTACAACCTCAAACTTGACCCTGCCAAGTGCGCATTTGGTGTTCCATCCGGAAAATTGTTGGGATTTATAGTCAGCCATCGAGGCATTGAGTTGGACCCTTCAAAGATCAAAGCTATCCAAGAATTGCCGCCTTCGAGGAACAAGACTGAGGTGATGAGTCTGTTAGGGAGGTTGAACTATATCAATAGGTTTATTGCTCAACTCACGACAACTTATGAGCCTATTTTCAAGTTGCTAAAGAAGGATGTTACGGTCAAGTGGACTAATGAGTGTCAAGAAGCATTTGACAAGATAAAGGGGTACTTATCAAATCCGCCTGTGTTGGTCCCACCAGAACCAGGGAGACCTTTGATTCTTTATTTGATAGTCCTGAAAAATTCATTTGGTTGTGTATTGGGGCAGCATGACATCACCGGCAGAAAGGAATAGGCCATATACTATCTTAGCAAGAAGTTCACGGCTTATGAGGTTAAGTACACTCACCTGGAAAGGACATATTGCGCCCTAACTTGGGTGGCTCAGAAATTGAAATATTATTTGTCATCCTATACTACTTACCTCATTTCGCGCTTGGATCCGTTGAAGTATATCTTTCAAAAGCCTATGCCGATAGGAAGACTTGCAAAGTGGTAGATTTTGCTCACAAAGTTTGACATCTTCTATGTGACTCGGACCGCCATGAAAGCCCAAGCATTGGCCGATTATTTGGCCGAGAACCTGGTTGATGAAGATTACGAGCCATTGAGAACTTATTTTCCCGATGAAGAGGTGGTACATATCGACGAACTGGAGCAAATTGAAAAACCAGGTTGGAAACGTTTCTTTGATGAGGCTGCCAACATGAAAGGAGTTGGAATAGGGGCTGTGCTTATTTCTGAAACAGGGCATCACTATCCGGTTATGACTCAGCTTCGGTTTTATTGCACCAACAATATGGCTGAGTACGAGGCATGCATTTTAGGTTTAAGGCTAACTGCAGACATGTACAGGAAGTTTTGGTTTTTGGAGATTCAGATCTTCTGGATCATCAAATTCAAGGAGAATGGGAAACACGAGATTTGAAGCTCATACCGTACCAATAATGTTTGCATAATATTTGTCAATGGTTTCGATCAGTGGAGTTCATGCATATTCCGAGGGTCCATAATGAGGTTGTCGATGCTTTGGCTACCTTAACATCAATGTTGCACCATCTGGACAAGTCTTATGTCGATCCTCTGCATATTCAAGTCCGAGATCAGCATGCTTACTGTAACATGGTAGAAGAAGAACTTGATGGTGAACCGTGGTTCCACGATATCAGGGAGTACATCATAATGGGGATATATCCAGTGCAAGCCACGGGGGATCAAAAGAGAACAATTTGACGGTTGGCAAGTGGGTTTTTCATAAGTGGAGGAGTTTTGTATAAAAGAACTCCAAACCTTGGATTGTTAAGATGCATAGATGCTAGACAAGCTACGACTATCATGTCCAAAGTACATTCGGGAGTCTGTGGACCACATATGAGCGGATATGTGTGGGCAAAGAAAATTCTCCGAGAAGGTTATTATTGGCTCACCATGGAGCGAGACTGTATCAGTTTTGTGCGCAAATGTCATCAGTGCCAAGTACATGGAGATTTAATTCATTCTCCGCCATCCGAGTTGCACACAATGTCCGCACCATGGCCTTTCATTGCTTGAGGTATGGATGTCATTGGACCAATTGAGCTAGCAACATCCAATTGGCACAGATTCATTCTGGTAGCCATTGATTATTTCACCAAGTGGGTTAAGGCCAAAACTTTCAAATTAGTGACCAAGAAAGCAATGGTCGATTTTGTTCACTCAAATATCATCTGTCGATTCGGAATCCCAAAGGTAATCATCACAGATAATGGTGCTAATCTTAACAACAATTTGATGAAAGAGGTATGTCAACAGTTTAAGATTACACACCACAATTCCACCCTATATCATCCTAAGGCGAATGAAGCAGTTGAGGCAGCCAACAAAAACATAAAGAAGATACTTCGGAAAATGGTAGAAGGTTCTAGGCAATGGCATGAAAAATTACCATTTGCATTGCTGGGTTATCGCACTACTATCCGTACTTCAGTAGGTGCAACTCCTTATTTGTTGGTATATGGAACTAAAGCAGTGATACCTGCGGAAGTTGAAATCTTGTCCATTCGGATTGTCACTAAGGCTGAGATTGGTGATGATGAGTGGGTCAAAACCCGTTTGGAGCAGTTGAGCTTAATTGATGAAAAAAAATTGGCAGCAGTGTGTCATGGCCAGTTATATCAAAAGAGAATGGCACTAGCGTACGACAAAAAGGTGCGTCCCCGAAAGTTTGAAATGGTCAGCAAATGCTGAAACGTATCCTTCCACATCAGGCTGAAGCAAAAGGAAAGGTCGCCCCGAATTAGTAAGGTCCATTCATTGTAACCAGAGTATTGTCCAATGGTGCTTTGTGTTTAACAGATATCGAAGGAAAATGCATAGACATGGCTATAAATTCTGATGCAGTCAAGAGATATTATGTATAATTTCTTTGGTATAATTGATGATTGTTTGTATTTAGCATTATTTCGAAGATTGAAATGACGAAGGAAATTTGTTCTACCATCTATACACTTTACCCTTTGTTCCCCTTTTTGAGCCTTATTTATTTCTTTCATACCCCTCTTTTGGAATCAATAACGAAAAAGAGAGAAAAGAAAGAAAAGAAAAGAAGTGAAAAGAGAAAGTATAACAACAAGGAAATCCAGGTGTGAACTACGTTTGACCTGATTCATGTTAAGGATACGTAGGCAGCCTCACGGCCCAGTCATAGTAAAATATAATATCAAAAGATTCCCAAGCAAAAAACTGGGGCAGAAGTTGTGATTGTGATAAGAAATCTGATTTCAAAAGTTGTAATTCTAACCCATTTGATATGCTTGGAGCCTTTTCAATACCCTTTTCTTTCCAAACATATCCAAATCAAACAAGTAAAGAGAATTCATATCAGGGGCCACACTCCGGTTTAAGCAAGAGAAATCAAAAAATGAGAGAGTCTTATTGGTGAAAACCCTCATGGGCACCATGAGGCGACGAAGGCTGAGAGAAAGTAAAAATGAGAGAGTCTTATCGGTGAAAACCTTCGCGGGCACCATGAGGCGACAAGGAATTGAGGAATAAACAAATGAGAGAGGTTTGTCGGTGAAAACCCTTCAGGGCACTACAAGTCGAACAAGGTCCGTAAGTTGGCGGAAAGTAAAAACTAGGTTGTGGAAATCTTGGAGCACAAAGTAAACAATTGGAAAGGAGATTGGTTCAATAGACTAGGCTAATTAATCCAAAATACATACCATGACCATTGGTGCCAGTGACTCCACTCAGATATGTTTCTTTTCCTATCTCCAACAGTCAGCCAAATCTAGATTTTCTTCTTTATTCTTAATTCTCAAAACCGTTGCATTTCATTGATTTAATTTTACTCCTCTAAAGCTCTTCCAAGGTTAGCCTTGTTTTAACAAATAAGAAGGAATGTCAAAGTGTACTACCAGATTCAAAATTGCACAAAGCAAAATGTGGCTAGGACATGCTAGAGATAGTATGATGAAAAGTGGGACATAGAGTGTGAGCAAAGGTTAAATTGGTGGAATGGTTCAGTAATGTCGTGGGAGATGTATGGTTTCAAATAAAAGGGTCAGAAGTAAAAAACAATAGTTGGGGATCCTGTGGTTAAGGATCAATCAGAAGGTCAGAAATTTTCGACCAAGTTCAAGGAAGTCAGACGAAGCAGGGCATGACAAAAAAAAACCATCCCCGGCAAGAATATCACAAAAATCACCACATTCTAAACTGACAAGATTTTTCTTTGATTTGAAACAGGGGCATAAAATGTCGTTTGTGTCGTAGAAACCCTCCGCGAGGAAAAACAAGTACCAAACAGATTTGATCGCATAAATTCTCAGGACCCTCCTGGAAAATGGGACTAGTTTAAAAATTCAAAATAATCATGAGTAGCAGAATTTAGTACAAATGCAACCCAAAGGATTATAAGTGGAACTTCGAAGTTTGCATGCTTGAGATACATTTTGAACATTACCCCAGAGGCCTTGGAATTCAGCATAATTTGGGAGACCCTCATAGCCCCGGTCTCTCGGGCTGGCCAACAAAGGGACCAAAAAGAACCCGTTTCCGCTTTATTTCCCCCCAAAAAATAATCTTTTTCCACCTTTTTCCCCTAAGTAGAAACACCATCTTTTTCCACTTTTTTTCACCATGAGGACAAATATTCTGACTTCTCTTCCTTCCCAGACTGGTGGCTATGATTTTCTGCTTCCTCAACCTTTTCCCCCAAGAAGAAATACCATCTTTTTCCACCTTTTTCCCCCGATTTAATTGGATGTTTTCAAGACCCTCCGGAATAATGGGACGTAGCTTTATGAAATTCCATTAAATAGAAAGATTTAGCGTAAGTTCTGCCATAAAGAGGTATAATTTCGCTTTAAAATTGTCACTCTTAAGATAAGAATTGATTTTAGATTTTCAGGACCCTCCTGGATAATGGGATTTAATTTTAAAATTTCAGGACCCTCCTAGATAATGGGACTTATCTTTAATTCGAAATATTCATGAGTACAATATCTAGCATAAGCTCTACATTGTGAAAATATAAGTTGGTTTGAATTTTTCATTTTTTTAAGATAAGACTCAATTGGAGATTGTCAGAGCCCTCCTGGAAAATGGGACCTAGGTTAAAATCCAAAACAATCATAAGTAGTAAATATAGGACAAATGTGCACCAAAAGGAATATAAGTTGGCTTCAAAGTCCGCATAAGAGTTTTCGGGATCCACCTGAATAATGGGACGTAACTTTAAGCATTCCATTAGATAAGTAAGTGTTGTTATAAGAGAGTACAGTTTAGCGTTGAAATTGTCATTCGCAAGATAAGCTTTAATTCGAAATTTCAGGACCCTCATGGATAATGGGATGTAGCTTTAAGACTGTCTTAGATAACAAGATTCGACGGAAGTCATACCTCTAAAAATATAATGTAGCTTTGGAAACTTACTAGAGATTTTCAGGACCGTCCTGGATAATGGGATATAGCTTGCAGATTGTTAGAGATATTTGGTAAAAGGATTCAATTAACACTCACAGATGCGCCCGGTTACCAAACTGGGGCAGAAAATTTTCTTTTGTTGTCTATTTTGCTGAAGTCAGATGCCCGTCTGAAGAACAGGAAAGAACAACACGGATATTAAAGATAAAAAGCAATTCAAGTCCAAGTAATCAGGGTCCCACCTGGAGAACAAGGGAAAACAAATCAAGTTTCAAGGAAGATTGGCACAAGTATTGGTAATCAGGCGCCCACCTGAAGGAACGAGGGATAACAAGTCAAAGAAAGGCAGTTGCAAGAAGAAGATGTTTCAAATTTCAGAAATCAAGCATCTACCTGGAGAACAAGGAAAAACAGTTAAAGATTTAGCAATCTTCCATCCACCTGGAGAACAAGGAAAGACAGTTGAAATATCAGCAATCAGGCGTCCACCTGAAGAACAAGGAATAACGGTTGAAATATCAGCAATCAGGCATCCACCTGGAGAACAAGGAAAAAAAGTTAAAGTATCAGCAATCAAGAGCCCACCTGGAAAACAAGGGAATACAGTTCAAGTTCAAGTAATCAGGAGCCCGCCTGGAGAATAAAGGGAAGAAGCTATGCAAGTTCGTCAATCAGGAACCCACCAAGAGAACAAGGGAACACAACCCATGTTTTGGAAGTTAGACGCCCATCTGAAGAACCGGGAAGGACAACACTAATTTCAAATAATAGAAAGCAGTTCAAGTTTTGGTAAACAGGAGCTCACCTGGAAAACAAAGGAGGCAAGACAATTCAAGTTTCAGTAATAAGGAGCCCGCCTAGAGAACGAAAGGAGGAAGCAATTCAAGTCCAAGCAATCAGGGGGCCGCCTGGAGAACAGAGATAGGCAACAATGGTCAAAGGAAGACGTTCAAAGGTTCAGCAACGAGGTGCCCACCTGGAAGAAAGGGAAAACATATCACAAATACACTTCAAGTCAGCAACAAAGGAACTTCTATAGGGAAATACAAGTCAACGAGGCAACAACAGTCACAAAGACCAAGTTTGAAAATAAATCTTTGTAAAGCATAGATTATAGCTTAGTCTAGCTTCTTCATTTTGTCATGGTGTATAAGGAGGTCAGTAAGCAGTATCATCAGCAGCATCAGTAACAGTGAAATCACAGCTTCATGGTAGTCCCATCTACCGAAACTTCCCGAACTACATTGACCTGATTCCTTTATAGCCAAGGATATGTAGGAAACCTTTAAAGCAGAGGTTCGGCCAAATCTTTCAAAAAATGCTTCCCACGAAATATTCAAACGGGCAAAAATCGCTCGTATCCGCTCACTTTATCTTTGCACGAAAACTCTTCATGTTTTCGAGCAAAGAGGGGCAGCTGTGAGCACGTGATTTTTTCCTCACACGAATTACTCCAAAAGAATTCCAAAAATTAGGTCTTTTCTTTAATTATGTGTTATTTTTAGGAATTATTATGAAATTTTCCTGATTGTTTGCATATGTTTGTGTACATGTTTAATTTTATTAATGCATTAAAAGTACAAAAATATAGCATCTGCATTTAGGATTTGATTTTTACATTAATTAATAATTAGGTGTTTTACAAAAATGATAATTCACAAAAAATAACATATTTTTGTGTTTTTTGTCAAATAGTGTGATTTTCTTTTAATTTAATATTTAATTATTTAGGATAATTATTATTTAGAGTTAATTAATATTCTTAAAGTTAATTTGGGTTTTATAATTTAATTAGGTATTTAGTTTCAATTTTGAAAGAAAAAGGAAGAAAAGAAAAGAAAAAGAATTAATAAAAGAGAGGAAATCAGATCTGGGCAAAACAATCCCCAGCCGAAACAAAAACCCACTCCAATACCCACCCAAATACCCCAGAACCGGCCCAGACTTTTCCCCAACCCAGTCCGTCTCCAGCTTCAAACCAAATGACATCATTCCAGGAGTCTCAATGTGGGCCTTTGAATTAATTTGATCGAATGGTCCAAAAGCCTTCACCCAATACCTGACCCGACCCGTCCACCCAATGCCCGGTCCGCCCCAGTTGCTACACCAAACAACCCCGTTTCGTTAAAAGATCAATCATGGTCGTTGGATTCTCATCATCTAACGACCCTAATTTAATTACCCCTTTAGTATACCCTAACCCATTAGACCCTACCCTCAGAACCCCCTTATCATCTACCACACCCAAACCCTAGAGACCAGCCGCCACCATACCCTCACCGCCTTAGGGTGGCGGCACCGATTCCGTTCACTGCCAAAATTTACACACCGGAACCCCCAAACCCCCCATCATTTCAAATACCCGCTCAGTTTCTTTCGAATCCGCATAGAACTCTTCGAATATCAAATATAATTCGAAGTCCTAGAAACATAACTTCTAACCAGTGCA
Source organism: Nicotiana sylvestris (assembly GCF_000393655.2). Lineage (NCBI taxonomy): Eukaryota > Viridiplantae > Streptophyta > Magnoliopsida > Solanales > Solanaceae > Nicotiana > Nicotiana sylvestris. The sequence continues at coordinate 24,312,274 of NC_091059.1, forward strand.
CGAAAGGTCAAATTACCAGATTATTTGGCTTAATCAAGCTTGTTTCAACACAAAATAATGACTTTCGTTTGTTCTCCACCAAAGAACAAACGTTTGGCATTATTTTGGGTTGAATCAGAATATTAATTCCAAGTTCGAGCCTGGCCGGTAAGTTTTCCGAGTTTATTATTTATTCTCGATTAGTAATATTCTGTTGTTCATCTTTCCTCATCTCTTTTTCTTTTTCTGGTCGATTTCAATTGAAACTCGACCAATCCGTAGGTTTAAAATATCTTTCGTCCATGGGTTTTGTTGATTGTGAATATGTTATTTGTTTCCTTAATTGTATTATCAGTCATATCTTGTTAATCATTTAGTCGATTTAACTAACATTAATCTGATAATTTAGTTAATTTATTGTTTAATTATGTTGATAAGAATTGATTAGTATAAATTTAAAGTGGTCACCTAATTGAGAAGCTTCTATAATGTTAGGGATAACAGTTCACTACTGAATAAACTAAAACCTTAAGAATTGAGTGGAATCGAATTTTTAAATGTTGAAAGGGCACTCTGTGAATCCTAAAGGCATTTCCCATTGCCTATTTAAGTAAACAACACACTGAGTTCAAGATGGGAGGGGAACATGTTCTGAAAAATACAGATTTTTAAGAGCTAAGAAGTGAGGAAAATCAGAACAACTGGAAAACTTTAGAAAAAAAAACCACTGTTTCATTGAGTCCTTTGGTGACTTCTGAAATTTTCTGAGTGTTGAAAAAATCCTGGTTAAATGACAGTTGAAATGGATTAAGATCAATTCTGGTTTGAGGTTTTTTGGTTCACTATTTGGACTGAAATTGTTTTCTGGGATATCTTACTTTATTTTCTGGTTTGAGCTGGTCTAACTGGTTGATTTTGCTATCTTGTTGTTTCCGGCTGACATCTCATTTTGCTGGTTTTTGTTTGCTCAATATCAGGTACCTCCCTTAGCTTTTGATTAAGGAATGATTCCTGGAGATGTAATTTGGTTGGAGTTCAGTTAAATGAAGACTACATTCAAGTTGATGTCCCTGTTGCTTTACTATCTTTTTTCTCATATTCTGTACTTAGGCTTTGAATTATAAACATTAATTAGTCTTTCTTTTCTGAAACTGTGTGTGTAAGAGTATCCCATAGAGTATTTCGCATGTGTATTGAAAAGTGGACTATGGACTTTGATTATTTAGGTTCATGTCTGATTTTGAGTTTTGGATCACCACTACTGTTAGTATTCTGCTGAAATTGCCATGTTCTAGTCTTGAAAAGTTGGCTGTTGGCATGTATGTGTGTTGGTTTATACAAATGCAATTTGGAAGTGCTAATTACTACATGACAGTTGATCTGAGTTTTAATATTCAAAAGGAAAGCTCATATGTAGGTTGTTTTTTTAGGAAGCATGACTATATCAGCAGGGTATGTCAATGATGTTTCAATTTCCAATATGTGGATGATAATCATGTAAATGTGTTAGATTATAACTAGTATGAGCGATGAATTACTTGTTTTTTTTATTTAAAGGTTCAGTAGTAAGCATGTTCACTTAGTCTCCAAATTCCAATGATTGCCCACTTGCAGTACTTCATTAATTAATAAATGAAGTTGTAGGAACTTAAAAAGGAGTGTTTAGGAATGATTGTTCGTTAATTCCATTCGAGGTTTCTATATTAGTGATTATTAATTCCATTGTTGAGATTGTTCATAGACCTATGGTGTTCGAATATCCTTGTTATTGTGCTTTCCAAATCTGAATTACATTCTGCTACTGCTCGGATTCGATCATGACCTTTTTGACATCCCATTTGAGCAATGCCTCATGAAAGTTTGGGCTTTCCATTTAAGTCTAGATAGGGTCAGTTTGGAACCCGTATTTTGCATCCTTGTGTTTCTTCGAGCTATTGGGCCTCACCTTAGGCCAAGCCCGAATTCTGAAAACTAAAGATAGACTAGACTTTACTTCACTTTAGTTTGGACCCATGTTTGAGTTCAGCCGAGATTCCAAAGTAGGTGTAATTCCTTTAAGCCTTATTTCATTGATGGGTCCTTGGCTAGCTGAGGTGCGCCATTCCAAATAAAATGCCAATCGCATGGACCTAGTTTAAATTAATTTGATCCATAGAATTTGAGGCGTGCCGTTTAGTCAATTTCCACGACCCTCGCAAAGTTGCAAACGCATAGTTTCTTTAGGTGCGTCATTTTAATAAATTCACCTTCCTAAAATCGGGTGCGCATTTATGTGACCCAAATCCAAATCTTAACAATGTTAGATAAAGTATGTTGTGGACTACGAGTACATTTATATGACGTGGTTCAAGACGTATTTTTGATAACGTTGAATTTTTCTTATAAATTAATGAATAAAAGCGGTCAAAGTTAAAAATGCACATAGGTTCAAAATATTCTAAAATCAGATAATAGGCCAATTATAATAGTTGAGCGACCATGCTAGAACCACGGAACTCGGGAATGCCTAACACCTTCTCCCGTGTTAACAGAATTTATTACTTGGATTTCTGGATTGCGGACTATAATACAGAGTCAATATTTCCTCGATTCGGGATTTGAACCGGTGATTTGGGACACAATAAATTATCCCAAGTGGCGACTCTGAATCTTAAATTAAAATAATCCCGTTTCGATTGTCCTTTAATTGGAAAAACTCCCTTATACCCTCTCGGGGGTAGTAAAAAGGAGGTATGATAGCTGGTATACATGATTTTTGCCCAAAGCGGCATAGTTGATATGATGGGATGCCCTCAGAGGCATGATGATGTTATGAAACATGTACCTATGTACGACATGATATTCATACGCATATGCATGACACTATAATTATTTCACAAATTTCAGAGTTATCCAGACTTACAGGTTGAGTCATTTATTCTATATCTCTTCCATGTCTGTTATATACTTATTTATGTGCCTTACATACTCGGTACATTATTCGTACTGACGTCCCTTTTGCCTGGGAACACTGCATTTCATGCCCGCAGGTCACGATAAACAGGTCGAGAGCCCTCCAAGTAGGATATCAGCTCAGCGGAAGATGTTGGTGCGCTCCATTTGCTTCGGAGTTGCTTGTTTGGTTAATATGATTTAGACGTGTATTGTTTGGTATGGGGGGATTCTGTCCCGACCTTTATGAAAATTATGTATTCTTAGAGGCTTGTAGACAGATGTCATGTACTAAAAGATTGTATGGCCTTGTTGGCCTATGTTCAGTATACGAGTGGTTATTTTGTCCTTATAGGCCCGTATATCTTATGTATAAATTGGTATTACATGTTGTATTCTACCTATTTCATGGTAGCCTCTCCGGCTCAGTTATCTATGATAGTATGATATGAAAAGATACATTATGTTGGTACTCGATTAAGTAAGGTACCGGGTGCCCTTCACTGCTCATCGGTTTGGGTCGTGACAAAAGTGGTATCAGAGTAGTTCTATCCTAGGGAGTCTACAAGCCGTATCTAGTAGAGTCTTGTTTATGGGTGTGTCGTGCACCACACTTATAAGCAGGAAGCTACAGGGAATTTAGTACTGTCACTCTTTCTTCTTACTCTAGATTGTGTGGTAGAGCTCACTTATGAAAATTCAAATCCCGAACTTCTATTCGTAATAAGATGATGCATACATTAAGAAAGTTGATCGATAAGAGATATAGCCGCGGAAGTGTTGAGTTAGAGGAACTCTATTTTGCATATTGCTTATGATGAGTAAATGAGAGGTCTTTAGAAGATCATACATGTACTAAAAGGTGTACCGTTCTTGATAAGGAGCTTTTAGGAAAGAATACTTATCCACTCTTACGATAAAAAAGAATAATGGAATCCGAAGTTAGACACGAGTTGCAATAAGTAAAAGAAGCAAGGTGAAGAAGGGTACGAGGTACCCAGTTAATAAAGATTATCCTTATTTACCATTTAGTAAGAGAGATATAAGCACTTTGAGTTACCTTCAACAGTAACAGAGATATGTATAATTGGCCACACCGATCTAAGTTATGCTCTATGGGAGCTAACAAATATGGTTTAAGAGAAGGACATAATGTCACGATCTGGGTGGGGTTAGAGTGAGCCAAAATTGTGAATGAATTGTTTGCGTTAGTTGACATTTCCAAAGGATATTGCAAATGTGCCAATAGATCTCCTTGTGAGACACCCAGATGGTGCACACTAAAATAGTACAGCTAGATATGAGTACTATAAAGATAGGAACTGAAAACCTTGAAGGGATAAATATTACCTTAGTATGGCTCCCATCCCTAGTAAAGGGAGAATGTTAGGCAGCCCGAAGAGCCAGTAGATGGAGCACGGGAGGGTAAAATGCGAAAGAATGTTTTTTTAATGATTTCAGGATAAAGTGATGAATAGAAATATTAGCAGGGAAGTACGACGAGGGATAATGAAGCATTATGAGTAAGATGTGATACATGGATGGAAACGGTAGAGTGTTACAGAATTTATAGTCAAATGAAAACAAAAATAGGAGAGGTGATAGGCCTTGAGACAATAAAAGAATATAGGCCATTAGGTCATATCCTCATTTTGAAAAATAAGCTCATGACTCCAACGTGACTTCCAGAAGGAAAAGTTAGACCCCAGAGTAATAGAAATCAGTATGGACTGGTGAATAAGGTAAACTAAACATGAATTAAATATTGAGTGATTTTATAATGCTCGACATCATGAGAATTTCATATTGCGTTCTGGCCAAAATAGAATAGACAACAGAAGAAGATTCATAAGAAATTCAGAGAAAGGTCATTCAGGAAGACGCTTCCCTAAAGCATGCAATGTGAGCAAAGTTAAGCTTAAGGGACTGTATGTGCCAGTTGCGCTAACTGTCACCATCGCGAGTAAGGGAATTTGTTATCCTTGGTATAGAAGGATTGCCTCAAGGTGAGTAAGGATCATTAATGTTGTGAAATGACGCCAAAGATGAAGAGGTAAAACATCTATAGGTAGATCCTCATGGCTTCAGCTCTTAGTACTCCCCTAAAGGGGGAATATGGAGTGATGTGCATTAAATAGGAATTAAGTGGTTCTAGTGACTATGGAATGGTAAAGTAAGAATGCGATAAAAATGAAAAGGGAATGAGATGGCACTTATCCAAAATCCTATAGATACGCTACGATTCTAGAATATTGTGTAAGAATGGCATCTAGGAGAGGAAGTAAAGGTTCTTGCACGAGCTGTTATTAATAAATAATGAGCCAATGCATATAAGTTAGGACAAAGGAAATAACCCAAGAAAGATTACGCGGAATATTGATATGACAATGGGCCGATGAGTAGTTAGTAATTGATCAAGAAGAGCCCAGTTATGGCTAAACAGGAGGTTACATACGAGTAAGTAGATCGTGTAAAGTAAACGTAATAAAACCCAACATGGAGAATTCAGCCTTGCAATAATGTCATTGTAATACTTGAGATATATTCAAATAGAAGTCGAGGTAGTTAAAGGTACCATATGAGTATTAAGGGGATAAAAGAAAGTGCCACTGGGAAGATAGTCACAATATCAGTTCAGAAGCAACCCTACAAGCACAAGGGCACAGAGGTAAGCAACTACGGATGATTATAGGCAAGGAAGGACATCAAAAAGGTCCGCAATAAGCTCACAGCTTTACGAGAGTCAAGGGTTCTCCCTAATTACTACAACGAAAGACTAGCTGATGAGATAAGGAAGAAGGCTTCAACCTGAGCATAATGACCTAAAGAGGAAATGGTCATGTAACAAGAGTCTCGTAACAACATTGTAAGCACTCCAAAGCAAAGTGGCACCTACCGTGGCTAATGAACGGGAAGTAAAATCAAAATTAATATTCGAGATCATAGGAGTTGCACGAAAACTCTGGCTTGTGTGGGAGCTAAGATAAGCTAAGTAGGCACGCAAAAAAAGAGGTAAAAGGACTAGGAAAAGTAATAACGTACATTTAAAGAAAGCTGAGAAGGAGCGAAAAGAATTATTCGATTTATGATCTGGAATTATTTACGTTATCAATGCACTTAAGAGTTTGGAGTATTATCCAAGCAACATATATGTTGACAGTCATGCAGCCTTAGAAGACTCCTGTATAATATAAAAGAAAGAATTTGGTCCAGGTCATAGATAAGGAATTGAATTGAATTGTTAAAAGATTATATCCTGGATATTTTATAGCGTCCATAAAGAACCAAAGTAATAGCTAATACCATGAGTCGCAGATCAGAAGATATCTTAAGCCTACCTGAAGGTTGATTAAAGGGAAGAGGAAACTAAAGAGTTACATCAACTAAGTAAATCAGGAATTTGATTATTGGACCTAGAGAATTATAGAAATCATGATCGAGAACATGTAGGACCATCCTTATTATCAGAGGTACAAGAGAGATAGTACAACAACCATAGTCTATAACAGCTCTACGATAAAACCAGTTATAAAAGTAACAACCTCATAAGAAGTCAGTATGAAGCTCCCACCAGATTAAAGTATTATAATAAAGCACCAAGTTGTGGATGTGAACCATACCTACGTGAAAGGGAGGTTATGAAAGAGATACAAGATGTGATGCGAGATTTTAAGGTGAATAAGGTAAAGGTGAACAACGTACGAGAAACTCAAATGCAGAAGGCTGTGAATAGCCCATAATTTGGATAGAATGCTAGAAGTACAGGGATTCAGTATCTAGGAATGATTGTAGCATCGTCATTGGCATACCTTTCAGCCCATGGATTCTAAGTACCGAAAGGTCTAATTAGAAAGTGAGAGAAAATTTAGAGATGATGTGATGTCTCAATGTTCCAGAAAAGCATAAGGAAACCGGTCACAAGCTAAAGTATGATAGAACGACAAGGTTTTAGAAAGGCAGGAGTAAGAATAAGAAAAGGGAAAGTGAGAAGATGATGAAAATGGATAAGTCCCCAGGGTTAAGCCCGTGAAAACAAGGGAGCTTATGGTTCCTCTAAGTTATAGAAAGCTCCGAATAGCCTGAATAAACTCAAAGGAGTCTAAGACTAGTAGCATTTAGAAGAGATGGAATGTTGACCTGATAGTATAATAAGGGTGTAATTGTGATAGATAAAGGATGACATTTGGGCCTTCGATTGAGTAATGATTTGAAGAAAAAAAAAAGAAGGGATTCATGAAATTGTACGGGATTAAAATACCCATGTAAGTTAATCACCTTGGGATGCTATAGAATACGGTTATTGAAGTACAGTACTGCCCCTAAGTAGTTCAGGAAAATCACTTGAAATATTCCTCGATGCAACATAAGCCCTAGTGAAATGTATTACGTAAGAAGTTTCAAGTTATCAGTGGTAGATGATGAATCAACATTAAGGCGAATCAATAGTAAATGGATAAAAGATCAACAGTATGAGATGAGATTAGACCATCAGTCTTAAGGAAAAACAATGAGAGTAACCTGAAGATGGTTCCATACCTCAGTAACGATAAATCGAAGTAAGAACTATGGTGTAGTATGATCTAAGTAGATACAGTAAAGTCATACGAATGGATAACCAGGTCTATAAAATAAGATATAGCCATATTCGCAAGTTCTACAAAGTACCGAGCGAAGAACTTCAGTACACTTATAGATGCCCAGAGAGGCATCCTATTAAGCCTTGTATATGTTTACAAAGTAAGGCCTAGAGATTGGCTAAAAGCTGGAGGAAAAAGGAGAGAAGAGTTGCATAGGCACACTAACAAGGTCAGTATCGTAGAGGCTGCATGGTAGGAGGTAGCAACAATTACGAGATTGGAAGGAATTCGATCACAAATAATAGCGTGGGAAAGAGGCCTAAATGGGGGAATGCCCTGGCTTTTGGATTTATTCACAGAACAACTGCCTAAATGGCAAGGAGAGTATTAAGGTATTCATAGGAGGTATATGTTATGAAAATAATAAGAGCATCAGTCAACATTCGAGGATGAATGTTCCAAAGGGGGGAATGATGTTATGCCCCGCAATATTACATCGATATTACATCCTGCAGTATTATATTACGATGATGTTACGCCTTGCAGTATTATATTACGATGATGTTATGCTTCGCAGTATTAAATTACGACGATGTTGCACCCTGTAGTATTGTACGTTGAATTTGTCGTAAGGTAATGGACATTAGTCCAAGGAAAAGATTATTTGGAGATTATAAGGATTATGCTATTTCAAATATGGAATGAGGAAATTCGTGAAGGTGAGAGAGTAAGCAAATCGAAGAAAATGAATTTCGGCAACTTTGAAATTTTGGGATAAAATATGGTCCGAGTTAAAATACCTGGTATTTATGAACTAGTACCATACAGGGTACCACATGACCATGATAGCAAGATCTATAAAGTGTGTTAAAAGTAATTAGTATTTAAGTAATTTGAGATAATTCCAAATTATGTGGATAATTTGGTAATTATTAGTTAATGGGGGATTAGCAAATTAATTAAGGAATTAATTAAGACATTATGGGATAAGGATTGAACAAGTAACGTGGCAGCAACTTGAAGTCAATCAAGTGACTCTTAAAGTATATTGCAAAGTAGCATTTTAAGAGAATAATTGTGGCTTAGTCATTCCCTAAAGTGGGGTTAACAACCAAAAGCCTTAAGCCAATCTTCCTACATAAATATTTACTACATTATTATTGTGGAAGAATGGAGGTATATGTGCTATGAATGGACGTTAATTCAACATGGAATGGAAACATTGTTTCTTCAGTAAGGAAAGTGTGATCAAATTCATCAAATGGACTTGTTCTACATCTGCCAAGTACGATCTTCAACAAGGAATTCATGCGAAATAAAACTGTGTAATCATAATGGGATTTGTGATTTTAAGAGAGGATGGTACAATCTTTCCCAAGAATATCATATGAATTTTTCCCTACTACAGGTATGTTAAGGTTATCCCTTCTTTCCTTTCGGCATGATCCATACGATACAAATGAAACGAGAAAATGCACAACTTCCATAAATGACTCTATACATAGAAATGCTAGAGATGCTTATGTTCTTAATTCTTCATGTGTCATATTATTCTATCATTTGTTTATAGATCTCAGAAAAATACGTAAGTTGAAAAAGTTTACTTCATGATATTAATCAAAGGTATAATGGTCTTATGACATACCGAGAGATTTTATTAACATATTTTCACACACATTTCATGCATTTACATATACACATTGACCCATGATCAGATGGCGTTATATACGCGTATATATATATATATATATATATGGGATATTGGAAAGGTTATGATGTTATATATGCACCACCACCTGATCAACTGGTATACATTGATGATTTTGCCCACAGTGGCCTAGATGATATGATGGGATGCCCTCAGAGGCCTGATGATGTTATGAAACATGTACCTATGCATGACATGACATTCACGCATATGCATGACACTATAATTATTTCACGAATTTCAGATTTATCTAGACTTACAGGTTGAGTCATTTATTCTATATCTCTTCCATGTCTGTTATGTACTTATTTATGTGCCTTACATACTCAATACATTATTCGTACTAACATCCCTTTTGCCTGGGGATGCTGCGTTTCATGCCCACTGGTCCTGATAAATAGGTCGAGAGCTTTCCAAGTAGGCTATCAGCTTATCAGAAGATGTTGGTGCGCTCCATTTACTTCGGAGTTGCTTGTTTGGATAGTATGATTTAGACATGTATTGTTTGGTATGGCGGGATTCTATCCCGACCTTTATGAAAATTATGTATTCTTAGAGGCTTGTAGACAGATGTGATGTACGTAAATGATGGTATGGCCTTGTTGTCCTATGTTCAGTATACGAGTGGTTATTTTGGTCTTATAGGCCCGTATATCTTACTTATAAATTGGTATTACATGTTGTATTCTACCTATTTCATGGCAGCCTCTCCGGCTCAGTTATCTATGATAGTATGATATGAAAAGATATGTTATGTTGGTACTCGATTTAGTAAGGTACCAGGTGCCTATCGCGGCCCATCGGTTTGGGTCATGACATAGTGCTGTGACCATGACCTAGTGTTTGCCTAGTGGGATAAAGATTTTAATGTTTTTTTATTAGGGTATATTATAGCTCTCTACTCAAAATTACACACTCAATACCTCTCGGTCAGAGAGTGGTTTTGCCCAATATGGCTTTCTCAAGACCAAATGGGTGTCACCCAAAACAGTTGATAAGAGATCAAGTCTAGTTATTACTATCTCTAGGTTTAACCCTTTAATTGGGTTAATCAATCTCTCAATTGACCTAATTTATTGTTAGCTAAGTTGTCCCAGATTAGATCCCTCTTACTCAAGTAGAGACTAAGTCAAATAGGCTTGAATTAATGTTTGCAACTCTTAATTCTACAATTAAAGCATGAACTAAGCTAAATAATCAACACCCAATCATAAACAAGCACTAAATTAGATACCCATAAGGTTTACACACTAGGGTTGGGTCACAACCCTAGTAAAATCCTAGCTACTCATAATGGGATTTGAAGAAAATAAGCAGGAAAAACTAATTAAACTCATAATCGAAGCTTAAAATGATTACATCTAATGTAAATACATGAAAGTAATGTAAAACGTCCTAAAGTAGTAAAGAAAAACATCTACAACAACTTCATATGTTCAAACTTGACCTAATTTTGTGAAACTCGTTTTTTGATACAAGGCTAAAATCTCGGACAAAAATGCCCTTCGGGAGGTTCTGCGGCCGCACAATTCCATATAAGGTCCAAGATTTCTTCATCTGGCAGGAAGTGGAGTTTTGCGGCAGCATATTTCTGAACTGCAACTGCGATGTAATCATCTTTGGTCGTACATTTTTGGACTGCGGCTGCAAGGCAACTCTTCTGCGGCCGCAGAATTCTTATGCAGTCCATAATTCACAAAGGCTCCTAGACTTGGTCTTTTTTCATACTCTTTGATCTTTGACTCTTAGCCCAGTTTTGCGTCCGCATAATTCATGTGCGGTCCACACATTGCGCAAAGTTCTGCTAAATGTTTCTTATTGATTTGCAGTCGCAGATGGAATTCTACGATCCACAATTTCTTCTGCAGCCACAGAATTCCTTCTGTGAACCACACATTTGTGCTTCTGCGCCCTTTATTTCTTTGTGCATCAGAACACTCCTTTTTGAGTCGAGTTTCATCTCAAGAGACCAAACTTCCAGCATTCCTGCAATTTTGCACAATTTCATTAGGGAGAACATAATTCAATACTTTATGACTAAAACAAAAGCTAAAAGGTGCTAATAAGCAGTCGAAATCCCCACTTATCAACTCACTGGAAACTTTAGTCTTTGCTTGTCCTCAAGAAAATAATTTTAGTTCCCACCTCCAAAAGTTAAGGGCCATTTCAACAAGTCAAAGGTGAGCCATCCACACATCAGTTGGGGCCAACAATTACCCACACTACTCATGTATTATCAACAAGGCGACAAGTTCCCCAAACGTGGGGAGGTGTGGCTGGCACCCGGTGCTGTGCTGGCCCAAGCGAACCACTTTGTAACTTTTTTTTTAAACTATCATGGGCCAACATGGCTGCATCTTGTAATGTACAACTTTAAGTGGGCAAACACTATATCAGTAAAACATTGTACTTAAAACATGAATATGTATGGGCCATCAAGGCCTCTGACATACTATAAAAATGATCCTCTATCTACAATGCCTCTAAGATTATTCGACATCAAATGGGATAGGGCCCCTGCCTAACAATAAGTCTGTAGCAAAACTCTAACATGATGACTTATAGACTCGGCTGCACTCCGAATGAAGTGGAGTCTCACTGATCCTTCGCTAAATGCTAACCTCATCTAATATGGGGGCTCATTAAACTTATTACCTACACCTTCATTGAATTCAACATCCACAACAAAAAAGGACTTCAGTACAAATAATGTACCGAGTATGTAAGGCAGAACTGGAACATAATAATAAGTCAACATTAATTAAAGAGATATAAGACTCATCTATACCTCTGAAGTGCTACCGTATATGCATACTTATTATACTTATATATATATATATATATATATAACCTCTTTGGAACCATTATTCATATCGATGCATGACTGCCCAACTGATCAGTGGTAATTGCCCGACCGGCCGTCGCACGATGGTAAATATATGACTGCCAAACGGTCATAAATAATAATACATAACTGCCCAACCGGTGGTAACTGCCCGACCTGCCGTAGCCTAGTGTTAAATGCATGACTGCCCGATCGGCCGTAGCACAGTGGTAAATGAAGATGCATGTTTGCCCAACTGGCCGTAACACGGTAGTAAATGAATATGAATGACTACCCAACCGTCCATAGCACGGTGGTAAATATGTAACTGCCCAATCGGCCGTAGCTCGGTGGTAAATGCATGACAGCCCGGCCGGCTGTAGCTCGGTGGTAAATGCATATGCATGAATATGCATGTATTACTATATTATGAACATTAACATATTTATCAAATAACTCAATAGAGACTTAGGAACATACTTAGGCATGCTTGAATATCATTTTACATGAATGAATAACATAGACATCCTTAACTGTAAAAAGTAGAACCACTTATCGAATAGCATTACGTTTATGTATAGTTGCTTGGATCATGCCAAAAGAAAGAAGTATTAGCCTTAACATACCTGTATGATCTCATCTTTATTACTCAACCAAGCTCAAAACATCTTCTTCCATCTACAACAAGTGAAATGATATTATCGTTAACATATAATATCGTACCATCGTATTTGGCTAGTCGTATGACTTAAGGAAAATCGGGCAGCAACTCCCTTATTTTTATACATCCCAAAGACCACTAAGGGCAATCAACATCCCAACAGCAACAATTATAACCAACAATAGCAACAACAACAATATAATTCACTATGAGTTTCTCCGATTATCTTAACAATCATATTGAGCGGCAAGCTCGTTTTTACTCATAACAAGATATAACTTGAATCCAAATCTATTCCATAAATTAGTTTAAAATCTTCAGAACATCATACTTATATGTACCATATTATTTCTAGTTTAAAACATCCACAAAATGCCTTCCAAAGCAGCCCCATATGTCTAGCACCTTAATTTTTATCGTCAATTACTTGTTTTTCATCTTTTCTTCTTCAATAAACTTAATTAACACCTAGAAAAAGCTTAACAACAGCAGCCACAACATTATAAAATTATTTCTCACAATTTTCAGCCACCACAAACCATATATTTAGCCACAAAACAGTCCAACCAAAAAAACAACTGTATCCCATGTTCCTTCAAGTGCATCTTATGGATTTTCACTCAAACAACACAACCAACACAAGATTAACCTTAGGCACAATCAAGAAGATGTTATACATACCTTGTAAAGTATCTACAACTCGAAACCCCATCTCAACTTAGCTCACAATAGCCCTCAATCACACCACAACACCATAGAACCATTCTCTTGTAGTCTTTAACATCTTTGATGATGATTTGAGTTGTTGTTTCCTTGAGTTTGGTTCTTGTGATCTTGAGATATGTTAGGGATGATTTTGGAGATCTTGAGAGTGGTTCTGTGTGAGTAACATCTGTATTGTTGACGAGATATAAGGGGATAAGACCACCGCCTCAATTCTCCAAGTAGGTGGGTAAGCTGTCTGCTTGGCAGCTTGAGTAGTGCCACTTCAGACACTTGCATCTCTCGACTCTGATATCGCATTAACAAATGGTTTGGAGCGTTCGAAACTAGACACATAGAGATTTAACTCCATATAAATATCTCTATCTAACTCTCAATAGATTGAGAGAAAACTACGTCGCAACTTGGCCTATAAACTTGCCAGTTTCTCCAAAGTGCGGCAACGTGACTTGGCGACCATAATTTAAAAATCCATATTTCTCCACCCTGATGTCATATGAATAAATGGTTTGGACCATTGGAAACTATGTTCCAAGACCTTCACTTTGGTATGAGATATGTCCCAAAATGACATCTTAAAGCTTACGAATATAATTTATCAAAATGGCTCGTTACAAGGCAAATCTTAATTCGGTTTTTCCGTAAGTTAAATTCAATTTTCCCCAATCTTTATATTTCATATCCAAAAATCATATATAGTCATATCAAAACTTTAAATTCATTTAAATCATTATTAATAAGTCTCATTCATCCTACTTACCTATAAGTTTGATAAAGCCTCCTTAGCCTTGTAGAAGGATTTCATCATCTTTGAGCTTACATCAATTTACTTTTGGCGTGCTTTCACATACAGAAATATGGGGTGTAACATAAACATTCCTGCACATATAGTTCTAATGTGACATTTTAGCTTCAAGAATTGACTTTACTCATCAAGGACTCTTGATCTATCATGTAGGTCATGGTGGACTCCAAACTCCTCCTCCTCTACTTTCCATTTTCCTAGATCACTTAAGAAATTTAGCACTCAATCCAAAGATTTATGAAAGGTTAACTCATCTCTCTCAAGAGAATGTTGCAAGTACGTCTTCAAGTACCATAGGCTTGCCCCTCATATAGATTGCCACTAATGTAAGCTCACTCGGCTTGAAATCAAGTAGGACTTCTTTCAGGATGTAATGAAGGATTATGTATTAGGGTCGTATAACGTATGGGTGAGTGGTTACACCTTTCCTTAAGCACTCCATTTTTTCATTTCCCCCCCCATTTTGCCAATTCTTAGAGGCACTTTCTTTTCATTGGGGGACTAAAGAGACTTAACATCATTCTTTCTTGATCATTACATTCTTTTTCTCCCTTTTTTACTTCTCCATGTTTGGGATCATTACCACTCTTTGAATCCCTTCAACTCTTCCACTTATTCACCGTTTTGCATTTTTCTTTTTGTTCTTTTCTTTTCTTTCCTTTCCTTCTCGTCATTTTTTTTTGTGCCTTTGATACCATTTTGAGCTATTTGTTTCATAAGAGTGTTAAGGAAAGATGGGGTTTCAAGAGAGGATCACGACAAAATGGGTAAAGGCTTGTAACATGGTTATCAAATGAGAAAGGCTAGAGGCTCAAAGGGGTTGACTAGGGATAATGACATTAGTTGGAAAAAGAAAACTCCAATGGGCCACGGAGGGCCTACAATCACTTATCAAACAAAGCAAAACTTAGGATTTTTCCTTGAAACACAATTGGGACAAGTTCTAGACCCTTCGTACGAATACTTGGACTAGAAAAAATTTATCTCACCCCTCACGCAACTGGTTTGTTAAGAAGGACAAAGTCGAGGGCCCACAACGACCACATTTAAGTTTAAAGATCACTATGGTCCAATTAAAGCACTCGATGATTGCCAAAGTCAATACAAGAGTCAAAAAAAGTCACTAACTAGAGCTATTTCTTTCAGGAAACTTGTTTCTAACTATAAGCATGTAGTTAAGTGTGTTGGTACCAACTGAAGCAAGGTTGACTCTTTGAGCATGACTTAATTAGGTCTTTTTATTCAATACTACTACTATTATTACCTAAACACAAAAATAGACTCATTCCCTTAAGAAGGTTGTCATTCCATCAATCATTGGGACGAGTCACCAGATTCACACATTAGATACCTTTGGAAATAATCGTGGCATTAAGAAAATACAAAAGCTTATTATCTAGTAAAATATAAAAAGAAGATACTAAATCAAACAAAGTAGCTACTAAATCAAACTAAGAGCCAATAAAGAAATAAAAATACAGAAGCTAATAAAGAAAAACTACTGACATAATGAGAGAAAGATAGAGAATATATACACAATAAAAAAAGAGAAAATAATATCAAGTTATTACAGGCCAAATATCTCAGAATGTACCAAATATGATCAATAAACTCAACCTCCCCCCTCCCCCCAAAATAAAGATAAGCATTTTCCCTAATGCTTAACAAAATAAGAGTAAATGAGGGGAAAGAGTGAAGAAAACTCCCTATGGCTCCTTGGACATCTCTGTGTCCCCAGCAATGTCAGCGCCCTTAGTCTCATCAAACTGAATCTCATCATCCTCAACTCTAGGTGTGACTGGGTGGGTGAACATCTGATGTACTGCCTCGGTAGTGTCGGCGGCAAAGTCTGGCTCCTCAGACTGGCCAACTAGTGCCAATGGTGCTGATGGTGTTATAGGATCTAGGCTTAAATGGTGTGGGTCGATCAACATGTCAAAAGGGGAGATCTCCAGCTGCAATAAGCTTGGTCACCTATCTCCGAAGCTTGTCCACTGACTTCTTGTTGGCCTAGGACTTTCTCATCTTCTTTACTTCTTTGCCCAGATATTCAATCACTGACCCGTACTGTACTAAGGTAGCCAGAATAATGTTCTGGTTCTCTAGGAGCTTCTTCAATGTCTCTTCAACTTTCGGGGGAATCTGAGGTGCCTGAGTAGAAGACTGTGCTGCACCAGTACTGGATAAGTTATACAGTTTTGCAGTAGCTGCCTGTATACAGTTGTTGAGGCTCACCAATGTCCGGGGAGACTCGTATCGCAAAAAATGGGACATTATGCATGGGCAACAACTTCAAAGCCGAAGTCAAAGCTGTGGCAGGCAGTTGGGTCCAAGCCTGCACTACTATTGAGTAAATAGGATGGTCAATGCAGTTTTACCCAACTAGGTTGGGATAAAATCCACAGGGAGTTAATTTGTTTGGAATTAAGTTTATATCCAAGTCTAGATACGAGTTTTTCTCTTAATTGCACTTCCACAAATGGTTGGTTTGTTTTCTACTTCTACTTCTATTCTATAGGATACAGTATTTGAAACCAAGTACAATGTTTTTTGGTTGTTTTCAAGGGTTTAAAGGGACTAGGGTAGTGACTTCCATCTAGGTGGATATCTAACGGGTAGCAAGAATCTAGGGCAATCATGTGATTAATTAGGGTCGTAATATAGCTATCACACCCGGGTACTCACTCTATACCACTCTATAGTTTGAGTGATTTTGCCCAATTTGGCTTTCTCAAGTCCAAATGGGTATTCATGCAATTCAAGTGATTTTAACTCAAGTCGGGTATTACTATCTCTAGGTTTAACCCTTTAATTGGGACTATCAATTTCTTGAATTCACCCCAATTCCTTGTTAGCATAGTTTTCCTAGACTTAGTCCCTCTTTTTCAACTAGAGACTAAGTCATAAAGGCATAAATCAGTGTTTGCAACCACTAATTCAATAGTTCTAGCAAGAACTAGGCTAAAAATCACTATCCCATACACTTTCAAGCCCTAAAATTCAAGACCCATCAAATACCCACACTAGGGTTGGGTCACAACCCTAGATATGGGTTTAGCTACTCATGTAAATAGTAGAAATCAAAGACAAAGAGAAGAGAAAATCCATAATACTAAATTAAAAGATGAAAATCTAATATAAGGTAAATCTTGTACAAAATTGTCCAAATAGGAAAACCTAGCCATCTCACGTGCTCAGCAAAAACAAACTTAACCTAAAAATGTCAAAAAGATCTATTGATACTAAGCTAAAATTTCCCAACAAAAATACCCATGCGGGAGTTTCGCGGCCGCGTAATTTTGACCGCGGCTGTACACTTGCGTTCACGGTCGTGTAATTCTGATCGCAGTTCACGTTTCTTCACATCTGGGTCTGGGTTGAACCTTGTTTTACGGACCACATACTTTCCACTGTGTCTACATGAGAAACTTCAGCGATCGCGTAATTTAAACGCGGACCACCCTTCTCACTTTTGCATCACTTGTGAACTCTCTGAATCATGGAAATCGTGGTCCGTGAAATTTCAATTGCAGTTGCAATGGTACTTTCACGGCCACCTATTCTAACACAGTCCACGTTCATATTTGTTGCTAAAAACAACCTCTCTGATTCTCCATTTCACCGTCCGTGTAATTATGACCACATCCACGTTGATACTTTTGCAGCTGCACTTTTCTAACTTGGTCCGCGTTCCACAGCTCCTAGCCCAGTCTTGGTCTTTGTTCAAGATTTGAGTCCTTTATGAGTTGATCATGTCTACTTTGGCTCACTGTGAAAAATTCCTACAAGCAAGCATATTACATTAGTTTTTGGGAATAACTTCACGCATTTTAGGCCCAAAACGCAAGCAAAAGAGAGCAAATAATAGATTAAAATCCCCACTTGTCAACTCCCCCAAACTTAAGCATTTGCTTGTCCTCAAACAAATAAGGTAGTTCCCACCTCCACTAAACAAAATAGAAGGATATTTCAGCTGTCCTAATTTGAATCAATCATACATCAATTGGGACTAACAATCACCCTCAATATAAATGAATTATCAACAACACAAAACCTTTTGAGTACCATATTTCTATATCGACACTAGAGCATCAAGAGTTGACTTAAGTTCACCAAGGAAGCTTGCTCTATTACGTAGGTCATTGTGGAACCCAAACTCTTTCTCCTCTACTCTCCATAAGCAAATCTCACTTAAGAATTGTAGCACTCAAAACAAGGATTGTGAAGAAGTTCGCTCATCTCTCACAAGGGAATGTCACAAGTCTGGCTCTAAGTACCATAAGCTTGTCCCTTATGTGAATAACCACTAATGTAAGCTCACTCAACTCGAAATCATATAGGGCTTTTACGTGTATGTAATGAAGGCTTTTGGATCAAGGTAGGATTTATCGGCATATGAAGGTTTCATCTTTCCTTAAGCACTCCATTTTCTCATTTCAGCTCATACTTTCTTGACTCTTTGAGTCATTTTCTTCTTTCTTAGGGCAACTAGACAGACACACTATCACTCTTTCTTGCTCATGATAATCATTTTTCTCCATTTCTAATCATTCCATGTCTTTCATCATTTGAATCCCTTCACTTTTCTATCTTATTTACTTTCTTTTTGACACATTTCTTTTGGGCTTTTATTTATTTTCTTTTGCCTTCCCTTTCCTTCATTTCTTTTTGTTCTTTGTACCTTTTATCACTTTCATATTCCTCGTCTCTCCCTCAAACTTATGCTTTTTCCACTTGATTATCACGAATGCCAAGAAAAGATTGGGTGTCAAGAGAGGGTCATTAGAGAACGGATTAAGGCTTATAACGTGGTCATTGAAAGAAAAAAGGGCTTCAGCTCAAATGGGTTGACTAGGGATATCATATTGGTAGGCTACAAAATCTTTCAAGTTTCAAATTGGATCAAGGAGAGCCTACAATCATTTCTCAAGTCAAGCTACACTTATAATTTCGCCTAAACAAACATTCAGGGCAAGTTCTAGACTTATTGGCACAAAACTTGGACTTGCAATTCAATATCTCACCTCACAAGCTGTTGGATTGTTAAAGAGAACAGAGTCAAGGGCCCACAACAACCCTAGCTAATATTGAGCATCATAAATGGCTCCAAGAAGCCACTCGATGATTGTTTAGTCAAAACAAGAGTCTAAAGATCACAGCTAGAACTATTCTTTGCAAATCAACTTGTTTCTAACCATAAAGTCGCAGGTAAATGTGCTAGGCCCAAGTGAAGCCTGCGTGAGACACTTTTATTCATTACTACTGCATATCAAAGCAAAAAGAGAAAACATACCCAATCCCTTAAGAAGGTTGTCACGCCATCCATCGTCGGAAAGAGCCACCCGATTCACACTACATCTACCTTTGGAAAGAACCGCCGCATTAAGAAAACCAAAGGCTTATTGTTCACAAAAATATAGAAAGAAGATAACAACTTAAAAAGAAACTACTAAGGGAAATAAGAAACTATGAAGTAAAATTATGAAAGAAGTTATGAAGTAAACTACGGAAATCAAACTGAATATATACAAACCTAAAGTAAAACGAATATATACATAAATGAAAATGAATATATACATCAAATGGTAAAAATATATACATACTAAATGTGAAAGTAAAGAATATATACATACCAAAATTAAAAATAACGAGAAGTAAAGATAAAAAATAGTATCATAGTTATTACATGCTAATGTCTTCAAATCATCAACAATCAAAATGAACCACCCCCTACCCAATTAAAAGATAGCATTGTCCTTAATGCTAATATCAAAATAAGAACAGGGAAAGGGTTATAGAGTAAAGAAAACTCCTTATGCGGTGTCTGTCTGCATCATGACAGGAACATGAGTAGGGTCCTCAGACTGCATAGGATCAACAACCCCCTCTGGGTCCTCTAACTGGATCTCCAAATCTGACTGGGGGGCCATGGGGTTGCGGAGCATCTAGACCATCTCCGCAACAGTATATGTAATGGCAGCCGGCTCCTCAGACCGGCCAGCTACTGGTGCCTCATGCCCTGCTGCCTGTTCTACTAGGAGAGAAAGTCCTGTGGGATGTCTCCAGCAGAAGTAACTCTCTCTACCTCCTTCTTCATCAACTCCACAGACTCCTTTGAGGCTCGAGTTTTCTTCATCTTCTTGACTTTCTTGCCCAGATCCTTTATGGCCTTTCCATGTATATCCAAAGTGTCCAAGATCTTCTTCTGGTTGTCTAGGAGCTTCTTCTAGTTTTTCAGTAGCTCCTTCAATGACTCCTCCACTGATGGAGGTACCTGAAGTTGTGCTAGGGCTGATTGTGCTACTACTGCACTAGATAAGACAAAAAACTTTGATGTGGCTGCCTGCATCCAGTTGTTGATGCTCGATAATGTATGAGAAACCCGCAATGCAGTCTGAGGGTAAGTAGAAGAAGAGGGCACATATAATGGCAAGGTGATGGATGGCCCAGATGAAGGAGGATGTATGGCAGCTGAAGATCCCCCTGCTGTGGAAGGCTTTACCATTTGCTTAGGGTTGTCCGGTCCTTGGAGGCTATACCAGGATAAAGGCTTTTTTGGCTTTGTCTTTGTGTCATATAGCTTCTTCTCGACCCCTTGGTCCTTGAAGTACATAGTGAGGACGTTGGAGTAGGGATAAGACCTTTCTTTCTTTTCCACTGCTTAGGAGATGTGATAGTACATGAGGTTCCCCACATTGATTGGAAACCCCATCATGATAGAAGCTATCGGGAGTGCCTGGGAGAGTGGGATGGCACTATCATGCTGGCTTGGGTCCATCCTGCTGCATACAAATGTAGTCCACCCTTTGGCTTCAAAGCTAAGGGTGTTTTGGGGTATTAGGACTCCAGTTGTGAGCCATGCCCGTGTCGTCCCTGCGGCTAATATCTATGTTAGCCATGGACATATTGCTTCAACTAGGGCCATCTTTTCCAAGTATTGCACGACCTCCACATCCTCAAACCCAACATATTCGTTCAAAGTGTGGCCATCAAACTGGATTTTCATGTTTGGAACTTTTGTCACAGTAGTGCCCTTTTTTATGTGGGCAACATTAGCTTATAACTCTTTGACAAGATACTCATTTGCATCTGGCACTTTGCTGGTGAAGAACTTCCACCCTTTTCTCTCCTCAAACTACCTATTGACATTTGGATTTTGAGGAAGGAGGTCTCTCTCTACGAACTGTCGCTCAAGGGTGAGCGACCTTTGGGGCCACCATTCCTGTAATTTCACATACACTTTCTCGCTCACAAACCTAGCTTGCCACACTTCTGGTTTTCTTTACCTGGCCAAACCCCAACATTGGTATCACCCCTCTCCCATCATGCCAGACCTCATCATCATCAATATTAATAGGAGCTGGGGAAGCATGGGTGAAAGAGGGTTTAGAGTCTGCACTACCCTCTCCCAAGCCCTCAGAAGAACTCTCAGGTGAACCCTCAGGTGAGCCCTCAGAGGAGGTGGGCTCATCAACTGAATGCTTCTTGTCCGGGAAATGTGTAGGAACATGTGTTGGCACAGAGTCTCCTTCTGAAGCTTCCCGGGATAGGACATATTCACATTTAGAATGGTCCACGGCTTTATTTGTAGCTTCGATGGAGGCTCTCACCTTGCCAATGGACTTTTGCACTACTAGGGGTAGCTTTGTCTTGCCTTTACCCCTACCTCGGGAGGATTCTACCCTCCCTTTTGATTTGGCTCCTTCACCACGAGAACGAACCATTTTCTGCAACACATAAGTAGTGAAATATAGTTAGAATAGGGTTTTAAGCATGTGTTAAACAAACTACAGATGAAATGCAACATTATTTCTCAGAACATGGCACCTCGGACAGCGTAAAAGTGAGCGCGGCCGCGAAGTGCCCATCGCTGACCACGAAAAAGTGAACATGGCCGCGAAGAGGTTATGTTCAGAATACTAACTCTCTGATCTTGGTCGAACACGAACCGAAAAAAATTAGAAGCGGCCACAAATGATCAACCGCGGACTGCAAAAAAGTGGACGCGGCCACAAAAGCAATTAACAGATTCTCTGAAGTTCAAAGTCACGGAATGCGAGAACTTAAGCAGCCGCGAAGGACCAAACGTGGACCACGTAAAATTGACCGCAGCTGCGAATTTGCATCAATACTCAGTAATTTTAAGCTAGGGTATAGCGGACCACAAAAAACATAACGTTGTCGCATACCTTAACACGGACCGCGGAAAATTTACCGCAACCACAAAATTTAAATGCGACTGATATTGATGAACACATTAACCTAGGGTTTTCACTAAGTGCAAAAAAATCTGTTCAATTAGCATTCAAAGTTACTAACCCTATTCCCCATTAGGCATGTAAACATTACCCACATGTATTTAAGCAGTAATTTTAGATTATGGGATGTATTTAACTCTAACTAAAAACTAAAAAGAATTACTAAAACAAAAAAGAAAAGAAAAGAAACAGATAAAATCAATTGAAGGACTTGAACATACCAATTGTGGAATTTTAGTAGGAAAAGAACTCTTGATTAAAAAGAGATGAGATTGAGAGCCAGAGAAGATGAATAATACTTTTGTGCGGTGAAACTTTAGGGTTCGAAAAGTGTAAATGGCTTAAGGACCCCTTATTTATACTTAGCAATTGTGGAACCCACCGCCTTACCTGAGCGCGGCCGCGGAATTCTATTGCGGTCCGCGCTTCGTTACCTTATGTAGAGCAACTTCAAATACCTTGCCGCAGTTCGCAAAATATTGAACGCAACCACCAAAGTAACGCGGTTTGCGAAAATGTGAACGCGGCCGCAGAAAAAGAAGGGACTTTGATAGGCCAACTTTAGAGAGTTGGCATTTTCCATAGACCAGCTGCACGGTCTGCGTCAAAGTTGTGCGGCCGCGTTGAGCTCACGTGGTCGGCAAAATTTTGGGTGCGATCCGCGATCTTTTGTCACTTGGCCAACTTTCTCCCTTGTCAATTTCCTGCATTACACAATCAATTCCTACACACACTTCACAACCAGTTAGTCCAAAACAATGTCTAATCTAAGAAGAAAATCAAAAGAAGGAAAAACACATGGGTTGCCTCCCAAGAAGCACATGATTTAATGTCGTAGCACGACGCATGTTACCATCATTCACTTTAAATGGATCAATGGCACAACGTGTCCATCATAAACTTACCAAGGTAGTGCTGCACTCGATGCCCATTGACTCTAAAGATCTCACCATTCTTGTTTTTCAAATCTAGAGGACCAAAAGGAGTTACATACACCACTTCAAAGGGATCGCTCCATTTTGACTTTAGCTTTCATGTAAACATAACTGAGAGTTGAATAAGAGAACAAGGTCACCTTCTTTGAATTCTTTGTTCCGGATGTACTTACCATGTAGGTACTTCATCTTGTCCTTATACAATGACGAACTGGAGTAAGCATGTAATCGGAACTCATCAAGTTCATTCAACTACTCTACCCGAAGATTGGCAGGTACATCCGACTCTAGGTTCAACTTTGTTTACCGTGAAAATGGTAATAATAATTAAATTTAATTTTGTGGTTCTAAATATATGTGATCTAGTTATGCTAGTTATTTGAGAAATAGATGTTGAGTGAGGTACTTGGAATCAAGGTAAGAGATTAAAAATGAGATGTTAACAAAATCGAATGGTTAATAATTGGGGCCTCAAGCTTGCCTACTTAGTGCCTCAGGGTCGAGTCTGATGCTTGGCTGGGAGCTATCGAGGGTAGTCGATGGGCGACTAACAATTATAATAAGATCAGTGATGACTCTTTATGGCCAATAATAAGCAATAAATGAAGAACAATAATGGAGCACAATGAATATAGGTAATAAATGCAAGTGGAGAGATCAAAAGAATATGTTAGAAGACAGAGAGAATGTTCTTGTGTATTTAGTATTGAGCAACCGGTCTTTACAAATGACAAGGATCCCCTTTATATATGAGGGGAAAATCCTAACATAGTACAAGTACATTTATTACAAAGATATGGATATGGGACAACTAGTTGACGCCATAATACGGGACAGAGCTAGCCTACTGGTCTTTGCCAGCCCTTTTTATGCACCTTGGGAACTCCCCACTTTTTCTCCATAACTGTTGGTCTATACTACCCCGAGGTCAAGCGTTGATGACCCTCGAGGGATAAAACTCGACCATCATCTCAAGCCCTCGAGATGTGCTTACGAGGCATCATTACAACGGGAAATTGGACCCTCCGATTTTACCATATACAGATAGTCCCCGCATTTCTTAGAGTAGATCGATAAGAAACGACCTTGATATCCATCTCTTCGAACTTCCCGTGATGATGTCATATTTATGACGTAAGCCTTTGTGATAATTGAGGTGTCCTGTAGACTTGTCTTTTCAATAACGGTAATATCACTACCGATTCAGTTCCCACAAATGCATTGATTATTCCTGCTGATACGCCTTTCAAAAATATTGATGGCGCCATTGGTTACTTTTCCAAAAGGGTATTGATTCCGCATGTCATTTGCCTTACCCTTTCTCTATAAATGAGAGCTTTCCGGAACCAATTCTTTATTCAAGTGCTCTTCAATAACCTTTCACCCCTTTCTTCTCTTCATCCTCATAAATTGTTATTTCCCATGTTTGGGGCCCGCAGCCTTACGGTTACATGGCAACGTTCTCATCAGTTGTGCCATAGCCTTTTTCTAAGGCTTTCCCTTACCGAGCGAGATTGCACTAACTTGTTGTTGTTGTTATTGTTGTTACTGCTATTGTCGTTGGCTCGAGGCGATGAGATAGGGGGCCGATTTCTTCCGACTCAGGAAGATGTTTGGACTCTACACCGTTGCTCTGGAGGGTGTTCAGACTTTACACTGCTGCTCACCTTCCTACCCCGGCCTGGTGTGGCACTTTATTCCTTTTGCTTTCCGTGTAGTGAGGTGACACTTCTGGCCGGTATACACGACACAATGTCCTAATAAGTGGACTCAAAGTAGTTTTGTAGGTAAGGCCGACACTCGCCAAGTCTTTTGCCGGGCCGTGATTTCCTCGGCCCGGTAAGAGCTTTTGCTCTTTGGCGAGCTATGGCTTTTTCTTCATCTTTTTCTGCTTCATCACTTTCCTCTTCTTCATCTTCTCCCTTGGAGATGCTGTCCTGGGATATTGAGATGAGGCCCCCGAGGAGATAGTGCTCGAAGATACTGCCGCCAAGGATGCACCTCGGAGATTAGATTAGACTCTTGGCTTTCATTTCATTACTTTTTGTTTCTTTGTTTCTGTGTAAGGACCCCTCGTGGGCTGTTTTAATCATATGTAAGGACCCTTCATGGGCTTTTGTAATCATGTGCTTATGAAACAAAGATGTTTCTTCACTTTGTCTTTGATTTATGCTATATTTCCTTTTATCTGCGTTTGCGAATAATATGAATGTATGACTTCACCGATCAATGCAAATATCGAACCTTGGTGTGAGTATTTATTCGAACTTTTGATTGATTAACATGGCTCCCTGCAGAACCCTCTGTCAATCCTTGGACCGAGCCCGGATTGGACTGATAAACTCGGTTCGTTAGGATCCTGACTTTGAGTTGAATGAGAGCAGGGCTTCGAACCCTCAGAACGAGTGTCGCACCTCCTTTTTACCGCGCCCGCGGGGCGCGTGGGGAGTTTTCTCCAATTTAAGGACAGTCGAAACGGGATTTATTTAATTATTTCAGAGTCGCCACCTGGGAATCTTAAAGGCGTCCCAAGTCACCGGTTTTAATCCATGAATCGAGGAGAATATGACTCTGTTTATTATTCTGCGAACCAAAAATCCTGAGTAAGGAATTCTGTTAATCCGGAAGAAGGTGTTAGGCATTTCCGAATTCCGTGGTTCTAGCACGGTCGATCAACTGTTTTTATTATTGGCTTAATTATCTTGATTTTACTAAATACGTTTTTATTGCATGATTTTACTACCGCTTTTACTTATTGTTTATGACAAATTACGCGTACGTATATTCGTATTATATATCTTTTATAATTACAGAGGATCGTGTCACGCATACGTGTACACAATAATATTGTCCATGTTATAGTTTTTTATTAAAAATCATATGTTCGAAATTTAAAATAAAATCAGGAACATCATCACCCTTGTATTTAGATAATGAACTGCACATCTCGGGTTATATGAAATTATTTTAACATTTTTGGAGAAGTCTTTTTTATTAAATATTCGTTCGAAATTGCGCGTACGCATAATCCGAATTTGCTTTTAAAAATATAATCAGGGTACGCGAACGCATCCCTAATTGCGCAAAATATTTGTAATGGTATTATGGATTTTCCACAAATTGTTTATTATATTCATACATTTTTTATGTGAAAATCATGAGAACTCCCATTTTAGAGGCCCTTAAATTCTTTGAAAAGAATTCACAATCTATTAAATGTTGCCCGTCGATTATAATTTCCGAGTATAAATTATATTCATTCCAACTATTCAAATTCAAAGAAAAGAATAAAAATATGATTAATACTATTTTTAACAAGTTCAGTTTAGGGTTTAAAACCCTAATGCTGACTGAATGGAAAAAGTTCAGTTTAGGGTTTAAAACCCTAATGCTGACTGAATGGAAAAAGTTCAGTTTAGGGTTTAAAACCCTAATGCTGACTAAAGGGAAGAGTTCAGTTTAGGGTTTAAAACCCTAATGCTGATTAAAGGAAAAAGTTCAGTTTTAGGGTTTAAAACCCTAATGCTGACTGAATGGATAAAGTTCAGTTTAGGGTTTAAAACCCTAATGCTGACTAAAGGAAAGAGTTCAGTTTAGGGTTTAAAACCCTAATGCTGATTAAAGGAAAAAGTTCAGTTTAGGGTTTAAAACCCTAATGCTAACTGAATGGAAAAGTTCAGTTTAGAGTTTAAAACCCTAATGCTGATTAAAGGAAAAAGTTCAGTTTAGGGTTTAAAACCCTAATGCTGACTAAAGGAAAGAGTTCAGTTTAGGGTTTAAAACCTTAATGCTGACTGAATGGAAAAAGTTCAGTTTAAGGTTTAAAACCCTAATGCTGATTAAAGGAAAAAGTGCAGTTTAGGGTTTAAAACCCAAATGCTGACTGAATGGAAAAATTCAGTTTAGGGTTTAAAACCCTAATGCTGATTAAAGGAAAAAGTTCAGTTTAGGGTTTAAAACCCTAATGCTGACTGAATGGAAAAAGTTCAGTTTAGGGTTTAAAACCCTAATGCCGACTAAAGGAAAGAGTTTAGTTTAGGGTTTAAAACCCTAATGCTGATTAAAGGAAAATGTTCAGTTTAGGGTTTAAAACCCTAGTGCTGACTGAATGGAAAAATCCAGTTTAGAGTTTAAAACCCTAATGCTGATTAAAGGAAAAAGTTCTGTTTAGGGTTTAAAACCCTAATGCTGACTGAATGGAAAAGTTCAGTTTAGGGTTTAAAACCCTAATGCTGATTAAAGGAAAAAGTTCAGTTTAGGGTTTAAAACCCTAATGCTGACTGAATGGAAAAAGTTCAGTTTAGGGTTTAAAACCCTAATGCTGACTGAATGGAAAAATTCAGTTTAGGGTTTAAAACCCTAATGCTTACTGAATAGAAAAAGTTCAGTTTAGGGTTTAAAACCCTAATGCCGACTAAAGGAAAGAGTTTAGTTTAGGGTTTAAAACTCTAATGCTGATTAAAGGAAAAAGTTCAGTTTAGGGTTTAAAACCCTAATGATGACTGAATGGAAAAAGTTCAGTTTAGGGTTTAAAACCCTAAAGCTAATTAAAGGAAAAAGTTCAGTTTAGGGTTTAAAACCCTAATGCTGACTGAATGGTAAAATTCAGTTTAGGGTTTAAAACCCTAATGTTGATTAAAGGAAAAAGTTCAGTTTAGGTTTAAAACCCTAATGCTGACTGAATGGAAAAAGTTCAGTTTAGGGTTTAAAACCCTAATGCTGACTAAAGGAAAGAGTTCAGTTTAGGGTTTAAAACCCTAATGCTGATTAAAGGAAAAAGTTCAGTTTAGAGTTTAAAACCCTAATGCTGACTGAATGGAAAAGTTCAGTTTAGGGTTTAAAACCCTAATGCTGATTAAAGGAAAAAGTTCAGTTTAGGGTTTAAAACCCTAATGCTGACTGAATGGAAAAAGTTCAGTTTAGGGTTTAAAACCCTAATGCTGACTAAATGGAAAAAGTTCAGTTTAGGGTTTAAAACCCTAATGCTGACTAAAGGAAAGAGTTCAGTTTAAGGTTTAAAACCCTAATGCTGATTAAAGGAAAAAGTTCAGTTTTAGGGTTTAAAACCCTAATGCTGACTGGATGGAAAAAGTTCAGTTTAGGGTTTAAAACCCTAATGCTGACTGAATGGAAAAAGTTCAGTTTAGGGTTTAAAACCCTAATGCTGACTGAAAGGAAAAGTTCAGTTTAGGGTTTAAAACCCTAATGCTGATTAAAGGAAAAGTTCAGTTTAGGGTTTAAAACCCTAATGCTGACTGAATGGAAAAAGTTCAGTTTAGGGTTTAAAACCCTAATGCTGACTGAATGGAAACAGTTCAGTTTAGGGTTTAAAACCCTAATCCCGACTAAAGGAAAGTGTTCAGTTTAGGGTTTAAAAGCCTAATGCTGATTAAAGGAAAAAGTTCAGTTTAGGGTTTAAAACCCTAGTGCTCACTGAATGGAAAAATTCAGTTTAGGGTTTAAAACCCTAATGCTGATTAAAGGAAAAAATTCAGTTTAGGGTTTAAAACCCTAATGTTGACTGAATGGAAAAAGTTCAGTTTTAGGTATTAAAACCCTAATGCTAACTGAATGGGAAAAGTTCAGTTTAGGGTTTAAAACCCTAATGCTGACTGAATGGAAAAAGTTCAATTTTGGGTTTAAAACCCTAATGCAGACTGGATGGAAAAAGTTTAGTTTAGAGTTTAAAACTCTAATGCTGATTAAAGGAAAAAGTTCAGTTTAGGGTTTAAAACCCTAATGTTGACTGAATGGAAAAAGTTCAGTTTTAGGTATTAAAACCCTAATGCTAACTGAATGGGAAAAGTTCAGTTTAGGGTTTAAAACCCTAATGCTGACTGAATGGAAAAAGTTCAATTTAGGTTTTAAAACCCTAATGCAGACTAGATGGAAAAAGTTTAGTTTAGGGTTTAAAACTCTAATGCTGATTAAAGGAAAAAATTCAGTTTAGTGTTTAAAACCCTAATGCTGACTGAATGGAAAAAGTTCAGTTTAGGGTTTAAAACCCTAATGCTGACTAAAGGAAAGAGTTCAGTTTAGGGTTTAAAACCCTAATGCTGATTAAAGGAAAAAGTTCAGTTTAGGGTTTAAAACCCTAATGCTGACTGAATGGAAAAGTTCAGTTTAGGGTTTAAAACCATAATGCTGATTAAAGGAAAAAGTTCAGTTTAGGGTTTAAAACCCTAATGCTGATTAAAGGAAAAAGTTCAACTTAGGGTTTAAAACCCTAATGCTGACTGAATGGAAAAAGTTCAGTTTAGGGTTTAAAACCCTAATGCTGACTAAAGGAAAAAGTTCAGTTTAGGGTTTAAAACCCTAATGCTGATTAAAGAAAAAAGTTCAGTTTAGGGTTTAAAACCCTAATGCTGACTGAATGGAAAAGTTCAATTTAGGGTTTAAAACCCTAATGCTGATTAAAGGAAAAAGTTCAGTTTAGGGTTTAAAACCTTAATGCTGACTGAATGGAAAAAGTTCAGTTTAAGGTTTAAAACCCTAATGTTGATTAAAGGAAAAAGTGCAGTTTAGGGTTTAAAACCCTAATGCTGACTGAATGGAAAAATTTAGTTTAGGGTTTAAAACACTAATGCTGATTAAAGGAAAAAGTTCAGTTTAGGGTTAAAAACCCTAATGCTGACTGAATAGAAAAAGTTCAGTTTAGGGTTTAAAACCCTAATGTCGACTAAAGGAAAGAGTTCAGTTTAGGGTTTAAAACCCTAATGCTAATTAAAGGAAAAAGTTCAGTTTAGGGTTTAAAACCCTAATGCTGACTGAATGGAAAAATCCAGTTTAGGGTTTAAAACCCTAATGCTGATTAAAGGAAAAATTTCAGTTTAGGGTTTAAAACCCTAATGCTGACTGAATGGAAAAAGTTCAGTTTAGGGTTTAAAATCCTAATGCTGACTGAATGGAAAAGTTCAGTTTAGGGTTTAAAACCCTAATGCTGATTAAAGGAAAAAGTTCAGTTTAGGGTTTAAAACCCTAATGCTGACTGAATGGAAAAAGTTCAGTTTAGGGTTTAAAACCCTAATGCTGACTGAATGGAAAAATTCAGTTTAGGGTTTAAAACCCTAATGCTTACTGAATAGAAAAAGTTCAGTTTAGGGTTTAAAACCCTAATGCCGACTAAAGGAAAGAGTTCAGTTTAGGGTTTAAAACCCTAATGCTGATTAAAGGAAAAAGTTCAGTTTAGGGTTTAAAACCCTAATGATGACTGAATGGAAAAAGTTCAGTTTAGGGTTTAAAACCCTAATGCTAATTAAAGGAAAAAGTTCAGTTTAGGGTTTAAAACCCTAATGCTGACTGAATGGTAAAATTCAGTTTAGGGTTTAAAACCCTAATGTTGATTAAAGGAAAAAGTTCAGTTTAGGTTTAAAACCCTAATGCTGACTGGATGGAAAAAGTTCAGTTTAGGGTTTAAAACCCTAATGCTGACTGAATGGAAAAAGTTCAGTTTAGGGTTTAAAACCCTAATGCTGACTAAAGGAAAGAGTTCAGTTTAGGGTTTAAAACCCTAATTCTGATTAAAGGAAAAAGTTCAGTTTAGGGTTTAAAACCCTAATGATGACTGAAAGGAAAAATTCAGTTTAGGGTTTAAAACCCTAATGCTGACTGAATGGAAAAATTCAGTTTAGGGTTTAAAACCCAAATGCTGATTAAAGGAAAAAGTTCAGTTTAGGGTTTAAAACCCTAATGCTGACTGAATGGAAAAAGTTCAGTTTAGGTTTTAAAACCCTAATGCTGACTAAAGGATAGAGTTCAGTTTAGGGTTTAAAACCCTAATGCTGATTAAAGGAAAAAGTTCAGTTTTAAGTTTAAAACCCTAATGCTGACTGAATGGAAAAAGTTCAGTTTAGGGTTTAAAACCCTAATGCTGACTGAAAGGAAAAGTTCAGTTTAGGGTTTAAAACCCTAATGCTGATTAAAGGAAAAGTTCAGTTTAGGGTTTAAAACCCTAATGCTGACTGAATGGAAAAAGTTCAGTTTAGGGTTTAAAACCCTAATGCTGACTGAATGGAAACAGTTCAGTTTAGGGTTTAAAACCCTAATCCCGACTAAAGGAAAGTGTTCAGTTTAGGGTTTAAAAGCCTAATGCTGATTAAAGGAAAAAGTTCAGTTTAGGGTTTAAAACCCTAGTGCTCACTGAATGGAAAAATTCAGTTTAGGGTTTAAAACCCTAATGCTGATTAAAGGAAAAAATTCAGTTTAGGGTTTAAAACCCTAATGTTGACTGAATGGAAAAAGTTCAGTTTTAGGTATTAAAACCCTAATGCTAACTGAATGGGAA
Source organism: Nicotiana sylvestris (assembly GCF_000393655.2). Classification (NCBI taxonomy): domain Eukaryota; kingdom Viridiplantae; phylum Streptophyta; class Magnoliopsida; order Solanales; family Solanaceae; genus Nicotiana; species Nicotiana sylvestris. The sequence continues at coordinate 24,343,959 of NC_091059.1, forward strand.
AAGTTCAGTTTAGGGTTTAAAACCCTAATGCTGACTGAATGGAAAAAGTTCAATTTAGGGTTTAAAACCCTAATGCAGACTGGATGGAAAAAGTTTAGTTTAGAGTTTAAAACTCTAATGCTGATTAAAGGAAAAAGTTCAGTTTAGGGTTTAAAACCCTAATGTTGACTGAATGGAAAAAGTTCAGTTTTAGGTATTAAAACCCTAATGCTAACTGAATGGGAAAAGTTCAGTTTAGGGTTTAAAACCCTAATGCTGACTGAATGGAAAAAGTTCAATTTAGGTTTTAAAACCCTAATGCAGACTAGATGGAAAAAGTTTAGTTTAGGGTTTAAAACTCTAATGCTGATTAAAGGAAAAAATTCAGTTTAGTGTTTAAAACCCTAATGCTGACTGAATGGAAAAAGTTCAGTTTAGGGTTTAAAACCCTAATGCTGACTAAAGGAAAAAGTTCAGTTTAGGGTTTAAAACCCTAATGCTGATTAAAGGAAAAAGAGTTCAGTTTAGGGTTTAAAACCCTAATGCTGACTGAATGGAAAAGTTCAGTTTAGGGTTTAAAACCATAATGCTGATTAAAGGAAAAAGTTCAGTTTAGGGTTTAAAACCCTAATGCTGATTAAAGGAAAAAGTTCAACTTAGGGTTTAAAACCCTAATGCTGACTGAATGGAAAAAGTTCAGTTTAGGGTTTAAAACCCTAATGCTGACTAAAGGAAAAAGTTCAGTTTAGGGTTTAAAACCCTAATGCTGATTAAAGAAAAAAGTTCAGTTTAGGGTTTAAAACCCTAATGCTGACTGAATGGAAAAGTTCAATTTAGGGTTTAAAACCCTAATGCTGATTAAAGGAAAAAGTTCAGTTTAGGGTTTAAAACCCTAATGCTGATTAAAGGAAAAAGTTCAGTTTAGGGTTTAAAACCTTAATGCTGACTGAATGGAAAAAGTTCAGTTTAAGGTTTAAAACCCTAATGTTGATTAAAGGAAAAAGTGCAGTTTAGGGTTTAAAACCCTAATGCTGACTGAATGGAAAAATTTAGTTTAGGGTTTAAAACACTAATGCTGATTAAAGGAAAAAGTTCAGTTTAGGGTTAAAAACCCTAATGCTGACTGAATAGAAAAAGTTCAGTTTAGGGTTTAAAACCCTAATGTCGACTAAAGGAAAGAGTTCAGTTTAGGGTTTAAAACCCTAATGCTAATTAAAGGAAAAAGTTCAGTTTAGGGTTTAAAACCCTAATGCTGACTGAATGGAAAAATCCAGTTTAGGGTTTAAAACCCTAATGCTGATTAAAGGAAAAATTTCAGTTTAGGGTTTAAAACCCTAATGCTGACTGAATGGAAAAAGTTCAGTTTAGGGTTTAAAATCCTAATGCTGACTGAATGGAAAAGTTCAGTTTAGGGTTTAAACCCTAATGCTGATTAAAGGAAAAAGTTCAGTTTAGGGTTTAAAACCCTAATGCTGACTGAATGGAAAAAGTTCAGTTTAGGGTTTAAAACCCTAATGCTGACTGAATGGAAAAATTCAGTTTAGGGTTTAAAACCCTAATGCTTACTGAATAGAAAAAGTTCAGTTTAGGATTTAAAACCCTAATGCCGACTAAAGGAAAGAGTTCAGTTTAGGGTTTAAAACCCTAATGCTGATTAAAGGAAAAAGTTCAGTTTAGGGTTTAAAACCCTAATGATGACTGAATGGAAAAAGTTCAGTTTAGGGTTTAAAACCCTAATGCTAATTAAAGGAAAAAGTTCAGTTTAGGGTTTAAAACCCTAATGCTGACTGAATGGTAAAATTCAGTTTAGGGTTTAAAACCCTAATGTTGATTAAAGGAAAAAGTTCAGTTTAGGTTTAAAACCCTAATGCTGACTGGATGGAAAAAGTTCAGTTTAGGGTTTAAAACCCTAATGCTGACTGAATGGAAAAAGTTCAGTTTAGGGTTTAAAACCCTAATGCTGACTAAAGGAAAGAGTTCAGTTTAGGGTTTAAAACCCTAATTCTGATTAAAGGAAAAAGTTCAGTTTAGGGTTTAAAACCCTAATGATGACTGAAAGGAAAAATTCAGTTTAGGGTTTAAAACCCTAATGCTGACTGAATGGAAAAATTCAGTTTAGGGTTTAAAACCCAAATGCTGATTAAAGGAAAAAGTTCAGTTTAGGGTTTAAAACCCTAATGCTGACTGAATGGAAAAAGTTCAGTTTAGGTTTTAAAACCCTAATGCTGACTAAAGGATAGAGTTCAGTTTAGGGTTTAAAACCCTAATGCTGATTAAAGGAAAAAGTTCAGTTTTAAGTTTAAAACCCTAATGTTGACTGAATGGAAAAGTTCAGTTTAGGGTTTAAAACCCTAATGCTGATTAAAGGAAAAAGTTCAGTTTAGGGTTTAAAACCCTAATGCTGACTGAATGGAAAAATTCAGTTTAGGGTTTAAAACCCTAATGCTGATTAAAGGAAAAAGTTCAGTTTAGGGTTCAAAACCCTAATGCTGACTGAATAGAAAAAGTTCAGTTTAGGGTTTAAAACCCTAATGCTAACTGAATGGAAAAGTTCAGTTTAGAGTTTAAAACCCTAATGCTGATTAAAGGAAAAAGTTCAGTTTAGGGTTCAAAACCCTAATGCAGACTGAATAGAAAAAGTTCAGTTTATGGTTTAAAACCCTAATGCTAATTGAATGGAAAAGTTTAGTTTAGAGTTTAAAACCCTAATGCTGATTAAAGGAAAAAGTTCAG